>NW_027517238.1:5840453-6153938 GCF_048772815.1 Callospermophilus lateralis
GAGAGAGAGAGAGAGAGAGAAGCTGTACTTAAGGCAAGCTTAAGCAAACATTTATTAAATATTCAGTATACATCAGACACTGCTAGGACCTTTCACTTGTGTCCTATGATTATTAAAATAACCTTGAGGCAGATTTAATTATCCTTGTTTTATACACTAGGACCCTGGGTCTTGGGTTATATACCTTACTCAAGGTCTATTAAAACGGACTCTTTATACACTCATGCATTCATTCTTTTTTTTTATTTAATTCAAGATGTACATATGTAATACCTACTAATGTCAGCTACTAAAGGAGATTTCAGGATTAGAGACGCTAAAAGATATGATGTTTGTCTTTTAAGAGCTTACAGGAGTTAGCCACTATAAATGGTTGTCCTATCAGGTCGCAGTAGTAGAGGTGTATTGAGACCATCAAGGAAAACTTAAGCTTGGATAGTTTAGTCTTGAGCTCTGGCAAGAGTTTACCAGTTTGGTAAATGAAATTCTAAGTAGAAGTAACATCTTTAAGGCATAGAATATGGGAAAATATGAATATTAGGTAGCAGTGAGCAGTTCAGTATGTGAAGTATACATCTTGGGGGATAGACAGAGTGGTGGATATGGAGAACATCTAAGGTGGCATCATAAAGGACTTTGTGTATTATATTATGGAGTGTCTCTTTTTATTCAAAAGATAATGATGACACTGAAAAATTTCTACAACAGGAATGATTTGATCAACTTCCGTTAATCACAGTATGAAGGTGGATTAGAGGGGTGTGTAAGGAATTCAGGGAGCATAGACTCAAATGAATTTAATCCTTTCTCATCTCTTATTTAAACTATGGAAATAATAGTAAAAATTAGAATGTGGGGGGGATTTCAGAGTTATTTTAGGAGACTAACGCTAGAGGACTTGCAGTTGATTTGGCAGTTTTGTTTTTTTTAAGTTCGTTAAATTTGTTCTGGGACAAACTATAAACAGTTGTCTTTGTATCTAAAATAACTCTTGGCATATAAAAGGCACTTGATAAATATTTGCTGACTGGCTGACTGAAAAGAAGTAAGAGGAGGGGAGGAAGGGATTGTACAATGACTCCCAGGTTTTTTTATTGTAATCATTACATATTTAGGCATCTGGGTTCTGAAAAAAAAGACAATAGAAAGATCAGTACTGAGTGTGAGCATGGGAAGTGTGGTGTTCTTCATAGTTTTTTGGGGGATGTGGTGCTCTTCATAGTTTACATGGTTTTAGTCATTTTAAATTGTTGAATTTTTAAGTTTATATTTGTGTTGGCAGTTTAAAAATTCTTATCCAAGTTATTCATGCTTTTCATTAAGGAGGTAAATAGTACAAAACAGTTGTGTGGCATCTCCTTTCCCAAGCCTCTCTATTCTCATTCCTACTCCATGGAGTTATTGCTATAAAAAGCATATGGTATTTTCTTTCCCTTAATTATTTTCTGTGTGATTTATTCATGAACATACACAGTTTTGCCCTTTTTGACAGAACTGGAATTATTGTGTGCATATGTTTCTGTAAACAGTGTTTCAGAGAAACACCCTTTCATAGCAGTACGTTTTGGTGTCACGATATGGATGAGTTATAGTTTCGTATCCATTTCCCTATTTGGTAGTTACTTAGTTTATGACTATTACAAATAATGCTGCAGTGAATAATTTCCTTTTGCACATATCTTCATACACTGTGAAAGTATATTCTTAGGGTAAATTCTTAGAGAGGACACTTTAGGTGAAGGGTTTATATGTTCAAAATCTTGATTGTAGAAATTGTCCTGAATTTTAATATATTTTACATTTCTTCTAATACTATTTAAAAATCATCCAATTTATTTACTTACCAACAGTACATGTGATCAGTCTTTTATATTGTTTGCCGATCTGTTGATACATGTATTATTTAATGCCATGAAATCCCATTTTCCTGGAAACTAGACTTTAATGACACTAGTTTCTCTCCCCCTTGCTTTTTCCTTAAATGTTTGAGAAAATATTTTCAGACTTTTCTCTGTAAATGTTTCTAAAAGTTCCCTTAGCTCTCTAGTGACTCTTCTCAGTAATCTTATCTATATTCCTGGCTTTAACTATTGTCTATAAACTGACAATGATCATATACTTTTATTGACTTTCAGCTTAGAGAATAAAAAATCAAGTGCCTGCAACTTGACCTTCTTTCTAGATCTCATCTTCTCCTATCTGGAATGCTAAGTAGCTGTTGCTCTGTCTGGGATCTTTCCTTTTCACATTTTTGTTGTTGTTATTGTTTGTTTGTTTGCTACAAGGTAATAAACTGTCTTTGCCTTTTATCATAATTGTCTGTATGTGTTTGTAAAATTGGCCTCCTCCCACTCCCCTGGTTGAAAATCTTGTTTCTTCTTGCCAATCGGGTGAAGTTTAAATTTCTTTTTGTGATTTTCAAATCCATGAAAAATCTGTCTCTCCTTATCTCTGGGCATTTCTTCTCCTTGATCCTCAGTCCTCCTGCCTTTGGCAATAGTTTAGAGGTATAAGTGGGTGAATGTATTTATATTTTACTAGTTATAACTTAATTATGGCAAGTATTGTTTTTCAGTTGTAAAAAGTGATATAAAAGTGTAACATATATATTTTAGTTTAAAAGGTAAAGTCAGTTACAAAAAAGATGAGTAATTATGCAGAAGGTATGCACCCAAAATAGTGTAGGACATATGCAAAAGATTTCAGACACATAGATCTCAGTATAGCTTCATTGGAATGAAAAGGTCCTCTTTAATATTAGCCTTGTTACTAAGATTAAAGAGTCTTATGTCAGCAGAATAGTGAGGTTTGGGAGTCAGACAAATGTGGGTTTTAATCTAGGACCCTTCATTCCCTCCTCTCCTCCTCCAGTGACTGCAACACCATACCCATTTTAGGTGCTGAGAATATAAAGGTGACTTAAACAACCCTTCTGCCAGCTGGAGCCCATGTTCTAGTGAGGGAAGACAGTAAAACAAGTGTATAATTAAATACATATGTCAGTTGGTGATAAGGACGTACGTTTAGTGAGGTGGATAGAGTGCCAGGGAGCTGTGGTTCTGCAGTCACTGCACTGTGTAGAACACTGGTGGTTAGGGGAGGGGGCAGAGGCAGAAACTGCTGCAGTAATCCATGCACAAAATGATGGTGACTTGAGGATGGTCACAGTGGAAGAGATAAACTGTAATTAATTTCTATTATGTTTTGTGAGTCTAAGCAAACAAAATTTCTTGATGGAAGCAGATGTGCAATGCGAGAGAAAAGTGAAGAATCATTGACAATTCTGTGGATTGAGTTTGAGCAACTAAGTCTGAGTAGCTGTCAATGAGATGAAGTATTTTGCTACAATAGAGTCTAGGGACATTAATAATTTGGACATGTTAGTTTTAAGATATAATAAATGTGGGTATGTTAAATAGGCAATTGAAGGTTAGGGAAGATGTGTGGGCAGGAATTAAAAGTTCAGGACAGGTCAGCATGGTGATAGTATGTAAAGCCATGAGCTAGATGAGCTCATCCAAGAGTCTGTGAGAAGACGAGAAGCTGGAGACTGACTCTGGAGCACTCCAGCATTATAGGGCCAGGAGATGAAGAAGAACCCCCAGAACATACCAATAACCAGTGAGTTAAAAGTAGACTGAGAGAGAAAAATGTCCTGGAACTCAAGCATTTTTTTTCCTCATTTGCATTTTAAGGAAATGAAAGTATAGTGAGGTGAGCTACATATGATTGTATTGGTTAAACTAAAACTTGATTTCAGGTCTTATGCCTGGAAACTGAATTCCATGCTTTTCATGGTACTGCATTGTTACAGATATGTTTACTTGCTAGTAATCTGCTAATCTCTAGAGGTCTTTTTTTAAACTCCCTTTATGATGAAAGGATTTCTCTTATTATTGTATAATCTTCATGATTCAGATATTCATCTCTTCATTCCTTTATTCATTCAACACATTATTGTAATCATTCCATATTTACTGGGCCCTAGAAATACCATAGTCAGCAAAACATACACTTGGCCTTCATGGAGTTTTCACTTTAGTGAGAGGGAAGGACATTAACTGAACATTTACATAACAAATTTTTATAATTATAGGAAAAGTGCTTCTACCTATGAGCACTTTGCTTTGAGTCTGGGGGTTGGCCTGGTGGTGATTATGAAAGACTTCTCAGAGGAAGGTATAATTAAACTAAGATTTGAAGAGTGAACAGCAGTTTCCCAAGTGAAAGGGTGAAGGGAAGAAGGTTCTACACTGAGGGAAGAATTCCTTCCCTTTGCCAAGACTTCCCTTCCTCTGTTAGAATTCAGAATGTTAGCTTTTCATTTTTATTTTGATTTTAAAATGCATTACACACACACACAAACACACACACACACACACACACACACTAGTTGTAGAAGGACACATACCTTTTGTTTATTTATTTTTGTGTGGTCCTGAGGCTCGAACCCAGTGCCTCACTCATGCTAGGCAAGCACTCTACCACTGAGCTATAGTCCCAGCCCGAAAAATGTATTTTTAAGTATAGATTAATAGTTGCTGAACTTTTCATAGTATTGAACTTTTCTTTCACTTCACTCTCTGGGAAAAATCAATTATTTGTTTAGGAGTTCACCTCAAAAGTCATTTGCTGTGAAAGGCCAAGGAGGACACCAGTTTTGCTGTTGTTAATTCATTAATGCTTTTATGCTGATGTTTTGTTTTGTTTTGCTAATGCAACATATTGAGTTTTTCCAAAGGGATGGTGATATATCTGCCAAAATAAACAAATATTTTATTCTCTATTGATTTGGTGTATTACATGCACAGATCCCTAAGACTCCTTGGTTAAAAAACTATAGTTTATCAAGTTTTTTTTTTTTTAAGTTCTAACTAGTATAGGGACCAGGCAACTTTTCTTTTTCTTTTTTTACACTGTCTTCTATTGACCCATAGCTAGCATATTTTGTAGTATTTGGTCCCACACATTGCTATAGTAGAAAATCCATTTGAACACTAGGAGGGAAATCTCAGGAGATGAATATTAAAATTACTAAAATTTCACTACACATAGGTGTCACATTTTAAAATACAAAGTATCATCCATTGTTATGGTGAGTTATAAGATACATTATGGCTAATGGAGGAAAATAAGAGGATTGGCTAGGCATTTAACAAATTAGGAGAGAAGGTTTGAAAAGGAAATTGATAGAAAAAAGCAAAAGATGAATTAATTTTTTGACTTTACCAAGAGATTGCTGAGCACATTTATCAAGCAAGGTGGTGGGACTTGCTTGGAATGACTTCAAAGCACAGTGTGATGCTGAGCACATTACATCGGAGACTGATGTAGAGCAACAATATCAGAGATTCCTTTTGTTTGACAAAATGGACTTTCTCAAGCATATAAGCAGTTAGTTGTTCATGACATTCATTTTTTCTAGCCAAATGGGTTTATGTAAGACAGTATAGTTGAAAGAGAATGTAATTTAGAGGAAACCAATCTTCATCTTTATTTCTATACTGCCATGTTGTATGACCAAGAGTTACTCTCTAAATCTGAGTCTATAAAATAGAATACCATGATGAAGTAATGAAATCTCATATTCATAATGATGACCCTGTGACAGTGAAAGTCCTGAAAAGTCTAAATTATTCACTATTTATATAGTGTTAGCTTTGTCTCAAATTGTAATCTTTTTATTCCTTTACTCCCCATTGCTGAATAATAGTGGGGTAGAGTATATGCCATGCTTTTCTGTATGCTGAAATATTGCCTTGAAGCCAATATAAATACACATTTATGGTTCTGAAGAAGATATTTATTCTGTCAGTGTTTGACAGTGAGCAAAAGATTAGATTTTCTTGCATTTTCTTGCCTAATACTTCTCTGTCCCTCTTTGAATTTAGGAGCATGTATCCTGTTTGGAAATCCTTTCTCGAGGGAACAATGCAGGTAGCCCAGTCTCGGATCAATATATGTGAAAATTATAAAAACTTCATTTCTGAGCCTGCCAGGACTGTGAGAAGCTTAAAAGAACAGCAACTAAAAAGGGTATGTTCCCACTTTTTTTGTGTCTTTTATATATTTTAATACCTCACTGCTACATTTGCAGTCTGTAAAATTATGCTAAATTGCTTTTAAAAATTTGAATGTTTTAAAAATATGGTCACAGATGTTTCTGGGTGTCATTTTACTAGAATTTCTCAACCATGTTTTATTAACTGATAAAGCTGAGTGTAATTTGAATTCATGGAAATTGGGAAAGTTCAGTAAATACTCCTTAGAAATATAACTCAAGTAAATACACCTGTATAGTTTCACAGTATGGTACAGTTGGATGTATATTAAAATAATTGTTATTAAGTCCACTATATCTTGAGAACAGTTTGTATTAATTAGCCTCAGTTTCAACTTGTGCCATTTTGCATAATTAATCTTATTTTTAAAAGTCTAGTGTACTCTAAAGTTGAATTGTGTAGGATATACATAAGTAAAGTTTTTTTTCAAAAGGACCTATTTATTTGATTATCCAGAAATTTAAAATTCATAGGAAAAATATCATTATCTTATTTGATTGTTATAGTATGCTGTTGAAAGTATATGTTTGAATTGTGTCCTTTTTGGAAAGAGACTAATAAAAATGGACATTATCATGATACTTAATAAGAAATTAAAGTTTTTTTTAAGAAGGTCTTAAATCAATAACTTTTTTTAAGTTATAGGTGGACAAAACATCTTTATTTTTATTTTTATGTGGTGCTGAGGATCGAACCCAATGCCTCATACATGGTAGGCAAGTGCTGCACCTCTGAGCCACAACCCCAGTCCCAGTTATTGAAGTTTTTTAATAGAGATATTAATACTTCAGAATAGTAAAGCAATTATTTAAGGAAATAATATTTCAGAATCCATCCATTGTTCCAATTCTGATTGTCATTTGTAAAAATACTAATTTTCTTCTTTGCCAAAGATGATTTCAGTTGCATGAAATAAGTGTGTTAAATGCATATATGTGTATATATAAAATTTTAACCTCTTAAAAAAGAGCACTTTTTTCATAGTTCTGTTTTTTTAATTGATTTAAAAAAATAAATAAATGACAGCGGAATGCATTACAATTCTTACTACACATATATACCACAATTTTTCATATCTCTGTTTGAATATAAAGTATTTGACACCCAATTCGTGTCTTCATACGTGTACTTTGGACAATGATGTCTATCACATTACACCATCTTTCTAATCCCCTGCCCACTCCTTTTCCCTCCCACCCCTCTTCCCCATCTAGAATTCATCTATTCCTCCCATGTAGAGTACTTTTAACACATTTGTATAAAAATGTTTAGGCTTATCTTTGCCCAAAATTATCTTGTTCATTGTAGACTATGTGATTAAACTATGTGACCACTCATCAATGATCTTAAGTTGGAAGAAAATGTACATTCATGTATGTGTATGTATCTGATTATGCAGAAAAAGGAATAGAAGGGAAGAACAGAGAAATAATACAATTTAACTTGCTAATCAGGCAGAAATATTGTGGTTCAAGTTGCCATTGTATTTATCAAATCTAACTGAATTACTGAAAAGTTCTACTTTTTTCAAAATCTGAATCTTTTTTTCCCCCCTTAGGGGTGTATATTTTATTGGAAACCTTAAATATTCTTCAAACAGAACCATAATCTTCAATCAGGCTCTTGTGTGGCCTACACAGAAAACTGTGGTTTTTAGGATTAAAGGCAAGGAGAGGGGAAAATACACTGGATGAGTGATTAAATTTGGCAAGAGGATCTCTCAGGATGAATGCTCTTCAGCCAGTTTATCAGCTTTTGCCACAACTTCTTCAATGGGTCCCAATTTTTATGTGGTGCTGAGCATCCAACCCAGGGCCTCGCACGTGCTAGGAGAGCGCTCTGCCGCTGAGCCACAAACCCAGCCCCCAAAATCTGAATATCTTGAAAAAAATTTAGCTACTTCTTTGCTTTTCCACTGGTGGATAGATTCAGACCTGAATTATACAACATTCCTGGGGGGGGGGAAATATTTGAGATTTGATAGGAATTAACTTGTATCATGATATAGATGATAATAATGGCATTTGTGTTTACAAAGCAGTTGTTGAATGTTATACAATGGGCATAACTATCATGAACCTGGGATTGCACATAACAAAACCTATTTCAAACTGGTTTAAGCCAAAATGAGATTGTATTATTTTATATATCTGAATACTGCAAGACTTATTCAGACATTGGCAAATCCAAGACGGGCTCAGATGATGGTAGTAGAACTCACTCTTTCTTTCCATTAGCTCTGCATTCTCCAATGGTTTCATCTTTTAGTAACTCCTTCCACTTGTTGGTCCCCAGAATGCCACATTTAGAAATCTTCTGGATAGAAATCCCAGATTTTCAATTTTTCCAAAAGTTGTAGTAAAACTAGTAGAATGATTCTTCATATTGGCTACATCATTTTGCATTCCTACTAACAATGTATGACGAAGCTTCCAGTTTCTCCACAACCCTGCCGATACTTGTCTTGTTTTTTTTTAGTTGTAGTTGGTCACAATACCTTTATTTTATTTACATTTTATTTTTTTAATGTGGTGCTGAGGATTGAACCCAGGACCTCACATGTGCTAGGGAAGCACTCTACTGCTGAGCCACAAATCCAGCCCCCCACTTTTTTTTTAAATCACCATCACAGTTGTGAGGTACTATTTCATTGATTATAATTTTGATAATGGTTAATGATGTTGAGTGTTCTTATATTTTTATCATAAATTTTTCCTCCACTGTTAGCTTCCTAATTTTATAATACTATAATTCTTTTAGTAATTACCTTAGAGATTTCAATATGCTAATTTATTAGATGACCTTGATTTAGTAATTTTACTGTTCCCCAAACTTAGTCCCAAATTAACTTTCATAATCTACCTTGAATTAATATTTTACTACCTCATGAACAATACAAAAATCCTCTAGCCCAGTGCAGTGGCACACACCTACAATCTCAGAGGCTTGGGAGGCTGAGGCAGGAGGATTGCAAGTTCAAAACCAGTCTCAGCAACTTAGCGAGGTGCTAAACAACTCAGTGAGACACTGTCTTTAAAAAAAAATACAAAAAGGGCTGGGGATGTGGCTTAGAGTTCAATCCTCGGTACCAAAAAAAAAAAAATCTTTCAGCGTGTTGTTCTTTTTATCTTCCTATTATGACTTTTGTTTTGTTAGACCTTTTGACTCTGTCCATATTTCTTTTATACTTTTTCTACTTTGTATTTCTACCCTTTTTTCTATATATACTTCTATTGGTCTATTTGGCTATTTATTAATTCTCGGTTCTTCTATTCCTAATATTTTAAAAATATTATCTTTTGGAATATTAATGTATTTTTTCAGTTACAGAGTTTTAATGTGACTTTTTGGAGGTTAGATTCCATTTTTCAGTTGTAATTCTCCCTGTTTTCCATGTGCTCCTAATCTGTTTCATAATTCCACTAAATGAATCACTATGTGTTTTTTTTTTTTTTATTGTATGCTGATCTTCTTGGTTTTCATTATTTGGTCTATGGCTTTAGTGTGCCTCACCATGCTGAACATTGTGGATCAAACATGTGAAGGTTCTTGAAGATGTTATTTCCAAATATGGTGATATTTAGCAGGCAGATAGAATGCTAGACCTTTGTCCTGGTAAGGTCTGGTTTTGGGGGTCTTTTTAGGGGTGATCTATTTTACTTCTTCGGTCTTAACTGAAAGTACGGGATGCTTACACCAAGACCTTTCTACTCTGACAAAACTTGAACTCTAGCTTTTCTTCTCAGCATCATACAGCAACTCTGATCTTCTGATCTCTGACCAGTCATTAGCTACTTTTATCTGCTGGATTTCTTGGCGTTTCATTCTCCATATACCTATTAGAAATCAACAGATGACTCAAGGGAAAATCACATGTAGTGTTTTGAACTTGCTCCTCTCTGTAATATCCTTCTTTCTAGATCTTTGCCTTACAAATTCCTGATGTTTTCATCATCCCCTGAACTACAGACTATCTCCACAGAATAGAGTAAGAATACTATTTTCTGTTTATATCTTATTTTTGTGCCATGATTCAACAGATGTCCTAAAAGGAGGGAAAGTCAGGTTGAGTGGAGAGTTATGTAGGTGTGGTCCTCTTCTAGGTCTCAATTCTGTAAGACCGGGGTATGCTTTGTCGAATTTTCACACTTTCCAGACTATAGGAAGATAGGCTAATTCAAATTCTGTCACCATGAGAACCAGTTTCAACTTAATATTCTCCCTCTATAACATTAAAGTTAATGTTCTTTTTATAATGTTCTTTATTTTGGCAGTTTTCTTTTGTATACTTGGGAATACACAGACACATTATAATTATGAAGGACTTAAGATTATAATGAAAATTACAATGAGAAAAATACCATAATCTTTTCTGGATCATTTTTTAAAAATATTTATTTTTAGGTGTAGTTGGACACAATTGCTTTTATTTTATTTATTTTTATATGGTACTGAGGATCGAAACCAGGGCCTTGCATGTGCTAGGTGAGTGCTCTACCACTGACTTACAACCCCAGCCCCTTCTGGATCATTTTTTATATGTGAATATTTGCTTTTAAATCAGAACAAGATCCACAGTAACATAAGGCTTTTTGCCATTCTTCTGTTTACTTAGTAGTGCCTTTGTCCATATTTTTCTCATTTATACTAGAGTTTATCTACCCTCCTTGAAATAACTGTGATTTGGGGGTTTGGGTTTTAGCTCAGTGGTACAGCACATCATTAGCATCTACAAATCTCTGCTTGGCCCCCAGTGCCACAAAAATAAAAGAAAGAATTGTGGCTCATATTTGTCTAATAATTTAGAATTTGTAAACTGCCACCATATCCATTATAGTGTTATCAGATTTAAAGAGATTTAGATTTGAACCTAGAATTTCAAAAATAAATAAGTAAAAATAACAAAAAACTGTTGAAATTCAATATTTAAACAGTTTTACAGAAAAATACATATAATTCATTTACCTTAGTAGACTACTTAAGCTCTTAATCATTTTATCTTCTTAGAACTTAGAAAAAGGAGAGGCTGGGGATGTGGCTCAAGTGGTAGCGCACTCGCCTGGCATGCGTGCGGCCCGGGTTCGATTCTCAGCACCATGTACAAACAAAGATGTTGTGTCCACCGAGAACTAAAAAATAAATATTAAAAAATTCTCTCTCTCTCTCTCTCTCCTCTCTCACTCTCTCTTAAAAAAAAAAGAAAAAGGAGACTATTGATTATGAAGAAATAACAGAATTGGTTTATTCTTTTTTTTCTTTATTGCCATGATATCTGCAACAGCAAGCCTTTTATGGTTGCTCGTTTTATGCCTTACCTTAATGTCAGTCATGATTGTTAGGCAAACTGTGACACTATTTGACACAGTACTTGAGATGGAAGTACCAGCTGTGCATGGAATTCTAATTTGCAATTTGAAAGTCATTAAAAGTGCTGATTTTTTTCCTGGGTTTCCATCCTGAAGGAATAATGCATGGTCCTTCAGACAAACTCATTTCTGTCAGCCTGAAAACTAAAAATTGTAATAATTGCACTTTTGTATTTTACAATGTATGGACCAGTTGACAAAGATCCAAACTGAATTACAAGAGACAGTGAAAGATTTGGCTAAAGGCAAAAAGAAGTACTTTGAGACTGAGCAGATGGCTCATGCAGTGCGAGAGAAAGCTGACATTGAGGCAAGTATGTATTTTAATATTTCTGAGAAAATTATTATGCAGTTAAATGTTATTTTTGCTAATTAATACTTTGTTTTTTGTTTATATAGCATATAGATTTGTTCTTAGGTTGTGTTGGTTACATTTGTTCTACATATGTTATGTACTTTAGGTCCCATTTTCATTTTATATTGACTGGTTTTTATCTGTTAAAGTGGCAAAGTAGGAATCTCTGACCTTTAAATTGAATATTTAGACAAGATAAATGAACATTGTACTTACAGACGTGAAAACTTATGGAGAGTCTATTAAAAGTCATGATGATATCAGAAAGTAGGGTTTAAGAGCCTCATTTTATCATGCTAGACTCTAAAATTCAGTTATAGTTGAAATCCCTATGATATCTCAAGGTGTCATTGAAGGAACAATGGCACATCAAGTGAACAAGAGCACTGACCTCCTTTTAAAACCCTATCCCAAGCACTGTTTTTTATTGTACATGTAATTCTCATACTTCTACTTTTTAAAGTATGCTTTAACAATTTTGTCAATATTACTTTCAATATATGTGAATTATAGTCCTTTATTTTGAGACTTTTTTTTAAATTTTATTTTTATGTGGTGCTGAGGATTGAACCCAGTGCCTCATGCACACTAGGCAATTGGTCTACCTTAGAGCCACCACCCTAGCCTGAGCCTATTAAGGAAAGGAAGGAACTGGCAATTGGTAATAGGAGATACCAATCAAGCGATAGAGATTTTTGCAATGACACTTTGAGGAAGTGTGATAAATATTGGTGGGGGGGTGGGAAACCTGTGTTATAGAACTGAACTTAGGAGGCTTGTGATCAGGAGAGCTAAGACTTCTGTTCACAGTGCTGATTGTTGCAAAATCTAGGAGTCCAAACTCGTAGGCATAAAATCAGAAAGGTTTGGACAATTGTACAAATAGTCCAGCAAGGAGGGTGTTACCTCTAACATGTTGTTTTGTTGTCATTGTTGAGACAGGGTCTCTCTATGTTGCCCAGGCTGGGATCGAACTATTTATCCTCCTGACTCAGCTTCCTGAGTAGCTATTATTTATAGGTGTGTGCTAACACATCTAGCTTCCTAAAATGGCTTTTATCTGCAAGAAATTTAAGCAACTTCGTCAGCAACTTAGGAAAATTCAGGGGTTCCTGGGAAGTTTATTTAGTATGATGGGTTGATGAATGAATACTCACTGAATACTTGATATTACAGTGTAACATTTAATATTTTTCTAATTTAAGTTTATTGTTTTTATTTTATTTTTTGAGCATTCAAATATTTCCCATGCATTCATGGAGTCACTAAATCCATCTTTCCAATAAGATCTGGAGGTTAGCAGATCTCAGTTGGGATTATTGTACCATTCTGGCTTTTAGGAACTTGTCTTTTAAACTCTCTGGGATTCTAGAACAGAGAATTGACAGATTTGTAGAGCATCTACAAATGCCTAATTTAGCCATGGGTGGACTGTTCCTGAGAAGTGTGTATTTGACTAGGTCTATTTCACGGAACTGATCACGAGGAACTGCCTTCTCATGTGGCCAAATTCAAAGTGAGACATTTTACTTCAGTGTATAACTTCTCTGGAAAATTAATTCAACTACAGAGTAAAAAAATGGCTCTATGTCTTAATTCAGTTAATATTTATTTAGTCATTATATTGGGCACTATGGGTCACAGATAAGTTAGGTGCGCTTTTGTGCCTTCAAGGAATTTAGAGCATATGATTTAAAAAAGTAACTTCATCATTTGTCTATTCATAGTAAACTCAAAGAAATTATCTACCTAAAGACACTCACCTAGTCACTAATTGCTTAGAGTAGTAATCTGAAAACACTGTTTTGAAAGCATAGAAAATGGAGAGATTACTATTGCCTGTTGATAAAGGAACCTTTATAGAAGAAGTGATGCTTGGGCAGATTCTTGGAAGAAGAATGAGTATGTTTTTTTCTAAGCAGAGATAGGAAAATCAGGAAGGGGACTAAGCACTGAAGTAAATATAGTTTTGATGGATGCTATGATAGGCCCATTAGGAGAGACTACAGGAGGAAGAGGGTTAGTCTGAAGGAGATGGTAAGTTCCATTTTGGATATGTAAATTCTGAAGAGCCTGGGAGACACTGACATGGATATATTTGGGAGGTGATCAAATATCTGTTCTTATGTGAGAATTTGGCACTGAGAATTGAATTCTGAAGGTTATAGGATGTCCATCAGTTATAGGGATGCAGTCATATATACAGTGAGATATGAATTTGAATTTGGAGACCCAAGGAACATTAACATTTGAAGGATAGATGGTAAAGACTAGTACACAGTATAGTTTTTTATTTGTATAGTGTGTGATTTTTAAAAATCCTTATTTTTTTTAGATTGTCATCTTCAAGGACATTTTATGCTATTGTTAATGCCTACCTAAATACCATACAAGAAGTGTATGCAGATTAGCAAATGAAGCAGACGCCATAAATTTAAATCTATAATTTTATGTTGGACTATCCATGTGCAAGTCAGCCTATTTGGATAATGACTATTTAAAAAGGAGAAATGACAGTGCTTCAAGCACAGTCTTTCTTACCCTGAGAGGTACTTTCAAATCTTAATATAGGTAATCTTAGCTTTCCTACATCAAAATGAATAGAAATATGATTAATAAAAACAAAAAAATTCTCATAAAATAGGAATACAACTAGGCAGGAAATAACAGAAATATCTTAGACCCAATTTTTTTTTAAAGCAGTGGGGAGGAGTTAGGAAACTGTATATTCATCCCTGAATGTTTTCTCTCTTGTTAGAAATGCAAGAGGCAACTTTTGCTGTCCTCTTCACAGTGTCTGTACACAGACTGGCTGCTTCACCTTCTAGTCCCAAATGGTCTGCAACTCTGCTTCATACTAAGAGGCATAGCTGCCAGTGCATGCATTGAACTCTCCCATGGCAATCACCATGACACTGCAGTTAAGACAAAGATTTCAGCTTCAAAAAAATCATGGCTGTGGGACTGTTGCTTGTTCCTTAGCATCTGTCTGTTGATTTTGTCTATGTACTTATCTCTAGCCTTTAAGTAATAGCAGCATACTACTGCTGACTGACAGGTTATAGTTCCCCCCCCCAAAACTTAGGCATCAAGGGAGATAGGTAAGAACACCAGAGTGGGAGAAGATTAAATAGAACAAAAGTTTACAGGACAGAGAGTCTTAAGGGCCTTCTTAGTAAGTTCAGATTACCTTTAGGAGGGAGGGGGCACACAGGCAGGCAAGAACCCAAACACAAATCATTTTTAATGAGGGGAGTAACAAAAGCAAGGACTTTCTAGAGCCTATAGATTGCATTCTGGTGTTGTACCACCTGACACACATAGCTCTGAGAACCTTGGTCTCCCCAGGTTGGTTGCCCTGGGGTTTCTCTGACCTTTTGTAAAAGAACTGAAGTGTGTGGAATTATATGATACTAGGAATAACATATAGTTTGATGACTCTTTTTTATTAGAATATACTAATATATTTTTATTTTTTTCTTGGTCAAATTGTATTTTTAAGGGTATTTTAAATATGTTAATCCCAGTATTTTTATTTTCCTATAATATTAAATATATATAATTTATAAATAAAGGCAAATAAGCATCACTTTTGACCTTTGTAAATTCACTTTAGAACAGTGTCTTGGAAAAGGGTTATTAATTTTTTTTTTAGTAATTATAACATTTGGTAATCTTATTATGATATAATTTTATTAAACATTCTTTTCTATTTTTATATAGGTCTAAACTTAGTCTTTTTCAATCAAGAATCAGTTTACAAAAAGCAAGTGTAAAGGTGAGTTTTTGAAAGGTATATTTCACAATTGAGAAACCTTACCTTATATTTTAAAAGTTTGGGGTCTTTTGAGAATGGAAGTGGGTTTTTTTCTACTTTAGAGAAGCATTTCAAAGTCAATAACCCAGTGAGGAACTTTCCTTCCCAGTGACGGGATTTTTCACCCAGGTGTGGACACTGGACATAGCTTGCTTCCCAAGACTGCTTGAGGGGTAGGTTTGGATGTGTTACAACTCATGTAGTCTGTGTATTTAACTCTTAGTCCAAGAGACAAAGTGCAGGGGCTTTCAGAAGCGCTGTAGAATCATTTCACTCAGACTTAATACCTTAAGACCAGGTCTTCTGGGCTGGTGCAAGTGAGTTTTTCTGAGGGGCCCTCAAACTGGAGTACCTGTCAAGTAAGCTTAGAGACCAGAGTTTGTTGCCAGACTCCCCACCAACAGGAAGTTTTTCTGACACATTTGGATTGTTGATTTTTAAAATACTAGTATCTAAAACCTCCAGATTTACCCATGTCTTCAAAAATAAGGAACCTTTATTTAGAACCTTTATTTTCCCATCTCAATAAACACAAAAAAATATTTTTCAGTTCTGTAGCAAACTTTGGAATTATGTTAAGTATTAATAACAAAGGTTTAAAATGTTCTCCCCATGTTTTCAGGTACTATTTCATTTCTTAATAGTGAAGTATAATTTTTACATACATGTAAATGTTTTCTCCACATTGTTATTTTTCCTCTTGGTGGGGAGCCATTAATTGCTGTTTTTCCATACAGTATCAGTTTGCACTGATTTTTTTCCTTTTATTATTATGTTTTAGTTAAAAGCCCGGCGATCTGAGTGTAATTCCAAAGCTACCCACGCAAGGAATGATTATCTTCTTACACTAGCAGCAGCAAATGCACATCAGGATCACTACTATCAAACATATTTAGTTAACATTATGAAGGTAATACAGTTTTAATATCTGTGATAATTTTGTTTCGTTAAAAACAAACAACCCATGAGCTGGGTGTTGTGTACATAGGATTGAGTATAGAATACTAACAAGGCTACTTTCTATTTCATTAGAATGTGCTCAATATTGGTGACCGACCTTTGTTTTCAAGTAATTTGGAATTAATTTTTAATGTTTAAAGCCAATTCACAGTAAAGGATTGCATTATTCCTTAGACATAGAAGATATTTGCTAAATAGTGATTATTGATATATAAAAGATAAGATTGATATATAAAGTGTGACATAATTCTTAAGCTGGGAAACTGCTTCTGAGCTATTTCCTGAGATATTGAAGCTAGATAGAATCTTCAAGTACCTTCTGAATTATCAGAGAAAGGCTGGTATTTCAGCATAGTTTTATTTTTTGTTAGGTTGTACTGTTATTTGTTATTTTCTGCAAAATATTTTTTAAAACAGGTTTTACAAAAAAAGTATATAGTATGAAAATATTTTTATAAAAAGGTGTGTTTTTTATATTTTTATAGTGTATTGCTTAAGAAAGTCTGAATTACTTATTAACCAGAATTTTGGCTATTTTTTGTTTTTAAAAAAACTTGGATTTTTTCCAAGTGCCATGATTTTATCTTTAGTAGGTGAAATTATGCATTAATATTTGATGATTTTTGAGTTGAACATACAAAAAATGCTGGTGGTTATATGAAGATGTCTTCTACTCTGGGTTTTACTCTAAAATACTGAAGATTGCATTACAATTTGTATATCCTGGTCTTTCCTCATCTATACTACCTGTATTTATTTTGAACTTTCACAGAAGTAAAGGAAAGGGGGAAGGGGAGAAGAAGAAAACCATTTTAACCCACTGTCAGGCTGCCTCTACTTGCAGGCAGACAGACTCCACTTTGAATTGCATCTCCTTCTTTCCTGTTTTCTTAAGAACCCAAACATTGGATTATTCTATCTTTCTCTTATATTTTCAACACAGCACTCTCAAATGGGTAGTTCTTAATGACTCTTCAACACATATATTGCTATAGTTAAATTGCTTGTTTTAGGAAATCAGCAATTAAAAATGGGGTTACAACTGGCGCAGGCAGTCTTTTTACTACAGAGGCTCTGGGAAAAGAGATCAGCTTTATCCAGAAATTACAAGTTCCTTGTTTGAAAGTAAAGATGGAACATTTCCTGAGACCTCTAGCAAAAGGCAGGACTGTTGGAGGATGTCAAACTGGACTAAGAAGTAATTTATTGCAAAAATTTCTTCTTTCCAGGCCTGAGATTGTAGTTCAGTGGTAGAGTGCTTGCCAAATACTTGTGAGGCACTGGGTTCGATAAAAATAAATAAACAAAATAAAGGTATTGTATCCATCTCAAACAAAAAAATATATATATATATATTTTTTAAATTTCTTCTTTCCTTTTTGTTTATTGCCTGAAATCCCCTTTTTTGCCATTTGTCCTGTTGCAACTTCTGCTGGTTAGAACATAGGTTAGAATAATGAGACAGGAAATTATTTTATATCCAGATGAGAACTCTATGTGCCTTTCCCCAAAGAGTATTTGACATAGAGGTTAAATGTTTTAGCATCTTATTATAGTGCTTCAGACTTACCTGAGAATTGGCCTTTCATTCATTCTAGCATGACTGCTTTAGGAAAATGTATTGTTTCAAACAATACATTTACTGAAGATGATTTTTTGCACAGCATTTGATTCCTTATATCCTGTATATGTCTACCATTAGATCAAAGCTGATAATCTACAAATTAAGTATCCCTTATCTGAAATGCTTGGGACCAGAAGTGTTTCAGATTTTAGATTTTTGAATTAGAGATGCTCAGTCCGTATAATGATTTTTTTGTCGCTGTGAATATTTATTTTTAGAGCAGCAAGGGCTATATTCAAAGCACAAAATGGGCCCCTGTAACATTTTTCTTCTGTCAATTTCTACTTTCCATTTCTGTGGAAAAAAATGGACAAGATATCTCCAACTGCTTCTTTCTGAGAGAGGAAGAAGTTGGTGGGGAGTGACCTGAAATCTTTATTCTCTATCAGGTGGGGCATGGACAGTTAAGGGTATTCAGCATCAGGGTAGTCCAGAGGTCCGTGGTTGCCATTGGTGGGTAACTGGACAAGGTACACATAGGGTAGGATCATGCTAGGATAATAGTAAACAAGATAGCAAAGCATTACTTTTTTGTAAACAATTAGCACAAAAGCAGTTAGTATTTCTGCCAATCTCTGAAAACCATGAAGACAGTAACTCATTAAACCTTAAGGTGTATTGAGGTGTCTTACACCCAGACAAAGCAGGTTCCTGCTCAGGAGATGTGAGCCACCTGGGAAAATAAAATGTCTGAAATAATCAGTAAGAAATACAGAGCTAAAGGTTAGAGTTTAAAAAGTGGATTGTCTGATGGGTCTTCCAGTCTTGATAGGAGCTGGAACTGGACAACTGAAAAAGGGGGAATATATCAAGGACAGGGATAAGGTTTTAATGGGAGGAGTCTTATTTGGTGCTTCTTTCTTGGTGTGGTAGGTCTTGCAGTAAACAGGTTGATTGGTATTTGACAATCTGCACCTATCTTCCAGAGGCTGTCTGGTTCCAGCAAGTCACTCCCCTCTCCAGAGCTGGGTTAGAACTTGAGCAGTAGGTTAGGCAGGGGGCCATGTAATCAAGCATTCTTATTGGGAGTTCCTGATACCAGGCTTCCCTGCCTAATAGCTCCACCACTGCTCAGTTTACCCATGGCTCATAGATGGCTCTTGGCAAAGATGGGATCTAATGTTCCGTTGATTTGTAAGTGGAGGCCGTTTAAGGCTTTAGAAACATTAGCAAAGTTGTTAGAAACATAGACAGCATTTAGTTGCTAAACTCTGTCACATTTAATATGCTTAATGCCAGTTTTTATTTTTCATCCAGCAAGAAGCCATGACTTCTTAAATGATAAAACAGTAAAAATTTCAAACCAAGATGTAGTTACCCTTTTGAAACACCAGAAAAAGGTTCTGGCTTTCAGATATATACATTGTTAATTTATTGTAGCATTTCCTTACTTATAATATTCTTAACTGTTATTCTCCAGGGCTCAGACCGCATTTTCTCTTAACACATTTGCTTGTGACATGACCAATTCTGTATCCTTAGCTTCCTTACTTGTTTCATTAACTTCTTCCTCTTCACTCTTTTCTTGTACCAGTTGGAGTCTGTGTGTTTTCTTCAGTGTTTGAGAAAGCTTCACCTTGAACTGTGAATTTCTCAGCAGCTGCTAAATGTGCTTGCCGAGGTAAAACTTCAATCTTGGCTTTCCCAAAAACTATATAGGTATCTGGATCTGGACTCTTACAGACATCTGGTTTTGTGATGACAAAGAGGATATTCTTAGATATTTTTGGATATTCATTCTAATAACCCAGCCTATCAAAGACCCAGTTTGGACATAAATTTCTGTGCCTTCTTTTCACTTTCTGTTTTACTTTACTGACTGATTCTTCATCGATAGCATTTAGTTTTTATAATGGCACAGGTGTCCCCTACCATGCATATTTTAAAATGAGCTAATATTAGCTTAAACAGCAGCAAAACTAAAATCTTAGTCTGAGGGTAGCTTCAGTGATAAGAGTGTGCACCAAGAATGTAGAAAGCCCTGGATTGAATCCTAGCACCACTTAAGCAAACAGACAACCCATTTTGTTTTGTGGTATAGGGAATCAAACCCATGGTCCCATGCATGCTAGGTAAGTGCTTTACTACCGAGCTATATCTCTAACCCAAACCCTATGTTTTCAAAATTGAATCTACACCAAAAGAAGATGTCCTTCAATAAACCAGGAAAAAATACCTTATTTGTGGGACCTGTGCTCTGCCAAAAACAAAGAGAAAATTAATGAACCTGACCAACTGTCAGATTGTTAGGTGTTCTTGAACTTCCTTTGAAGTCCCCATGCTTGTTTTTAATCAGCATTAGGTAGATTATGCTTCTAATTTTTCATTTCATGAAACATTTTAGAATATTGATTTAATATAGAGGCAGAAGATCCTTAAAAATGTAGTGTGACTAACTTATTTCTTCCTCAGGCTAATTCTGTGGATCTGCAGTATTGGAAAACTCCCACCCATCACTCTATTGGCTTCCCTCACTGAATTGACCACAGTTTTGTACCTTATTTAGAAATGCTTATTGTTCTGAGTAGATGTTAAGGTGATAATGCCCTAGTTAGAATCTTTTTTTTAAATTATATGGACAGTTTAGAAGCAGAGGATTTTATATTGAAGACTTAAGTACCAGAGTTTTTTTTTCTATTGCAAAGCTGATCTTTGGTCTTGGCTTTGGAACATATTTCATCCCCTTCTGCATTCTTCGGCACCAAAACAATTGATTATTCTATTTTCTCCATATAGTTCTTAAATTCTGCTGCTATATTGACAATTGTTGGGATCTTGGTGATGATACCTCATCATGTCTGTCTTGGAGTTACACGCCACTAGTTGCCCTCTGTCTGATGCTAACAAGTTGTCCTGAGATCTCCTTTTGCCATCTCCTCTCTGGATCTTCAGCTTTTTGTATCATATGTCTTCTTTTTTCTTAGTACCTTCTTGAGAAAGGTATAGAAAGTAAGCTTTTTTGAGGTGCTGTATCTATGAAAATGTCATTATTCTGTGCTTATAGTTGGGTATACAGTTAAAGGTTGAAAACTGTTTTTGCAAATGTCGGAATCCATAATCCATTGTTTTCCTGTTTCCTATATGGCTTGAGAACTCAGAGCCATCCTGGTTCTTGGATTCTTGTGTCTGATTTCATTTTTTGCTTTTCGTTTTTAGAAATTATGGACTATTCTTAGTATACCCTTGGATTTCTTGGATTACTTCTTCCCTTTGTTTTTCTCTTTCTGGAACTCCTTCTATTAATGTGTTGAGTCTCCTGGTCTGGTTTTTAAAATTTATTTTCTCTCTTATTTTCCATTTTTGTTATTATGCTCTATTCCTGAGAGAATTCTTCAACTATTTTATTGAATGTTTAACTTTTCAAAAATAGTTTTATTGTCTAATTATTCCTTTTGTTCCCTAAATCTTCCTTTTTTTATACAAGGTTTCTAAGGAATATGACTATATATTGACTTCTTTTAACTCCAGTGCCATCAGTAATACAGTTAACTTTCAAGTTACTTCTGCTTGTATATGCTTATATGGTATCTGTCTTAGTTTGAGGTAGGATTTGTCAAATTGGAGCTTCACTGTAGGTAATCTGGTAGACCATTTATGGGGGAAGCCCCAGTATTGATATTCTTAGCTGGTTTCTCTTGAACTTGTCAAACCCCACCCCACCCCCTCACCCCCCCTTCACCCCCCTCACCCCCCTCACCCCCCTCATTCCCCTCATCCCCCCTCCCCTCACCCCACCCCATTCCATCCCACCCCGCCCCACTCCCACTTCACCCTACCCCCCTGCCCAATATACACACCCTCCCTTTGCTGTCTTCTGAAGTCACTTCTTCAGATCTCTTTCCTTGGGTTGTTTTCTGAAGAACACTTCCCTGACCTGGTTACTCCTCCCAACCATGAAAATGGTTTATCTCATCTTTGTAGCACATAGTATAGTTGCAGTTTATTAGATCTATGACTACGTGATGAGTACCTTGTCTCCCATTTACCTATACTTTCCATAAGGATAGTGGTTGGTTGTTTTATTAGAGATTTTATCCTTTCTACCTAGTTCAGTATATTTTTAATGCATGAGAAATGTTTGTGAACATTTGAACATACTGAAAAAATGAATGAATAACCAATCTTGTTTTAATCCTCACGTGATAAATCATTTACTTCGTAAATGAAGAAATTAGATAAAGCTTGAATTCAAATCTGGCACGTCTAATAGAAGGGCTGGTGTCACTAATTCTGTACATGATGCTGTTTCTTTGGACTTCTTTTTTCTTTTTTTGTTAAATGGAGCATTGTCTTTTTCTTTTGGCTTCCATAAGGAGCCATGAGATGATGAAAGTGTTTTTGTTCATTTTGAAGCGTGGTATACAAGTTACATTATTTTTTTAAATAACAGAAGTTCTAGCTGGGCCTTGTGGCACATGCCTGAATCTCAGTGACTTAGGAGGCTGAGGCAGAAGGGTTGCCAAGTTTGAGGCCAGTCTTGGCAATTTAGACCCTGCATCAAAATAAAAGGGCTGGGGATATGGTTTAGTGGTAGAGTACCATGGGTTTGATCCCCAGTATGCAAAATAAATAAAAGAAATTCTAGTATATTTTAGATAACTCTTGTTTTGTTTATGGGAAGGAGAGTGTAAAAGAGACTTCAGTGCTTGGGAGTGAGAATGGAGCAACCATTTAGGTGCCTTGCATTATAAGATACTACAATTGCTTTAAAAACCATTATTTATTTAGTTTTTATAATAATTTTCTAATAAATTTATTTATTAAACTTATTTAACAGATCAACCTCAGAGACTCAGTGACATCCAGTTATTATATTATAGCCAGGACTTAAGGTCTCGGTGTTCTTTCCTGGACACTCTGGTGTTTTCTTACCACCATACCATTCCTTGTTAGTAAAAAATAATATAATAAGCAGTAGTATATAGTGAATATAGTAGTATATAGTGAATATCATGAATTCTGAGAGAATTATAGTATAAAATTATTTGTTAAACATTGCACATTCTCTCCTGTTCTAATAATTCTTAAAATGATGATCATGTCTCTATCGAAATATAAATATTTGCACAGCTTCCCCAAGGCATACTTTTTATTCCTTAAGCAAGTATTGATTAGAACAAATACTAAATATATATTGCTCTGTGTCTGTATGTTGTCAGGCTAGTGTTTTTTTTTTTTTTTTTAATCTTCAAACTAAAAATCTATTGCTAAACCGTGGACCTGAGATAACCAGTTTAATCAGATCTATAGAGAGCAACTTAACTGGCTGCTGGAAAATGAGATAGTTGTTCCTTAAATGTTCTTTTGAATAACATGATCTTGTAAAATATTTTTCTTTTTAAGAGTTCATACAATATTTTCTTTGTGGTTTGGATGAAGAAAAATAAGGCACAGTACATCAGAGTAGAAAAGATAGCATTAGTCAATCTAATGAAAGACTTTAAAAGCTTAATAATATTGGGAGCTTATTTCTAGACAAATGTTTTTTGTTCTCATTGAAAGTTAAACATGTCTGGACTAGTTGATAATTGGACAAAGTAATTAAAAACTTTATCTGACATATAATATCTAGAAAATATGATAATTTGGTGTATCTTTTGCAGACTCTTTTTGGGGGGAGTAGTCAATAAAGAGAAAAATATTATTGGTGTTCAGGTCCCATTTCTGGCTTTTCTAGCTGTGGTGAGCCGTTTCTGCAGATTATGGTCGCCATTGCAAGATGGCGCTGGCTCCACTGTGGTCTGGAACAAACAACTCCTTGTTTGGGAGAGTTGGTGCATGGTTTCTCAGCACCCTGTGAGAAAGTTCCACGTGGCAGCTTCGCATTGGGGCTTGGGATGCTTTATTAAGGCTGGGAGGGGCATCCGAGGAGGAATTAGAAGAAATATCAAGGGCCTGAATAAACTGCTGAAAGAAGATTCCTGAGTTGCGTCTTCCTTGCGGGCAAGGGGTCGCGACAAGTGGTGCTGAAAACCCGGGAACCAGAACTTTCAGCAGTCAGGGGTGGTGCACCGGTTAGTCCTAGGTAAGTGGGACCCGCTATCAAAGCGGAGATCAGTCCCAGATAATTGGGACCCGCTATCAAAGCGGAGATTAGTCCCAGGTGATTGGGACCCGCTATCAAAGCGGAGATTAGTCCCAGGTAATTGGGACCCGCTATCAAAGCGGAGATTAGTCCTAGGTAATTGGGACCCGCTATCAAAGCGGCAGCTCCTCTGTAAAGCCAGAGAGAGCATTACATCTTATTGCAGTTGCACTGTGTACTTTCGCTCTTACTTTCACTTTTGTTTTTTGTGTGTCTTTTGTTGTGTCATGGGTGCCGTATCTTCAAGTCCGCTTCTCCTGGCCCTAGATAACCTGTTACGTTCCCAGGGCCTAAAAGTGAAACGTAGTACTTTACAGAGATTTTTACAGAAGACAGATATTGCTGCACCGTGGTTTCCGTTCTCGGGCAGCTTTACTCTACCTAGCTGGGATAAGTTAGACACAGATCTTGACTTTGCTTCTGAGCAGGGCATATTAGAGGGTGGGGTGATACCCCTTTGGAAAATGATCCGTAGTTGCCTCGCAGATGGCAGATGTCAGGAAGCACTTACTAAAGGACAAGAAGTTTTAGAGCAATTACATGAAGAAAGATCAGAAATGGCAGGCAGTGAGGTATTTCAGGAGGGTGGGAGTGTGCAGAGCGAGAAACAGGGGAGGAAACAATTATCTCCGGCAGGCAGTGACGTATTTCAGGAGGATGGCAGTGTGCGAAGCGAGAAACAGGGGAGGAGGCGATTGTCTCTGGCACGGAGTGAAATATTTCAGGAGGAAGGGAATGTGCAGAGCGAGAAACGGGGGAGGAAACGCTTGTATCCAGATCTCAGTACACTGCGCACACTCCCATGCAAAAGTGGGTCAGAAGAGGAGGACGATGAGGAGGAGGAGCTCGGGAGACTGTCTCGGCAGCTAGGGAGTCTAACTATGGGAGAAGGAAACAAAAATAAACAGGAGCTCAGAAAGAAAAAAAAAAAATGATCCTCCGGACCCGCCGCCGTACGGTGGGGGTGTTTCGAGGAGAGTTTTCCATGCCCAAATATAGAGGGGGCTGTTAACATTTTTACTGATGGTTCCAAGTCTGGAATGGGAACTTATGTAATTAATGACTCTCCCCCTATCCAGCATCAATTTGCTCCTGGAAATCCACAATGGGTAGAACTACAAATTGTTATTGAAGTTTTTAAACAGTCTTCTTTTCCTTTTAATCTTATTTCGGACTCCAGCTATGTGGTACAAGCACTAAAAGTCCTGGAGGCCGTGGGAACTATTAGTGATGCCCACAATGTGTCTGTTTACTTTCCTCAGCTTCAACAGCTTATCTCTAACCGCACTGCTTCTTTTTATCCAATGCACATCAGGGCTCACACCTCTCTTCCTGGTCCGTTATCCCAGGGGAATGCCTGTGTGGACTTAGCCACTAGAGGTCAATTGATATGCTTGGCTTCCTCCTTAGAGGGGGCTAAGTTGTTTCACCAAAACTTCCATGTTAATGCATTAACGCTGTGCAGGCGTTTTTCCATTTCAAGAGCGGATGCTCGGCAGATAGTATTGCAATGTCCCCATTGTGTCACATTTCTTCATCCCCCTAATTATGGAGTAAACCCATGGGGATTGAAGCCATTGATTGTTTGGCAAATGGATGTGACACATATACCTGACTTTGGTAACCTTAAATATGTGCATGTTTCCGTTGATACGTGCTCTGGAATTATCCATGCTTCTGCTTTATCGGGAGAAAAGGCACGTAATGTCATTACTCACTGTTTAGAGGCATGGGCAGCATGGGGTGCACCTGCATCCCTTAAGACTGATAATGGACCTGCTTATACTGGCAGACAATTTACAGCTTTTTGTTCTACTATGGGAGTGCAACTTACTCATGGTTTGTCTTATAATCCTCAAGGAGAAGGCATTGTTGAGCGTGCTCATCGCACTTTAAAGGAAACTTTACAAAAACAGAAAGGGGGAATAGGAGCTGAACACACTCCTAAAGAACGCCTGTCCTTAGCTCTCTTTACCATTAATTTTTTGAATTTGGATATTCATGGTCGCTCTGCGGTCGATAGACATGTGTCCCCTCAGCCCTCTGTGATTGGCTATGTTAAGTGGAAGGATGTTCTTACGGGTCAATGGAACGGCCCCGACCCCGTGCTGACATGGGCATGAGGATCTGTATGTGTTTTTCCCCAGGATCGTACGGAACCATTGTGGGTCCCGGAACGCTTGACAAGAAGAGTCTCAACATCAGCTGACCAGCAACAAGAGATACCACAACAATCCTGTGATGAGGATCTTCATTCTGCTAAGTGCTCTGGCTCTGGTGCTGGTGCCGATGGCACAGGCGACACCAATGCGGTGGTGGGCAGTGGCACGGGCCTGGCCAATGCCGATGCCGGTTCATGGTAATTCTAGTGTCCTCCCCACTCTTTTTTCTACCTCATGTGAGATGTCTACTGCCTGTGCCTCTCCTAGAGGGGACATGGAGAGAATTTTTAATCAATCTCAAGTTAATCTCACAGGAGTTTTTTGTTTCAGCCTTAGAAACGCTAATTGCATTAGCCTTAAGACCAAAAATTTGACTAACTGGGAGGACCCATTGCGGTCCAATCAGGTCTCAGGAAGCATTATCAGTGCTGTATTGAACAAGGTAGCTTCGGGGAAGCAATCAGGCTCAGAGACCCCCGCAAACAGCAGCTCTGCTCTTAACATAACTACCTTGGCTATTATCTCCGAGGCACTAACCCCAGTGCCTCCTTCTTCTAATAGTATTTATAATGCCACTTATTTCAAGGCCTCTCCTTACTGTTCCCCTAATCTTGATTTCCCCCCAACATTTACGCCTTGTCAGGATCATTCTTGGGAGAAACATCAAGTTGCTAAAGGTTTCTCCCTTTCCCCCTCTCTTAATAGGTATGTTTATAACTTTAACAATAGTGCCAGCTCCTCTACAGGAGTAGGTTGGTCCTGGTTTCAATGGCTGATTTCTAATGAAAAGGGGGCTTCAGCCGATATTTCTGCACTGGCTCAGTTGGTAGGAGCCAAAAGTTGGCTGGCTAATATTTCTGGTACTGTTAGGGAAAGTGAACAAGGTAATAGACTTACATCTGTTTCATTCAACTCTCTGTTGTATAATGCCACATTGCCTCCTGCAATGGTTTGTGTCCAATCCCCCTTCTTATTCCTTTTGGCTAAGGCCACCTCATCGGGGATGCTGGATTGTTCTCATACTACCTGTCTTTTATCTGAGTGTTGGAATGGTTCCTGGACTGTAGCAGTGTTTATGAAAATTCCAACTTTTGTCCCAATCCCGGTCACTGCGGATCCTGATAAATTCCCTATTGTTGAGCTACTTAGAGTCTGCAGAGATTTTGGAATCACAGCGGCTATAGTGACAGCCGTGGCGATATCTGCTGCTGCAGCGGTTACGGCCGGAATGGCTATGGCCAATCAAGTACAAGCTGCTGCCACCATTAATCAAGTTGTCCAACAAACTTCCACCATACTTGAATCCCAAAATACAATTAATCAACATATTTTGTCAGGGATTTTAGCTGCCAACCAAAGAATAGATTTACTCCAAGCTCAGGTAGAAGAATTGGCTGACTTAGTGCTTTTGGGTTGTGTTGACCAACGTGCACATTTATGCATAACCTCTGTCAGATTTAATGATTCCAGGAATGCTTCCCGCATCATTGGCGAATATTTGGCTGGAAATTGGTCCATGGAAGCGGAAGACATGATTCAGTCTCAACTAACCCAGATAGCTGTCTTGAATAACACTCGTGTTGATCCCGTGACTTTGGGTCAATTCACCGATTGGATATCTTCTGCTTTTTCCTTTTTTAAAGAGTGGGTGGGGGTAAGCATTTTTGGTGCAATGTGTTGCTTCGGTATGTTTCTCTGTTTGTGGTTTCTCTGTCGCCTTAAGGCCCGCAATGCTCACGATAAGGCTATGATCATCCAAGCTCTTGCAGCTTTAAAAAATGGCAATTCACCTCAAGTCTGGCTTGCACAGCTTAAACAGTAAATCTTTGACATGGTCGTTGCACCCCAAGTTATTATAACATTGCACTGGGATCGGCATGTCTTTCCTCGTTATTCTCTTAGTGTTGGAAAGCCCTTGCACTCTGCCGGTCTCGCTGCCATTGCACGCAGGTGGGTTTCCACACTAATGCTTCTCTATCGCCTTGAAGTCTGTGCCTTTCTTTCAGGGTGCTGTCAACTCATTTGTCGTTGTGTGCAGCCACAGTTCAGCCTCAGCTGTCCCCCTTCGTCCACCTTCGTCACGATACAGGATGTGAGGCAAGGCACTGCACTTGAGTGATCCTTGAAGTGGACCTCAAGGAGAGCATGTCCTATTGCATGCGGGTTTGATGTCCACGCCCCGCCCCACGAAAAAAGGCGTCAGCTGATATGGCTTCAGATCTGGGGAAGGGCCCTCCTTAGGACTGAGCCATACTATGCAGCCACTTCTGCACAGTGGGATAGGACCTCTACTCTCGCCTGTATTGTTTTCAGAAAACAGAAGGGGGGAACTGTGGTGAGCCGTTTCTGCAGATTATGGTCGCCATTGCAAGATGGCGCTGGCTCCACTGTGGTCTGGAACAAACAACTCCTTGTTTGGGAGAGTTGGTGCATGGTTTCTCAGCACCCTGTGAGAAAGTTCCACGTGGCAGCTTCGCATTGGGGCTTGGGATGCTTTATTAAGGCTGGGAGGGGCATCCGAGGAGGAATTAGAAGAAATATCAAGGGCCTGAATAAACTGCTGAAAGAAGATTCCTGAGTTGCGTCTTCCTTGCGGGCAAGGGGTCGTGACATCTAGCTAAGCATTAATTATTCCAAAAAGTCTTCCTCATTCATATTTAGATTGTATAGCTCTCATCTTTTTTATTTTGAGTTCTGGCTTTTCTGGTATCTCTGCCATCTCTAGCTGGTATACTTCTCTTTCATCTAGTAATACTTTTTCACTTAATGAATAAGCATGGAAGTCCCCAGATTTCAAACTTGACTTTCTGCTTCTCTTGTTTTACATCCTTTTTGACAGTCCCTTTTCTTAGGGAGAATAATCATTTGCCCAGTTTCTGCTAATATTATACAGTTCTTAAATATGCCTGCAATCTTGTCCTTTACATTATCCATATTTATTATGCTTTATCCATCTGTGGCAGAAACTTTTCTAAATTAGAAGCAGTTCATTTCCTCCCCCTCTCTCCCCATGGTTTCCACCAGTAATCACCCCATCCTAGGGATCAGGTGATGATCAGGGCTTAGAAACTGTAATGTCCAATATGGCAGTCCTTAGGTACATTGTGACTATGTAAATTAGTTAAAAATGAATAAATTTTGGGCCCAAGGAGGGTGAAGCCGTGGGATTATGTTGAGGGGGCAGGCCCAAGTGAGGATGAGCCAGGTGGCTGTTTTGAGGCCCTACTGTCTCTTGGCATTTGCCTCTTCAGTCCTGCCATCTCTACAGCTATCACTACCAGAGGATCGTGTGCCCTTTGCTGCAGACAGACATACAGACACACACACACACACACACACACACACACACACACACACACACAGCAAGTAGTAGTTGAATAGGAGAAGAATGGCGTTGAAACAGATTTTCAGCAACAAGTGCTTTGGGGTATTGCAGAACATTTTGAACATGACAGTGTTGATCTGAACTGCAAAATGAAATTTTCTGTCTACTTACCACCAAAGGCAGAAAGTGGAAAATGCCCTGTACTACATTGGTTGCCTGGTTTAATTTGCACAGAACAATTTTAAATCAAAATCTAGTTATTATCAGGCTGCCTCAGAACACAGCCTTATCATTTGCTCCCAGATACCAGCCCTCATAGCTGTAATACTAAAGGAGAAGGTGGAGAGCTGGGGTGTCTGCACTGTTGCCTGGGTTTTATGTGAATATCACTGAAGATTCTTGGAAAAGTAACTACAGAATGTACTCTTAGGTAACGAAGAAGCTTCCCAACTCATAAATACCAGTTTTTCAGTGGACCCCCAGTGGATGTCTATTTCTGGCCACTTTATGGGAGGTCAAGGAGCTCTAATTTGTCCTTTGAAAAATCCCAGAAAATACAAAACTGTGTCAGCATTTGCTCCAGTTTGCAACCCAGTGCTGTGTCCATGGAGCACAAAACATTTAGTAAATATTTGGGAACAGATCAAAATAAAGAAAAGTAATATGATGCAACCCATCTTGTGAAGTCCTGTCCAGGTTCTCAGTTGAACAAGGGAAAATGACCAGTTTCTTCTAGATGGACATTTACTCCCTGATAATTTCATAGCTGCCTATATAGAAAAGAAAATTTCTATTGTTTGTAGATAATAGGAGGGCTATGATCATAGCTACTACTTCATTGCAACCTTTATAATCAATCATTATGCAAAATACCTGAATGCATGAAAAACTTCTGATAAGAAAAATCTCTTCAGGATTATAAAAGTTATAATAAACAGAATCGCTGAGGAAAAAATTTTGAAACATTGGATTTCATGGTGCCAAAAGAACTTCATTCTACACTTGAGTCTCCTGAATAAATATATAAAATCGGAAAAAAAGAATAAATTTTAAAATTCTTTTTATTGTCACAGTAGCCATAGTTTAAGTGTTCAGAAACCCATGTGGCTAGTGACTACCATATTGGACTGTGCAGATGTATTTTCATTGTCTCAGAGCGCTACTGGACAACAGTACTCTGGAGCTTAGTTTTTACTTGTTTTTCTTCCATTGTGACTTCTTCTGTCCACTATCAACCCTACTGACCATTTTTCTTGATAACAACAGCTATAATTACATTCTGTTATTTCAGGAGTAATTCCATTTTCACTTGTACTCTAGACCTTTATTTATACCTTATAATAGAACAGAAGTTGGAAAACATTTTCTATAGAGGGCCAGATAATATATATTTTAGGTTTCTGTGTAGTAACCACTCAACTCTGCAATTGAGTTTTTACTTGGTGATAGGCACTTGATGATACAAAAATGAATTGGATAGGATCCATGCCATCAGTGAGCCACAAATAAGAAGGTTATGATTCTCTGGAGCAGCTCTCCAGGGGCTTATGGAATATGACACAGTAGATTCTTTTCCTGCTATATTGATCATATTATGCTTGGCTCCCTGTGACACAAAGAGAGTCTTTTGCCAGTCTTATCAAACTTCAAAAAGAGTTGTTTTAAAATATTTTTAGGAGTCAAATATTTTCAGACTCCTATATGGAATCTTTATACATAAAGCAGATGAAGGGGAAAGCTATTTGGTTGTAAAACTTGAGAGCGTGTTCCTCTTTGTGTGTGTTTCCCACTCCTCTCACCTGCCTGTGCCACTTCCCTTACTTCTTTCTGTGGTTCCTGAGGTGTTGTGCTGAATACTACAGTTCCTTGAAATATAGTTTGGAAACAAATGTTCTAAAAAAGGATATTCCAACTAACAAATTTCTTGTAAATTTTAAGTTTTATCTAGATGATCTTCATTCTAGAATTTACCAATTAATCTTTCAAAAATGTAAATTAGAACCTAGTAATCTATACCCTGCAGTGGCCAGTTAATCACAACGGGCTTAGACATTGTAGCTTGACTCTGAGTTGAGTATCTTTGCTGGAGAATCAACAGTGAGTGAGGGATACTGAAGCTGAGCATTCATAGAACTATTTAAGAGAAGCATATAGAGCTGGAGTTGTAGTTCAGTGTCAGAGCACTTGCCTACATGTGAGGCACTGGGTTCAATGCTTAGCACGGCATAAAAATAATTAAAGGTATTGTATCCATCAAAAAGAGTAATATATAGGGTGACAAGAGTAAGAACTTTGAAGAAATTAACTTGTTTTTAAAAAATCTGTTTTGGAGAAGTATAGTTAACATACAATAAAATGCAATGGTATGCCAAATCCATTTCATGCATTCCCACTTTGAATCTCTTACTTCCTGTGTTACTGCCAGCTAGAGAAAACGCTCTGCTCTTAAAGGGCTAGTGTGATTATGTTAAACCTACCCAGATAATCTCTTTTTTCTTGCCATTTATGATAACACAATCCCAAGAATGATATCTCATCATATTCACTGTTTTTTTTGTGTGAATCTGACTACTCTAAGTATCTCATATATGTAGAATTATGATTTATCCTTTTGTGTCTGGCTTATTTCACTTAGCGTAATGTTTTCAAGGTTCATCCATGTTGTAGTATATGTCAGAATTTCATTATTTTATAAGGCCAAATAATATTCCATTGTATTTACATACTATATGTTGTTTATTTATCCACTGATAAATGTGCATTCCTTCTGCCTTTTAGCTATTGTGAAAAATGCTGTATGAACATGGAATACATATTTTGAGTTCCAATTTTCAGTTCTTTATACATACACACACACACACACACACACACACACACACACACACACACGTATTTTTTGGTAATGGGAATTGAACCCAAGAGTTCATATTGTAGCATGTATTACTATTTATTCCTTTTTATGATTGAATAATGATATATCACGTTTTATTTACCCATTCATTAGTTGGTTAACATTTGGATTATTTTCACTTATTAACTATTACCTGTCTGACTCTTTATTCTCCTCTCAGATCTCTCCCTTTACTCTTTACCCTTCAATGAGTGATTCTCTTTAGTTTCTCAACCATACCAATCTCCTTCCTATACCAGTGCCTCCTCATTATCACATTCACTTTTTTTAATTAACTTTTATTTGTTCTAATTAGTCATACATAACATTATAATGCATTTTGATGCATCATACATAAATGGAGTATAACTTCTCATTCGTCTGTTGTGCATGATGTAGAGTCACACATCTATATTAGGTCATGTAATTACATTAGGTCATGTAATCATATGTGCACATAGGGTAATAATGTCTAATTCATTCTACTGTCATTCACATTCACTTTCTTAACTCCTGCATTTTCCTGTAGTGCTGGGAATCTAACCCAGGGCCTTAAATACACTAGGCACACTTTCTTAAGTCTTAGGGTTCACACATAGTTCTAACCTATTTCTGTAGGAAAGCCTTCCTCAAACTATATTACATTCCTCTATTTTATATTCTCCTAGCATCGTTTTTAATACTCTTCTTAACTTTAATTGTATACTTGATTATATTTTTTTTGTTTTACCTCCTGCCCTTAGTATGCTACAAATTCTTAAAAACAAAATTATGTGTTTTCTGCTCATAGCTGTATTGCTTGAGCTTAGCATAGTACCAACATATGTATCTGTTAAGTATATTAATGCATGAAATCTATTTGTGGTAAAACCTATCAACAGTACAGAGTTTTCATCTAATCCAATTTCTGTTAAATCTTGTTCACAATCAAATATAACATACTGCCTAAAGAAGAAAAGTTTTAAAGCAAGGCAAGTTTTGTTTGATTCCTGATTTTATCACTTAAATAGTTTTGTGAACATAGGCAAATTATTTCCCTTCTGAAAGGCTCAGATAACTAGTATATAATATGAAGCTGCTAGTAAGTATCCTAGTTGCTTTGGGAGTATTCAGGGAGGTAAAGTATAGTAAGCATTTCTACCTTGACCCGGTATACAGTAAGCACACAATAAATGTAAAAGTTATTATTATCATAATATTATTATAAGGTGCTTAGACATTTATGAATTCAGAAAATTCGTTGAGAGTCTACTAGTACCTGGTACTCTTTTGAATATTTAAGATATACCAGTTAAACAAAGACAGACTTAATAAAAAGTACACATAGATCACTCTGTATATGTCAGGTGCTCATCTAAACTATTTACTTTCATTAACCTACCAATTTTCTGTGAATAGATACTATTATCATTATCCCTATTTTTATCAAAGAAGTAATTGAAACAAAAAAAGGTAAGTATCTTGCCCAGGTTACACAGGCAGGCAGGCAGTGACACAGCTGAACCATGGATTACACCAGCCTACCTCCCATGTACTTTCTTCTAACCACTTTGCAGTACTACATTTTGTCCAGGGTCATTTCCACTAATGCCTGATGAACGAGGATATTTCATTTCTTTGGCAGATCTACAGTCTAGTAACTTTAAATATTTAAAAAATAAATGAAGCCAGGCATAGTGAACACGTTTGTCATATTAGAGACTCTGGAGGCTGAGGCTGAAGGATTGCAAGTTCAAGGCCAGCCTCAGCAACTCCATGAGACTCCCAGCAACTTAGCAAGACCCTGTCTCAAAATAAAAGTTAAAAATAATTGTGGAATTATGGATGTGGCTCAGTGGTTAAGTGCCCCTGAGTTTAGGCCCCAGCACAAAGATAGATAGATAGATAGATAGATAGATAGATAGATAGATAGATAGATAGATAGATAGGGTCCATTATGGTCTCATTTTTTTTGACTTTTATTTAATCTATGATGACTCCTGATGATTACCTCTACCTTTTTACATTGTGAAGGTATTTGTTCAATCATCTTTTCCAGAAGTTGATAGGAAGTCATGTTATCTCTGTCATTTTTATGTAAGGCACATTTTTACTAAAAAACGTAAGGGGAAAACCTTAAAGTTTATGTCCTTATTTGACAATGATTGAAGGAAGAAAATCTCAAAGTATAAATAGAGTCATCACTTAACTTATATAAAATATATTCTGTACATTTTCCCAATTTTTCATTGACTGTCAACAGCCTATACCAGTGATTATTAAGTTTTTTTTTTTTTTGTCTCAGACCTCTTTATACTCCTAAAAATCATTGAGAACCCAAGGAACTTTTATAGATGTGGGTTTGCTTAATGATACTTACTGTGTTTGACATTTAAATTGAGAAATCTTTTAGACACAAGAATGCCTAGGTACAGATTTCACTAGCTGTCAGAGTGTCTGTGTACTCATCTATTTTCTAACCTCTGTAAAACTCCACTATGTGCTTGTGAGAGGATTAAAGTGGAAAATGCAGATGATGTCTTAGTATTATTATGAAAATAATTCTGATCTTGCAAATTCTCCCAGCTGCCCCTTGTTCTCACCTTGGGTAACTTCTGCCATATACTAAATAATGTTATCACTGTCTTCAGCTGGAAGAAACTACTAACACTAAAATTGAAGATCTGATTGAATGTTTCAATAATAGTACTTGTTAAGGACTACCTAAATGCTTTAGATGCTTTTAGAGATGGAACAGAATCAGCCTCTTATTGCAGAGAGTTTAGTATTTACACATTGAATTGAAATGCAGAGGACAAAGTGTTAAGTGACATGCTCTTACCTTAGTACCACTTGCAATTTATAAACTGAGTTGCATAATACCATAAGATATATTTGACTGCTTATAATTCTCTTAACATATGATTAAACAAAAACAACAGCATATTTAGAGATATCAACTTTGCATTTTGTTTAGGGTAGCTTACTTAGTAACTTGCTGGAAAGATTTGGGTAAATAGAGAGCAGAGAATATTGCTATCCTCAAGTCACTTAATATTCAGTTCTCAAAAGTGTTTATTTCTCAACTACACATACTTCCTGTACTTAAAACAGGACTAAATGCACAGTTCAAAATGACTGGAAACACCTAGATATGATATACCCATAGAGCAGCTAAGAATTGGAAAGGCAGAAGCTTTGTATTTAAACTGGACATTAAAGAAGAAAAAAAGGGTCCAAAGTTATTGTATTGAAGATGAGAAGCACCAAGTGAGCAGTGCTAAGATACCTTCTTTATGTGTGTAGTACCTCCCCATTCCTAGGTCATCTTGTATCCACTGTGCGACCAGCCAAAAGTGCTTTAGATCAAAGGCAGGAAAAAATGATGACAGAAGTGCTTGCACCTCCCTCCCTAAGCACACTTTACTCTGCTTTGACCCCTATGTTTCTGATTGGCCTTCATATAACTTGGGAATTCTTATTATCAGAGTATATTTCAAAAGCAGGGATTCTTTATTATCCTCTTCTTTATATTATGCTCTTCTCCCACACCTACCCCAATATTATCAGGACAGAACTTTTTTGGTGGTTACAGAATGGGGGATGATATTTTTATTGGAAATCTTTGCAGCTTTAAAGGAATAGGGATGGCAAATTGATTTTAGTTTATGTGCCTGTTGTAATATGTGCTTGTTAGTATACTGGGCCAAGAATTATTCTGAGATTCCCAGGCCAGCCCCATTAGCAATCGTGGTCTTAGCTTCTGTTGATAATCATGCAATTTACATAATCTGTAGATCTCAGTTGAAACAGGGACTGACTTGGATTGCTCCTTTCAGGAAACACAGAAAGTTACTGGGAGCAGTTTCTTTGAAATGGCTATGTGCAGTTTATTGCAAGCAAGCCCATGTTTAGTGTGCCCCTGACTGTGACCGTGGGAGCAAATCTAAATTAACAGTCTTGATTGTTAATCTCAGAATGTGCTGCATCTCTCTGATGTATAAAGACTGTAGAATATATGAAATGGAAGAATAACAATTAAAATAAGATTAAGATTTCAAAAATAAGTGAAGAGTAGTGATAGAATTTTACAGACTACAAGTGGCTGGAGCCTCCCATCTTCTAATAGTAGAAAGATTCACAACTCATGTACATACATGCAAAGGGTTACTATGAGCCTGCATCATATCCTGTAGAAGTGCTGAAGCAGAAAAATAACTGGACTAATCAAGTCCAGTACTCTTACTTTCATAGATGGCATCCAGGCTAGTTGTTTCAGTAGGCTAGAATGTTCTTTTATAAAAATAAGATTCTGAATTGCTTTTTTAAAATCAACTAAAAAATTTATTCCTTAGGGAGATTTGGTTGAAGATAGTTTTACTTAAATTTTATCACTTTTAAGTGATTATACATAAAACATGGAAGATTTAAGAGACCATTCTCTGAATGGTGGGAGTTTTGTTTTATATTGATTTTTTGGGGGGGGGGCATTACTGGGGATTGAATGCCAGGCCCCTATACCACTGAAATACATCCCTAGCCCTTTTTATTTTGTATTTTGAGACAAGACAGGGTCTTGTTAAATTTCTGAAGTTGACCTTGAACTTGTGATCCTCCTGCCTCAGCCTCTCAAGTCACTGGGATTACAGGCATGTGCTGTCTGAGAGCAAATTGCAGGCTTGATGCCTCATCATCTCTAAATACTCTAGATGTTATCACCTCAAAACAAGGCTGTTCTACCTAACCATCCACATTAGGAAATCAGCATCATTATATAAATATCATCCAGTTTACATATCAAATCCAAATTCTACCAAATGTTCAAAAATATCTCTTTCTGGTTAATTCAATTGCATATCTCTTTAGATTCCTTTGATTTGGAAGAGGTATTTTTTTTTAAGTTTTTTAGTTTTTATCCTGTCTTTCATAACTTTGACAGTTTTAAAATATACAGCCTCCAATTCTGTTGGGTGCCTCTCAGGCCATGCATTCTTGGCAAAAATATCTCAGAAAAAATGCTGTGTCTTCTCAGTATACCATATCTAGTGGTGTATGAATGATATAATCACCTGTCTCATTCCTGGTGATGTTACTCTTGATCACCTAGTCAATTTGGTATCTGCTGTGTTTTCTTCCACTGTAAAATCATCTTTTTTCCTATGTAATCATGTTATTTCTGAATGTGTTTCCGAAAAATACATATGTAATGGTATTCGAAGGTAGTCTTGGGGAGGTGAGTAAGTCATGAGGGCACAGCCTTCATGGTGGCTTTCATGCCTTTGTAAGGCCTGAGAGAGAGACCCCTTGCTCTTTCTACCATGTGAGGACACAATGAAAAGGTGTTGTCTGTGAACCTGGGAGTGGACCCTCACTAGACACTGAGTCTGCTGATGCCTCCATCTTGGACTTCCCAGCATCCAGTAAGGTGAGAAGTAAATTTCTGTTGTCTATAAATCTTCTAGTTAATGATATTGGTTACACAATCCAAACAGACCAAGAAATAATATTTTGTGAGGAAACTATGCCAATTGTATTCCTCATCAGACCTCCACCTACCAGCCCTGGCATGCTTAAGTGAACCCTCCTGAACTCAACCACTTTTATGATGGTTACCAAATAGTAATTTTCTATTTTTCATCATTCCTTCTACAATTTTTAGTTGAAACTCTACTATAAGAGAGAAGTTTCTTATTTTCCCCCTCTCATCCCTTCATGCATTCATTCATTTCTTAATAATTGTGTTCATGGATTTCTATTTTCTTTCATGGATTGAAATTTGTTGGTCTTATTATTTATATTTATGTTCATAGTGTCCCATACACAACCAACAGGAATCTCTTTAAGCTGACTCCTGTCCTTTACGGTGTTCCCTTCATTCTTTCTTTCTGGTCTAAATGTTCCAGACTTATTGTGTACTTTTCTTGTACCATTTCTGGGAAATTATTTATGTACACACTGTGATGTTATGATATAAAATATATATTTGATCTCTGCACACATGCCACCCAGGTGTTTAAAACCCTTGAGACAAGGGCACTAGCACAATCTTTTATTCTTGTATTTGGTCTTTTCCCCAGTTCCTGACACAGAACTTCTAAATCTTTTTCTTAGGTAACGGGAGCATCATTTCTTCCAATGAGACCATTCTTGGTGGGCTCCTGGATGGCCTCAGGATAGGAGATGGTTGCCCAGGGAACTGACCATAATTAGAAAGTTGGAACTTCTAGCCCAACTTCCCTGGAGGGGAGAGGAGCTAAAGATGATTTGATCACCAGTGGCTAATGATGTAATCAATCTTGCCTATATAATGAAGCCTCTATAAAAATCCAAAGGAGGAGTGGGGGTGTAGCTCAGTTGGTAGAGTGCTTGCCTCACATGCATGAGGCCCTGGGTTCAGTCCCCACCCAGCAACACACGCACACACATACACAAGAAAGAAAAAAAAGGAGAGAGTTCAGGGAGCTTCTGGATAGGTGAACACATGGATGTTCCTGGCAGGTGGTGTGCCTAGAAAGGACATGGAAGTTCCACCCCTTCTCCCACACTTCATCATATACATCTCTTTCATCTAGCTATTCATCTGTATCTTTTGTAATAACTTTTCTAATAAATGCATAAATGTATGTAAAAGTATTTCCCCAAGTTCCGTGATCCACTATAGCAAACTAATCAAACCCAAGGAGGGTTCCACGAAACTGTTACAAATTTTTGTGTGTTTGATCAAAAATACAAGTCACAACCTGGGATTTGCATTTGGCATTTGAAAGTGGGCAGTACTCTTGTAGGACTGAGGTCTTAACATGTGACATCGATGCTGTCAAGAAGGGCAGTGTCAGAATGGAATTGAATTAGAGTATCCTCAGCAGGTGTCTGTTGGAGGATTGTCACATACATATCTAATGTCAGAAGTGTTAATAATACTGACTGGTAAGGGAGACTAGGAAAAGCACTTTGTTTTTTCCTGTCTTTTGCGCACACATACAGCTGTATCTGTTTTTATATCTGTCCGTGTATGTGTATGTTTTTGTGTGCTCAATTTACATTGAGCTGTTCAGTTCAAATCCTGTACTTTTAAGATCCTTTCCTGCCTCCCTCCTTCCCTTTCTTCCCAGGGCCTTGTGCATGCTCAGCAAGTGTTCTGCCACTGAGCTACATTCCCAGCCCTTTCTTATTTTTGTTTTGAAACATGGTCTCCCTAAATTGCCCAAGTTGGCCTTGGACTTGTGATCCTCCTGCCTCAGTCTCCCAAGTAACTGAAATTTCAGGAATGTGCCTTCACATCTGTTTTACCTCCCTGCCTTTCTATTTGTATATAGATGCTATGTTGAACAGTGAGAAACTTGACTTCCACAACCTAAATACATTGACTTATTTTCTGTTTCTGTGTCAGTCCTCTCCTGACCACTGGTCACCTATTCAACCTTTGATTTTCTCTTCACAAACTTGCTCATCTTATTCTTTTCTTAATAGAGGCAGCTATATCTTCTCAGTTGCTTAGGCTAGAAATCATCCTGCTGCCCCCCTCCAAACTCCACATTATACCATTGGTAATTCTTTTAAGTAGAACCATTTTTCCCTCACCTCTACTACCACTATTTTAATTCAAGCCACCATTATTACATCTGCAAATACTTAAAGTCTTCTCTTTGATTCTCTGCTTCCACCCCTTCCTTCAATATGCATTCCTTCCACATTAGCCAAAGTGATCATTTTAAAACCTAAACTAGATTTTGTCACTCCTTTGCTCAAAACCTGCTAATAGCTTCTCTTCTCTTCAGTTTAAAATTAAAAATTTTATGGGGTCCTATGTTGTCAACCACTCTTTGTTTCAGTGTAATTCAATATTGGCTTTCTGACTATTTCACACCAAGTGCCTCTCACTTCAGGACCTTTGAACTTGCTGTTTTCTTAAGCAAGCTCTTCTTTTAGATACCACTTCTCCCTTACTCCACTCAGCTCCATTTCTCAGATGTGACTTTATTAGTAAGATCTCCCCTGACTAATCAGTATAAGATAGCATCTTATCTTCATGCTTTATCTCTTCACTGTGTTTATTACATTATGGCAACCTCTGACGTAATATGCAGAGGAGGACTTTTTGTCTTTTTCTCTCTGCACAGTATTTCTAGCACCTAGGATAATGTGACAAATAGTAGGCTCTTGACAGTCAAGTACCATATGATCTCACTGATGTGGAATCTAAGAGTTGATTTCATAGAAGTTGATAGTACAGTGGAGGTTATCAGAGGCTGGAGAAGGGGACAGGGTTGGGGAAAGTTGTTGCCTGGGCACAAAACTGTAGTTAGATAAGAGTTAAGAATTTCTGGTGCTGTTGCACGGGAGGGTGACTATAGATAACAAGACTGTACTGTACATTTCAAAAAAAATAGAAGAAAGGAATGGGCTTCCAGTGCTTTATTATGCTTCTTAATCTGTGAAACCATGTATTCATCCGTGGAAATGTGGCTAATGGCATCCTTCTCATGAGTTGTAAATATGTGTAAGTGCCTCCTGCATAGTAGGGATTCTTTATTCATTTCTCTTTCTACCTTCCCTCATCTTCCACCATCTTCTTAATCAACATAACATAACTACCTTCCCTCATCTTCCACCATCTTCTTAATCAACATATCTATATCAAAAAGCTCTTATGTATATTAACCAAATTTTCTTACCAAAATAGTGTAAGGTGAACAGAATTAAACAAAAAAATATAGAATTATTTTTGCCCTAAAAGTGCTAAAGGCTAATATTAGATAAGTATTTTCCCTCTATTTATTTCTGGCATTAAAATAGAGAAGAGAGAGTTGCCTCATTTGAGTGACCAAGTAAAACCAGTACAAGTTGACAGTTCATGGGGAGTTTCCAGCAATAGACTCATGGATGCTCTTCCTTCCTATCTTTGTCTTCATATAGACATAATGGAAAGCTTTGGGGATTTTTTTGGTTCTTGCCTGAAATAAAAATGCTCTAAAGTGTACATATTGAGAATATCAACAACATGTGGACCCTGAAAACTTATTGTTTAAGTGAAAGAAGCCTGTGGCTTTTAGTATTCTTATCAGCTAGTGTTTTCCCTCAGCTTTATGAAAATAAGACCTTTATCTGCTGTTATGAACTTTCACCTCATTTCCACAGCAAACATGATCAACTGCTGTAAGATATAGAATTTATATGAATCCCAATATTGTAACTATAATGCAATAATAAAAAATTTAAAACCTTTTTAAAAAGAATTTATTAGAGACTGTGAAAAGGTAGATTTCAAATCACTGGAATAATAACAGATTATGAAAGAAATGATGTCAAGACTCTATAGAAAAAGAAAAATGTTCGTCTTTTTATCATACCAGGCTAAAGTAAGTGATAAGATTGTTGAAGATAAATTTAATAGAGAAAAACATGCATGAATGTTTACTTGGTCTTGGTGTGGAGATGAGATTTTTAAGAATTCTAGCAAAGGGTAGATTATGTGGGAAAATGGTAATAGATTTGACATTCTGAATCATAAAAATGTGTCACAATAGTAACAACAACATCTAACATGTACTGAAGTAAGGGCTAAGCATTGCAATAAGTACATCCAAGTTAAAGTTCCAAGGTTGAGAAACCTGGCCTATTGTGCCACTCTATATCCCTTTTTATTTTTCCCTGTTATCATAGACAACACTGTGACAGATGTTTTGCATTGGTATAACAAGTATTACTAGTTTCTCAATCTTTTTTGCACCTGTGTACCACTTGCTATTCTGCCGCTTAGCAGATGTCTTCTATGTTAGTTTTTTGTTACAGCAACATCCTACTGCAAGATACTACTTCTCTTTTAATTAGGATCAGCTAAAACATGGAGATGCAAACTGCAGTGGCTCACACACCATAGATATTCATTATTTTTCATGCAGTAGCTTAGGTGATTAGCAGTTCATATGATTAGGTTCTTCCTCCTGAAGCTATTCAAGAACCCAGATAGCAGAGTGGCTCTTCCACTTTCCCTCATCACTACCCTGACTAAATCTTGGTCACTGACTTATTTGGGTTCTAGCCAGTTGACAGAGGAAAAGATAAACAAATATCAATTCTCTGAAGATCTAGTCTGGAAAGTGGCATATATTACTCTGCTCACATTGTATTGGAGAACTTAGATAGAATGCTGTACCTGACAGCAAGGGAGGCTAGGAAATGCAGTCCCACCATGTACCAGGAAGAAAGAAAGAACAGATTTTGGTGGACAACAACAAAGAGATTCTGTACATCCACTATGTATGTTCTCAATCTGATAAACCACATGATAATATGGGAATTAAAATATTCCTATAAATCCATAAGAAAAATTAAAATATTCCAAAACAAAGAAAAGCTACAAATTCAGGTTTAAAAACAAATTCAAAAGACTAATGATTATATATCAATGGTGGGTTGATTTTTAACAGAGGCATTTAATGAGAGAAAGGATATTCTTTCAACAGAAATTAGACCTTTATCTCATACCATACATAAAAATTAATTCAAGATGAAAGACCTAAATATAATGTTAAAACTATAAAATTCAATAAAGTGTAAGTCCATGTGATCTTAGAATGTACTTTCTCAGATATCACCAAAAGCTCAATCAAACAAAGAAGAAATAAACAGTTTATAGAATTAAAAACTTTGGTGCATCAAAGCTCTGTAAAGAAAGGGAAAAGAAAATCCACAGAACAGAAAAAAACTATTAGAAAATTACTCTTATCTGATAAGAGTCTAATGTCAGAATATATAACAGAGCCTTACAACTAAACAATGAAAGGATGACCCAGTTGTTAAAATGGACAAAGAATTTCAATAGATTTTTTTCCCAAAAAAGATATGAAAAGATGTTTAACAACATTAGTCATTAGGAAAAGGCAAACCCAACTATAATGAAATACCACTTCACACTCACTAGAATGGATAGAATTAAAATAGAACAACAATGTTGATAACAAGATGAAGATGGCACACACCTGTAATCTCAGGAGGTTGAGATAGGAGAATTGCAAGTTTGAGGCCAGCCTCAGCAAGTTAGCAAGACCCTGTCTCAAAAATAAAAAGGGCCAGGGATGAAGTTCAGTGGTAAAGCGCCCTTGGGTTCAATCCCTAATACCACACCTCCAAAAAAGTAGAAACAACCAAAATATTCATTAACTGATAAATGTGTTATATAACTGATAAACAAAATGTGTTACATCCATATAATTTGATATTACTTAGCCATAAAATGGAATGCAGTACTGATTTATGCTGAAAGATAGATGACATTAAAATCACAAGGTTAAATAAAAGCAACCAGGTACAAAAGGTCACATGTTGCCTCATTTTATGTATATGAAATGTTCAGAGTGGGCTAATTTATAAAGTGAGAAAGTAGATTAGTGATTGCCAGGAGCTTCGGGGAAGGGGAAATAACAGTCACTACCTAATGGTTGTGAGTTTTCTTTTGGGGATGATAGAACATTCTGAAATTAGATACTGGCAGTAGTTGTACAACTTAAGATACTAAAATGAAGAAGTGATAAATGGGACATCTCAATAAAAAACAATTTTTAAAAACTAATGACTGAAAATCTTCTATCCCAAGAATCAAAGAAATGGAAATTATGATAATGTTAGTATCAATTCTATTAAAAAGCTAAGTTAAAAATTTGTTAATACCATCTCACTCCAGTAAGATTGGCAGCCATTATGAAGTCAAACAACAACAAGTGCTGGGGAGTATGTGGGAAAAAGGGTACTCTTTTTTTTTTTTTTTTACTTGTTGTGCACAATTTATTTTTTTTTTTAATTTTTTAAATTAATTTTTATTGTAGGTTGTTCAAAACATTACATAGTTCTTGATATATCATATTTCACACTTTGATTCAAGTGGGATATGAACTCCCATTTTTACCCCATATACAGATTACAGAATCACATCAGTTGCACAACCATTGATTTACATATTGCCATTCTGGTGTCTGTTGTATTCTGCTGCCTTTCCTATCCTCTACTATCCCCCTTTCCCCCTCCCCTCCCCTCTTCTCTCTCTACCCCCTCTACTGTAATTCAATTCTCCCCCTTAAATTTTTCCTCCTTTCCCCTCACTTCCTCTTGTATGTAATTTTGTATACCCCTGAGGGTCTCCTTCCATTTACGTGCAATTTCCCTTCTCTCTCTCTTTCCCTCCCACCTCTCATCCCTGTTTAATGTTAATCTTCTTCTCATGCTCTTCGTCCCTACTCTGTTCTTAGTTACTCTCCTTATTATCAAAGAAGACATTTGGCATTTGTTTTTAAGGGATTGGCTAGCTTCACTTAGCATAATCTGCTCTAATGCCATCCATTTAAAAGGGTACTCTTGTACATTGCTGGTGGGACTGCAAATTGGTGCGGCCAATATGGAAAGCAGTATGGAGATTCCTGGGAAAGCTGGGAATGGAACCACCATTTGACCCAGCTATTGCCCTTCTCGGACTATTCCCTGAAGACCTTAAAAGAGCGTACTACAGGGATACTGCCACGTCGATGTTCATAGCAGCACAGTTCACAATAGCTAGACTGTGGAGCCAATCCTGATGCCCCTCAATAGATGAATGGATAAAAAAATGTGGCATTTATACACAATGGAGTACTACGCAGCACTAAGAAATGACAAAATCATGGAATTTGCAGGGAAATGGATGGCATTAGAGCAGATTATGCTAAGTGAAGCTAGCCAATCCCTAAAAAACAAATGCCAAATGTCTTCTTTGATATAATGAGAGCAACTAAGAACAGAGCAGGGAGGAAGAACAGGAGGAAAAGATTAACATTAAACAGAGTCATGAGGTCGGAGGGAAAAGGAGAGAAAAAGGAAATTGCATGGAAATGGAAGGAGACCCTCATTGTTATACAAAATTACATATAAGAGGTTGTGAGGGGAATGGGAAAAAAATAAGGAGAGAAATGAATTACAGTAGATGGGGTAGAGAGAGAAGTTGGGAGGGGAGGGGAGGGGGGATAGTAGAGGATAGGAAAGGTAGCAGAATACAACAGTTACTATTATGGCATGATGTAAAAATGTGGACGTGTAACCGATGTGATTCTGCAATCTTTGTAATGTTTTGAATAACCAATTTAAAAAATAAAAGCTGGATTAAAGATTAAAAAAACATTGTTAATATGGGGCTGGGGATGTGGCTCAAGTGGTAGCGCGCTCGCCTGGCATGCGTGCGACCTGGGTTCAATTCTCAGCACCACATACAAACAAAGATGTTGTATCCACCGATAACTAAAAAATAAATATAAAAAAAAAATTCTCTCTCTCTCTCTCTCTCTCTCTCTCTCTCTCTCTCTCTCCCTCTCTCCCTCTCCCTCTCCCTCTCTCTCCCTCCCTCCCTCCCTCCCCCTGTCACTCTCTCTTTAAAAAAAATTTGTTAAAACATTCATATTCTGTTGTTGAGAGTATAAATTGATACAGCATTTCTGGGGCTCTGTTGGTACTGTATGTCACATGCCTTAAAATGGATCCTATTTTTCTGAGGGGAACAGAGGAAATGGAACGGGGAGTGGTTTGGTCAACAGATATTGTGTTATCATTAGATAGGAAGAAGTTTTGGTGTGCTCTTGCATAGTAGGATGACCATTTCAAAAAGCTAGAAGAAAGGATTTTGAAAGTTTTCACCATGAAGAAGTGATAAATGTTTTAGGAGATAGATATTTTTACCTTGATTTTAAAAATTACATGATGTATACATTTAGTAAAACATCACAGGGTATCCCATAAATATGTACAATTTTTGTTTTTACATATCAGTTAAAACATTAAATAAAAATAAACCATATTCTTTGCTTCAGTAATTATATCTCAGGAATTTATTTGAAGGATATAAATAAATGTATGTGAAACTATTTGTCTACATGTATAATCAAGATGGGATCACTGAAAGCAACTGAAATGTTAAGAAATAAAACATTCAAAGACTTGGGAGTGGCTCAGTGGTAGAGCACTTGCCTAGCATGTGTAAGGCACTGAGTTTCATTCTCAGCACCACATAAAAATAAATAAATAAAGGTCCATTGACAACTAAAAAAACATATATTAAAAAAAGAAAACATTCAATAATTAGAAGTAATTGAAATACTTTATAAGAAGCAGTAGTTAATTTACGATATTATCCATAATGATACCATAAAATTGTATTGAGCAAAATTAATTTAATTTAATTTAGCTTTAGGTCTACTCATACCACTTAAGTACAGATCAAAGTTTGGGTGGCATGAAATGGGAACCTGTAAAGAAATTTCTACAGCTCAATCATAGCTCTGGAAAACCTCTTAAATCTGCTTTTCTTGGCTGAACTGGTGCCTGTGTATATGTCTGGAAGAGAAGAGTTCAAGTCTCTCTTATGATACATCGAATTTCTTACCTAGGAAAAGTTTAAATAAATTTAAACATAGAATTTAGGTCCTCTACTAAGTTTAAAGCTCTTGATTGAGGCATAAGATACATTGGAAAATGCTCAGGCTTTATAATCATGAAAACCTGAATGTAAGTTTCTTACTAGTTGTGTAGTGTTGACCAAGTAATATGAGTAAAGGTTTAAAAAAACCTTTTCCCTTCTGCCTGGTAATTTGGCTATTTGTTAATGTTTTAAATCTGTTATCCAAGCATATTATTGCTCCCTAAAGAGCTTAAGAACTTTTCCCCTAATTATCATCACCCCATTTGAAATGTTGGTACCACAGATAGATCATGTATCTGCTTATGAACCATGACCCTTTGGAGGACCACAGATCTTTGTTACATATAAGGTTCTTTTGCCCCTCCAATTTTTGACCCATTGCCCCTGTTGAAAATGTTTGCTGAAAAGGCTTTGTATATGTTCTATGTCAAAAATGTTACTAGGCAACATTGCTTGATAAAAATCATGCCTGTTGAGTAAACTGTATCTAATGGGAAAACTGTAAATATTTAAAAGACCATATCATTGAGTTTGCCTGAGGACATTGACTCTGGTAACAGTGTGTCCCTTGCAGAGACCTGCAATCTATACCTATAGCATTGTTATAAGAGATTTTGGGCCCTGTGGGAGAAGAGGCTATTAAACTAGAATGACTTCCAAACCCACTAATGTGAGTCTCATTTTCTTGGACCTGAACCTCACCTGGGGCAGGGGAAATGGGGCTGGGGTGCAAAAAATAACTCTAGGTAGCTGTGTGAGCTACTGCGTAGACTGCTGCAGAGACTGTTCCTACAAAAAATGAATACCTGGAGCTACCTTCTGGCAGGCTATAATTTTTGTCCTATATCTTTCTATGTAGATTAGTCTTCTGAGTGTGAATGTTTAGTTGAGCCTGAGAAATTCTTCTGGCTATTATGCCTAACTTCTCAAGATTCAGTTTCCTGCTCTGTAAAATGAAAATGTTACCAACCTTACAGGATTTTGTGAAAACTAGAGATACTATACAAAGCTCCTGCCACAGAAGAGCTATTCTGTGAATGGTAGCTACTACTGGGTTCATCCATCATATTTTTTATGTAAGTATGCTATTTTCATAATACCCATTTCCAGTGACTTGAATTAGAGGGTATTGTCAGATGTTGACATTTTGAGCATAATAAGTTTTGATTATATAATTGTTTATGTTTAACTCTTTGTCATGCAATTAGAAGTTAGAGTTGTCAGCATCACAGTGAATAATGACTAAAGCCTGAATATTTATCTTCATATGTACTTAATGTGGCAGTTTACAATATTTTATGTGCCTTAGAACAAATATATCAATTACAGATATCAATTTTTATTAACTTCTTTATTCTCTGAGTATGGATAACAGTTTACTGTTTCTTGGCATAGCTCTTATTTAAAAAAAGGGGGGGGGTATTTGAGATAATTTTATTTTAATTTTTTGATACTGGGGATTTAACCCTGGGGTGCTTAACCACTGAGCCACTGAATATCTATATTTCCCACCCCTTCCTGAGGTTGTTTTTGTTTAGTTGGTTACTATTAGCCTTTTCAGTTTTTTCTTTGAGACTAAGTTGTTTAGGGTTTTGCTTTGTTGTTGAGGCTGGCCTCAAACTTTTGATCTTCTTGCCTCAGCATCCCAGGTCACTAGTATTACAGGCATGCATCACCATGCCAGGCTGAGATAACATGTTTTAGAATATCTGTATTTCCCACCCCTTCCTGAGGTTGTTTTTGTTTAGTTGGTTACTTTATTGCTTATCCAGGCTAATTTTTCAGAGTCTCTTTATCCTGCAGTGTGCAGCCACTAGTATCTTTGCTCTTTTTTATTGTTTTTATTTTGGAGCTTTGTATTCATTCCCATGGTTTCCCCTATGCTTCATTGCTTGGCAGTCAGCCAGAGACTGGTCCCAAACTGTACTTTTAACACTCACAAACAGTGCACTAGGCCTTTGCCCTCTTTCACTCATGGGTCCATTTATTAGTTGAGGACTGCATTCCAAGTTTAGGTAGTTTTATTTTTACTGCCTTTACTTTGTGCTGTGTTCCCTCATTTCTCCCTTGCAGGTACAAGTGGCCTTCCTATCAGTTAGGGTCTTGTGGAAAACATGGCTTTTATTTCCCTGGATTTGTGTTAAATCCAGCTGTTGGTCAGATGTTCACCCCAACTGGGACCACAGCCCTAGTCCAGTAGAGCCACTGCCTTTTCTGGTGTACTCCTCATTATTTCACTTGAAATGAGTTTTCACCCTCTGCTTCAAATCAAGTCAGTCCCTCTTGGCAATGAACCTGCTAGTTCTTTGCCAGCTTTATTCTGGTAGGACTGTTTCCATATAGAACAGACAGGAGAACTGCCCTAGGCAGGAATACCACAGATTGTCTCTGTTCTTACACAAAGTTCAGCAGTTTTCAGTTTTGGGTTGATTTCCAGAGCCTGTAATGGCAGATTTTGATAATTTTATCCAGTTTTATAGGGTTTCATTTTGGGGGGCAGGGTATGCCAACCTACTCACTCTGCCAAGCCAGAAATCCCACCTCAGTAGATTTATTTTAAAATGCAATCTTTGTTGAATTTGTCTAGTTCTAATGGATATTTAGATTCTGTTTAATTTTTCTATGTATATAGTTATCAGTTGATTATAATGTATTGTTGTTTTTGAGTTTGGGAGCCTTGGGTGAGAGTCGTTTGTTTTTTGCATTTTTAAGGAAGAGCATGTGATTTTTATTTTTCATAATATATCAGAATATTTCATTCTAGAATAAATCTTACTAAACAATGATGTACTTGTAAAATTCATTCTTCAGCCAGGCATAGTGGCATACACCTGTATTCCCAGCAACTTGGGAGGCTGAGACAGGAAGATCACAAGTTCAAGGCCAGCCTTAGCAACTTAGTGAGACCCTTTCTCTAAACAAACAAACAAATAAATAAAAAGGATTGGGGCAGTGGGGTTGTGTGCTTTCTAATGTGTGAGGCACTGGGTTTGACCCTCAGCACCACATATAAATAAATAAAATAAAGGTCCAACAACAACTAAAAAGAAAAAGAAAAAAATGGAATGGGGATGTGGCTTAGTAGTAAAGTGCCTCTGAATTAGGTATCAGTACTGAAAAATAAATAAGTAAAATAAAATTCACTTTTCAGGGACTGGGGTTATAGTTCAGTGGTAGAGCACTTACCTGGCACAAGTGAGGCTCTGAGTTCAATCCCCAGTACCACAAAAATTAATTAATTAATTAATTTGAGCCACTTTTTTATTTTTATATCTACCTTCATAAGTAGAATTCATCTTTAATTTTCCTTGCCTACTTTATATTGTTCCAAAATCATGCAAATCCCCAAATGAGTGGAGTCACTTTCTGTTTTCTGGAATCATTTTTTATAAGCTTAGGATGATCTGCTTGGTTCATGAACTTTTGGTTGAACATCTCCAAAAGTATCTTGAGCTCAGTGTCTTGGGAAGTGTGACTACAATGATGTGTGTTATTTAAGATTCTGTCTTCTGATTCACTTTCTTCTCAGCTAAGCTTTTTTTTTAAATATATTTTTTAGTTGTGTATGGACTCAATGCCTTTATTTGTTTTTTTTTAATGTTTTTAGTTGTAAATGGACATAATACCCACCTTCCTTCCTTCCTTCCTTTTGTGTTGAGAATCGAACCCAGGGCCTCACAAGTGCTAAGCAAGTGCTCTACCACAAGCCACAACCCTAGCCCACCTTTATTTGTTTTTATGTGGTGCTGGGATCAAACCCAGTGCCTCACTCTTGCAAGGCAAGTGCTCTACCACTGAGCCAGCCCCTTAGCTAGGCTTTATGAAGTTGGTTGTGATTGCTTTAATAATCTGGCTTCCACTCCCAGTGTACCAATAAAACTGTTCTCACGGTGTCAGTAATAATGGCATTATTACCTTTTACAGTTATTATTCTTCACAGCAGCATTTGGTAATTAGCCACTCTCTTTTTCTCAAACCTTACCTTTTCTTGGGTTTGATAAAACTTAACTGGCTGCTTCCATTTTAACTATTCTTTCTCACTTACTAGGATAACTACAATAAAAATAAAGCAAATAGCATATCATATAGCATACTATTGTATAGCAAAAAATAATAATAAAGTATCATTTGATTTTCTTTAATTTTTTAAAAAGGTGTATTTTTCATTTGATATATTTTTCACTTGGTTACTAAAGTAACAAAAGAAAATTTGCAGAGTACAGAAAATAACCCCACTACACAGTAGTAAATGATTCTATCACCTTGGCATGTTCTTTCTTGTCTTTTGTTCAGTCCCTAGGATTTAAAAAAAAAAACAGGTGTGTGTGTGTGACAATTTGTGAATGAACATGGCCTATTATTAACATTTTAAAGATTTAATTTTTGCTTATTTATAAGTTAAACATTTTTATTTAGTAATGATACTAAGCAAACTGACATTTAAAGTCATTTTTAAGTTGTTGGGTTTTTTTTGTGTGTGTGTGTATGTGTGTGTTTGTGTGTGTGTGTGGTGCTGGGGATTGAACCCAGGGTGTTGTGCACACAAGGAACGCACTCTACCAACTGAGCTATATCCGCAGCCCTCTAAAGTCATTTTTAAATACTTATATTCTCTTAGATACTATTTTAGACATGGATGATACAGTGACTATTAGCAAATAAAATGATATTTTGTATAACTGCATTTTATAAACAACATGTTTCTGATCAAAGTGGTTTATCAACAGGAATATCAATATGCTTTATGAAAGATCTTTTTAGTATTAACAGTGTGGTGCATTTTCTGATAAGCATAAACAAACACAAAGGACCATTTAAATATTATTGGAGTGGTTGGAGATGTGGCTTAGTATTAAAGTGCTTGCCTAGCATGTATGAGGCCCTGGGTTCGATCCCCTGTACCATGAATAAATAAATATTGTTCCAAGATTTCAGTCTTTGAAATCTTAAATAGTAATGAGTTAAAAAGGCTAATACTTGGGCTGGGGATATAGCTCAAGCCGTAGCGTGCTCGCCTGGCCTGCACGGGGCGCTGGGTTTGATCCTCAGCACCACATAAAAATAAAATAAAGATATTGTGTCCACCGAAAAACTAAAAAAATATATATTAAAAATTTCTCTCTCATTCTCTCTCTCTCTCTCTCTCTCTCTCTCTCTCTCTCTCTCTTGAAAAAAAAGGCTAATACTAAAGGCAAAGCAGTTTCCTACTTAGTTAGGGCTGAAACTTATTTCCCTTGCTTTTGTGAAATTCGAGCCCAAGAATCATCTACGTGAGGCCATAAATGCCTTTTCACTTTCTACATGAGGCTGTTATGTTGTCACACTAGGAGCTCCTGCCAGAGAGGCTGTGTAAGCAGGGCACAGATGTGCTCAGAGAAGCCTCCTGGAACTTTACTACTTGCTTATAGAAAGAACCACCAGCCTGCTTCATAGATTTCCTAAAGGTCAGGGAAATTTCTCTAAGAGATCAAAATCTAACAGAGAAACTGAAAAGATTTTTACCAATTAGGCAATTTTTAACATCTAAATAAACTTCCATAATTCTTTTAGCAAAATTAAGTTAGAATTGTAGATACCTTAAACTTTGGAATAAGGAATTGAACTTTTTTTGTTTTAGAATTTTAAGCCCATTCCTTAGAAAGTATTGAGACACACAGTCTATGGCAGCATCAGTCTTACTAATTGGAAAAATAAAATGTTTAGTTGTGATTTTCTTTTTTTTTTTTTTTTTTTTAGGGAGGAATTACTGTCATTGGTGCTGAGAAATGGATCCTGTGTTTCTTGACCTTCTTTCATAAATGTCCTTAGCTAATGATTTTTTCTGTGATCCAAATACTGTTTCGCAAGCAGAGTTTTTTTACTGGAATTGACTTTAGTATAGACATGTTAACGTTTATAATAAAGAAAACCAAATTCTTTTTTTTAATAGATTCTGAACTTGAAAGATTTGGTATTCTAAATAACTAAATATCAAAAAAGTAAAATTTAAATTTTAAAATACCCTACATTACATATTTAGTAACTCAGACACCACTCCTCCCCTCCCTACCCCGCATAACCAAGGATTGAATCCAGGCTCACTTAACCATTGAGCCACATCCCCAGCCTTTTTTTTATATTTTAGAGATAGGGTCTCACTGAGCTGCTTAGGGCCTTGCTAAGTTGCTGAGGATGGCTTTGAACTAACTATCCTGCCTCAGCTTCCTGAGCCATGGGGATTACAGGCATGTGCCATTGCGCATAGCCTATATTATTCTTTAATTGTTTCACATGTTTTATGTTTTGTATTTCCCATAGTGCCTTGCAAGACACAAATTGAGAAGCCCTATCTGAAATGCTTGGGACTATTTTAGATTTTGCAGTTTTTCAGATTTGGGGAATATTTGCATAGATTTTCCCAATTGAGCATCCCTAATCTGGAAATCTGAATTGTTCCCCCAAATCCACAATTTTTTAGTATCGTGGCATTAAAAACATTTCAGATTTCATAGTATTTTGGATTTGGGAGTTTTAGATTAGGGATGCTCAACCTGTATTGAGTGCACTCAGGGATCATTTTCTCCAGAAAATCTTCCTTAAATATTAATATTTGTCCAGATGCCTCTCTTCTGTCACCGCTGGTAGTTAAAATTATCCTATTACATGCTTGTTTTTAATACTTGGAGCATTTCTCATGGTTATTTATTTAAAAACAAATACAAATTCAGTTTCAACTTAGTTCTTGACACACAGTTAAGATCTCAAGAAATATTTTATTGAATTGAATTGCTGGGTATAATTACTTAAATATTGTGTTTATCACAGGTTCTTTTATATCATAGTATCCCAAAATTGCACAGATTTGGCAGATGCAAAGAAATTTAGCTGTCACGTGTACACCATCTGCCTAATATTGTTTCTGTTAGATGGAGGCTGTTGTGGGTCTAAAAAGAATCAGACCACCAACCAGCAATTGTTGTTTCATAAGAGAACAGTTGAAGCATATAAGAGGATAGGTTTGTTTCCTTTAATGGTTCCACATGTCCAAGAAACGTATATTAACTCTTCTCTAGAATTTCAATGTAAAGAACATTTAGAGGGCTGGGGATGTGGCTCAGAGGTAGAGCACTCGCCTAGCACTTACGAAGCCCTGGGTTCAATCCTCAGCACCACATAAAAATAAATAAAGGTATTGTGTCCAACTATAATTAAATAATAAATTTTTTTTAAAGGAACATTTAGATCAGCATCAGTGATATTGCCTCATGAACGAGACTTGATATTCTTCATGCTAAGTACTTTCTGGAGTTTCAGTACTTCATCATCAAAAATACACAGAAAGGATGCCATGTAAATAATACAGTCAAAAGATAGATATGAGAAAATTCTATGACTAAATTGGAATGTCAAGAATAGTTCTGTTTGCATCAGTTCTACCTATTGTCTTATCTTTACATTTCTCTGGTTCAGACACCTGAAGACCTGAACTTATGTCAGTTTCTCTGTATGAGGTCTTTTTGCCCTCCAGGTCTGTTTGCTCCAGCTCCACATATGTGCACATATCCTCACTACCTATGGGTCATCAGGACCACTGCTAAAGAAGTGCATTTCTTTGCTGCTGGGGTGGTGCAGTTGATGAGCTGCCATTTTAATGTTTCATTTTTAACAACAACAACAAAAAAGATATATGAGACATGTAGAGAAACAGGATGTATGGCCCATACGGAGGATAAAAAAGGAATCAACAGAAACTGTCCCTGCGGAAGTTACGGGGGACTTATTAGTTTAAAGATTTAAAAGCACCTATTTTTATTATAGCCAAATAGCTAATGGAAACCATGTCTAAAGAAGTAAAGGAAATTATAAAAATGAATCTCACCAAACATAAAATGTCAACAGAGATACAAATTTTAAAAGGAAACCAAATAGAAATTCTGAAGTTAAAAAGTACAATCACTGAGATGGGGGTGTAGCTTATTGGTAGTGCTTGCCTAGCATTTGTAAGGCCCGGAGTTTGACTCCCAGCATCACACACTCACATACAAAAGTATAATAACTAAAATAAAATATTCTGAATGTTTTTGACAACAAAATTGAGCTGGCAGAAGAAAGAATCTGCGAACTTAAAGGCAAGAATAATGAGGTTATCTAGACCAAGAAAGAGTGGATAATGTAATGTCTGCTTTAAAAGAAAATGCATGAGTTAGGCGCAGTGGCACACGCCTGTTATCCCAGTGGCTCAGAAGTCTGAGGCAAGAGGATTTTGAGTTCAAAGCCAGCCTCAGCAACTTGGCAAGGCCCTAAGCAACTCAGCGAGACCCTGTTTCTACATAAAATATAAAAAGGGCTGGGGATGTGGTTCAGTGGTTGAGTGCCCCTAGGCTCAGTCCCCAGGACAATGCATGAAACAATAATTATTAAACATTTTTGATGGGCTTATAATGTATAAAGATATATTTCTATGACAATAAATAGCACAGAGAAGGGAGGGAATAGAGTCGTATGGGAGCAGAGTTGTTGTATGGGATTTAAATTAAGTGTGTATTAATCCAAACCAGATTGTTTTAAGTGAAGATGTTAATTATAATCCCTATCAACCACTACAAATACAGCTCCAAAATTATAGTAAAAGAAATAAGAGAATTAAAATACAGCATAGAAAATACCTATTTAAGAGACTTAATTAGAAGATACTGTTATTATCTCTTTATTTTATAGATAAGGAAATAAACTTAGAAGTTATACTATTCAAGTACACAGTAGACTCAAACCAAACCTGTCACCAAAATTCCTCACAGTCTTCTTTTTTTTTCTTTTAGTCGTCAATAGACCTTTACTTTATTTATTTTTATGTGGTACTGAGAATTGAACCCAATGTCTCATACATGCTAGGCAAGCACTCTACCACTGAGCCACAACCGCAGCCCCCAATCTTACATAGTTTTATAGGAAAATTGGTAAAATTCTCTGGTAGAAATGGTTAAGTTTTATTATTCCATTGGTTCAGGTGTGTAAAGCTCAAGGTTAAGAGTCTTTGTAGAGGGGCTGGAGTTGTGGCTCAGGGGTAGAGTGCTCGCCTAGCACGTGTGAGGCCCTGGGTTCGGTCCTCAGCACCACATAAAAATAAAATAAAGGTCCTTGGCCCATTTTTTTTTAAAGAGTCTTTGTAGAGTGATACTGCTAGTAGGAGCTGGACTGGGATTTGAATGCAGGTGTGCGTGGTTCAGGTTTCCTCTTGGATGTGCTGCACTGGGGTTGCTGCCTCAGCATCATGTGGTTGTAGCACATTCAGACTGCCTGGCCATGAGCAGTACAGCGGATCTTTTGGCATCTGACTTCACTTGTGTGCCAGTAGACAACACAGACTTTAGAAAAGCAGTTTTGAATTTTTTCTTTGTTGGCTTTGTAAGTCACAGACAGAGACTTTCCTATTTCCTTCCTCTTTCACAGAACTCTTATGTAGCTCAGAGATCTAAAACAAAACAACCAAGTATAAAATTAGGTGATGTGTTTTTAATTTTACTTTATATCGATTGACAAATTCAGCCACATGTTCAGATATTTACAGTAATGCAAAGCAGCCGTACTTGCTTTGATTTTTTTTGTTGTTGTTATTATTGTTGTTTTAATCTGTAAGAAGCTACTTTCTCTGCAGGTACAGCTTGGGATCTTCTGAGAAAGATAAACAAAAGCATACAGGCAATCAGTGTTTGCTTCCAACATCAGCAAAGGAGGACTGTAGAATTTCAAGACAGCTCACATTTATCATTTTGATATTTATTTCCTTGACTTTTACCAAAGACTATTTTAGAAATACTCATGGCTCTCAGAAAAGAAGTTTGTTTTTCTAGGCTGCATTAAGGAAATTCAGGAGATTTTAGCATAATGCTGACTAAAGACTTTATGACCTTTCTGAATTGAAAATAAGGAGGCCACTGTTCTCACATTAGGGGAAATTGCATCAAATGCTTAGAAAAAAAATTTCTCCAAATTTCTAACTCGTCATATTTTTTCTCTTCAAATAAGTTCCAGGGAATTTATACTTTCCTGTAAATTAAACGTTCAGTGAAACATCTTAGAATTCTAAGTTTTTCATTTGTCTTTAGACTATTTCCAATTTTTCTTACTATTTTGCATATTTACCATTATGGGTTTTGGTTCTAAACTCAACTGATTTTAGAAATAAAGCAGATAGAATGAGTAGAGGGTAGAGTTAAGGTGAATGGATAACAGGTGATGTGCAGCTAGCTAACTGAAAAGAGCATGGCTACTGAAGGCATTCAAATTCAGGTGTTTTGTTTTTCAAAAACACCATTGGACCATTAAAATATATTGCTGTTTACGGGTCCCATTGTTTCTCAGCCTAAATATTACAGAATTCTCCTTTTTTAAGAATTTGTATTAGGTAGTCAGTCACAAGTTTGGCGTTTTTTGTTTGTTTGTTTTGTACTAGGGATTGAACCCAGGGATGCTTAACCACTGTGCCACATCTCTGGTCCTTTTTTTAAAAAAATATTTATTTATTTTTTAAAACAAGGTCTTACTAAGTTACTGAGTAGCTTACTAAGTTGCTGAGGCTGGCTTTGAAGTTGTGGTCCTCTAGCCTTAGCCTCTTGAGCCAATGGAATTACAGATGTGCACCACTGTACCCAGTTTGACTGTTTTTTAAAATGTACATTTGGTTAAGTTACCTACCAAATTTTTCATATGGAAAACAACCAAGGAACTGATATTGTCAGGTTAGTTCAGTATTTGTATAAACCTTGAAAGAATGCTTTCAATTTCTGAGCATTTTAAAAAAGTTTTATGACTCTTTACACAGGTCTCTTTGAACTAAAATTTGTGCACATCTGCTCAATTTGAAATTGAACAAGTGTACTTTGAGAACATTCTTATGTCTTAGTTAAATGTTTAAATGCTAGACAAGACACAGATGCATCTTTACTATGCATGTCCTTATCAAACTTTTATAGTTGTGATACTTTTACATTTAGCATAAGCTTTAAATAGTTCTTCTTTCAAATTTATAAGAATAGATGCAGCTTTTGGATTACATTTTATTCATCTCTGACATAAAAAATTGTTGCCTTAAGGTATTAGATTCACTTAGATAAAGGAATATTGAAAAGCAAACTATTAATTTTATTTGCAATTATCTATGTGAATCAAGGGTTGTTGATTTTTTTCCTTTTAATACAACCAAAACATACAATTTAGATATGGTTGATATAAGCTACAGTTGTCATTCATTCATCTTTAGTGAGGATTCTTTTGATTGCAGGTAACAAAGACTCAACTCAAAGTAGCTTTAAAAATGGGAATGTGTTGGCTACTGTAAACAAATCACAGAAGAGCTTGCTTTAGGAACTACCCTATTCCAGGACACTGCCCAGATCTCTCTCTCTAGTCCCCCTTGCCATCTTTACTCTCAGATTTCTCATCACAGCTTTTCTTTATGAGTTGTTTTAATTCTCTCCTACACAAATATGAATAAATAACTACAAGGTGAGAATAGTCATGTGGTGTGAAAGATAGGCCATTTTGGACTTGTTGCGGCTTCTATCCCAGGATGCTCTAATTTAGATCAAGTGCCTGCCTGTGCCCAGTAACTGCAGGCAGAGAGCAGGGATATTAAGTTCTGCCTTGCATTACCAGCTTGGTCTTAGGAGCTTGCCCCTATGCTCAGGGAAGCAGAATCTGTTCTGGGAAGAAGGAAGCATGCAAAGTCATGTATCATGCCATGGGATTCTACATCAGATGCTATACTATAAAGTTTTGAAAACACTACATTAGACAGAATTTTGTGAGGTCAGTTACTTATGTGTCTTTTCCAAAATTTTGGTAATTATAACATCATTAGTCTTAAATTTTTAGTTATGAGGTTCTGTGTGGGTGCATTCTTCTTCAATCCTGTGAATTTTGATCCATGTGTTATTTGTAAAACAAATATTTATTGAGCACTACTAATATGTCAATCCCCATAATTAGCACAGAAGATGTAGTGATGAACAGACAGGCATGATCTCTCTTCCATGTAGATCCCAAGGAAAGACAGACAAATATTATAAGCATGAGGTAACATGTTATGAAGCAGAAAGAGAAATACCTTCAGGAAAAAAAAAGCTAAGAAAGAGAAGAGAGATACCCAGAGTAGATAATGATCAAGTGAAGTTCTTCAAGATGAATTAGAGTGAGCCAGAAAGGGAGGGCTGAGGGTAATCAAGGCAGAGGAAAGCTTGTGTGAAAGCTCAGGGAGTATTGGTGGAGCTGAAAGATGTGTGTTGTACAGAAAGTGTAATGAGGAAAAGAATTAGAGAGTAATTAGGTGAGGAAGCAAAAGACATAAACCAAGTCAAATCATGTAGTCCATGATAAAGAATTTTTTAAAAGCATCCTAAATGTGATAGGTGGAGAGTGGACAGTGTTGAGCAGTCAAGTAAAATAAGTAGTTTCAAAACATCCTCCTGATTTTAGTGTGCAAATGGGTTAGTGAGAAGGGACAGCTGTGTGCAGGGCCACAGGAGATTGTTACAATGGTATAAATGAGAAGTAAGAAAAGGACTTTGAGGACTGTGGGGTTAGATCAGTAATAGAGTACAGGCTTTGGAAAGTATGAAATCCTATGTTTGATTTCTAGGCACTGCAGGAAAAAACAAAAAACTTTTTTTTTTTAATTTCCAGTTTTTTATCACTTGGACCCATAGAGCTAGCACAAGACCTAGGCATAGTTGGTACTCAGTATTAAGGTCACAAGAACTATGTGTGTGTGTGTGTGTGTGTGTGTGTGTGTGTGTGTGTGTGTGTGTGTGTGTGTTTCACCTTAAAATGCATGTCACTCTTTTAAAAACTCATAATGCTTGTTTTATCATTTGCTGTATGTTAAAAAAAAAAAAAGACTTCAGTGGTTCCTGCAAACACTTTATCGCTACCCACTACCAGCATTTCTAAGCCAAAAACTTTATGTCAGAAGTTAAATGTTTCTATTTTTTTTAAAAAATGTTTATAAAAAGCATGTCTTAAGGTAGGGATTTTATTCCAACTTAACACCAGCAGTTTCTGGTCATATTACATAACAACATGGATATTGTATTAAAGATATCTGTGCTGCTTGTATTTCAAGTGCTTGATGGTGCCATCTAGTGGTCTGATCACTTCAAAAGGTGAATATTTGCTATTTGGGGACAGAATTTTTTTTTAAAAATCAATTTTATAAAAAAAAAGGTTAATGCAATAGACAAACATAAGATACCAATGGAATTTAATATAAAACCTTTGTTAAGTATTCTTATATGTATCACCAAAATACCTTCAGGAAAAAAAATAGCTAAGCAAGAATGTATCAAAATTTAAAGCCTTCATTTATCAAAAGTCACCAATCAAGAAAGTGAAAAGACAGCTTACAGAATGGGAGAAAATATTTGAAAATTACATATCTTGCAAGAGTCTAGTATCCAAAATATGTAAAGAATGCTTAAAATTCAACATCAAAAAGACAACCCAATTAAAAAATGAGTCAAGGACTTGAATAGACATTTCTTCAAAAGACATATATATGGCCAATAAGCACATCATTGCATTAGAGAAATACAAACCAAAGCCATAGTGAGATACCATTTCCCAACCACTAGAATGGTTTTCATAATTAAAAAAAAAAATACCAAAACCAAAAAATAACAACTGTTGGCAAGAATTTGGAGAAATGGGAATCCTCATGGACTGGTGGACAGGTGTAGCCACTGTGAAAAATTGTTTTAACAGTTTCTCAAACAGAAAAATAGAGGATTACCCTGTAACCCAGCAATTCCATTCCTAGGTATATTCCTGGGAGAAATGGTGTCAGAGTTAAATGGAGAGATGAATCTCCAAAAGAAAAAAATAAGGTTTTATTTAGGAGTAATAAAAAAATAAGATTGCAGTCCAGGATACCTGTACACAGGCCAGGATGGCCTTTGGTATGTCCAGAAAACAAAGGAAAGGTTAGTGGTTTCATTGGACAGAGGAAATCAATGAAAATGCAGACTTAATGGAGGCGATTTCGCTGGATTAGCCTGCCAGGGAAGTTCCTGGAACAGTCATTAGAAACCTAAGTGTTTCCCATGACCTCTGGACTCTGTTTTAGATATGAATGACAAGAACATTTTCATTTGTGTGCTCAATCTCCATACAGGTGCTCAAACAAATGTTCATAGCAGCATTATTCATAATAGTGGAAAGGGAATGAATTTTTATCATCTGAAGAAATGGATAAACAAAAGAGTACATCCATATGGTGGAGTATTATTTAGCTGTAAAAAGGAATGAAATATTATTACATTGATGGACCTTGAAACATTATGCCAAGTAACAGGATCCAGGCCAAATATTATATGATTTCATTTATGTGAACTGTCCAAAATAGTCATAGAGATAGAAAACAAAACAGAATCTGAGTCATTTTTTAAAAATACTTTTATTGTTTTTTCTCTGACCTTCCTTTGGAAAGTATATGCTAACTAAAATGGAGGAGATTTTTTATTGAGTAACTGCTCCAAGAGTTGTGCCTGGATTCTTTGCTTTTATTATTGTATTAAATGTCTGTGCCTCCTCTGACATAAAGTATCTAGAGAAATTGTAACAAGCAGATGAGTAAAGATCAGAAACCAGAAGTTTTTGTCTCCATGTCATGTTCTGTTTCACTTTCAGCTTTACCAGTGTTGAAATTTACCTTTTTAAAAATATCTTTTTTTAGTTGCAGATGGACACAATCATTTATTTATTTATTTATTTATTTATTTATTTATTTATTTATTTATTTATTTAATGTGGTGCTGAGGAGCCACAAAACTAGCCCTTGGATTTTACCTTTTGTAGTTGCTTTTTTATTAGAGAGATTCAGCATTTCTCAAGTGATTGTTAACTGTTTATATTATTCTTACTCAACAGTCTATATCCTGTGCATTTATTATTAATAGATTTCAAACTGAACTTTCATACTTTTCTTGTAGACATAGAGGTATTATGTGTCAACTTTATCACAACTTTTTTTTTTTGCTTTTATTTGCACCTCTATTCTAGGCTCTCCATGGCAATGTGTATGATCACCTCAAGGATTATTTAATAGCCTTCAGCCGGACTGAGCTAGAAACATGCCAAACTGTGCAGAACACATTCCAGTTTTTGTTAGAGAACTCCAGCAAGGTAAAGTACCTTCACTGCAGTGGGTGGTGTTAACCATTTCAGAATTCAACGTGTTTTTGCTACAAACAAAACAAAGAAACTAATGTAATACTAGAAGAATGCTTAAAGGACAACTGTCTGGAGACAGCATCCTTCTAACTCATCCACAGGGGAACAGAAACATCCTCCTACTTCAGATTGAATACTACAGTATCATGGTTTTTGACATATGCTGTCATTCTTCAACACTAGTCTTTTCATTTAAAAATACTGATCTGTCAACTTTGCTCACATGTCCCAATGTGTGTAGAAAAAATATATGTAATTTCTTTTCTTTAGGTTCTAATAGAGTTAATTTTTTTGTAGTGGAACTATTCTTTTGAAAGATTAATTATTCTTGTGATTAGTAAATGTTATATTCTTCCTAATAAATGAAATACATAGTAAATGTTTCCTGACTGAGTGCATACATTTATAAAAATGTATGTGTTTTGTAGCTGCTGCTTTAAAAGATCCTGTTCAATTCTCTTTTTTTGGCAGGGGAAGTGGGAACTGACTATATCTTTTAGAAACCATTTGTAAAGGGATCAGAGTATCCATCTTTGCATGACAGTATCCAAAGACGGGAAAGAAAAGGGGCACAAACTTTTTATCCTCCTTATGTATATATTCTTTTCAATATACCAGAGTTTTAATGATCTATTAGCAAAACATTAGAAATGCAAAGGTGATGGGGAAATATAAACATTACTACCCTGGTACTTTAAGTCTTGTCATATGTCTATTTTGTATATTCTTAACCCCCAGAATCCCCCCCCCCAAAAAAAAAAAACAAAACAGAAGGATTCATATGTAAAAAGAAGGATGGATGGATAGATAGATAAAAGTGTGTGAAAGAAAATGAAGTAAAATATTAATTGCAGAATTACAATGGGTATCTAGGTGTTCATTATCTAATTCTTTTTATTTTACTATGTGCATATTTTAAATTTTTCACAAAAAAATGTTGAAAAAATGTCTGTAAAAGCATCTTGGCCAGGCTAGGGATATAGCTTAGTGGGAGAATGCTTGCCTAGCATGTGTAAAGCTGTAGGGGCCAGGAAAAAAAATACTTTTTGGTCTTTTTAGTTGTACATGACAGTAAACTGTATTTTGACATATTATATATACATGGAGTATAACTTTCCATTCTTGTGATGTGGAGTTAACACTGGTCGCATATTCATGTATAGACATAGGGAAATTATGTCTAATTCATTCTACTGTCTTTCCTATTCTCATGCCCCCTCCCTTCCCTTCATTCCCCTTTATCTAATCCAATGAACAGCTATTCTCCCACCCACCCCATTGTGTGTTGCATTCACATATTAGAACATTCAGCCTTTGTTTTTTTGTGGTTGGCTTATTTCACTTAGTATGATAGTCTCCAGTTCCATCCATTTACTGGCAAATGCCATAATTTTATTCTTCTTTATGACTGAGTAATATTCATTGTGTGTGTGTGTGTGTGTGTGTGTGTGTGTGTGTGTGTGTGTATAATCACATTATCTTTATCCATTCATCTGTTGAAGGCACCTAAGTTGGTTCCATATCTTAGCTAATGTGAATTGAGCTGCTATAACCATTGATGGGGCCACATCACTATAGTATGCTGATTTTAAGTCCTTTAGGGATATGCAGAGGAGTGGGATAGGTGAGTCAAATGGTTGTTGCACTCCCAAGTTTTCTGAGCAATCTCCATACTGCTTTCCAGAGTGGTTGCACCAATTTGTAGTCTATGAGTATACCGTTTGCCCCACATCCTTGCCAACATTTATTGTTACTTATATTCTTGGTAATTGCCATTCTGACTGGAATGAGATGAAGTCTCAATGTAGTTTTAATTTGCGTTTTCTCAATTGCTAGAGATGTCGAACATTTTTTGTTCGACATCTCTAGCAATTATATTTGTTGATTGATTGTGTTTCTTCTGTGAAGTGTCTGTTCAGTTTCTTAGCCCATTTATTGATTTGTTTGTTTTTGTTTCTTTTTTCTTTTCTTTTCTTTTCTTTTTTCTTTCTTTCTTTTTTTTTGTTAAGTTTTTTGAGTCCTTTATATATCCTGGAGATTAATGCTCTATCTGAGGTGCAAATGGTAAAGATTTTCTCCAATTCTGTAGGCTCTCTCTTCACATTCTTTATTGTTTCCTTTGCTGTGAAGAAGCTTTTTGGTTTGACAGCATCCCATTTAGTATTGATTTTATTTTGGGGGCTTTAGGAATCTTGTTGAGGAATTCGGTTCCTAACCCAGCATGATGGAGATTTGTGCCTGTTTTTCCTTCCAGTAGGCACAGGGTCTTGCCAAGGTCTTTGATCCATTTTGAGTTGAGTTTTATGCAGGGTGAGAGGTAGGTGTTTAATTTAATTTTGCTACATATGTATTTCTAGTTTTCCCAGGACCATTTGTTTTTGTTACTATAGGTCTGAGTATAATTTAGGTTCTGGTATTGTGATGCCTCCTGCTTCACTATCTTACCAAACTAAGGATTGCTTTGGCTATTCTGGGCCTCTTATTTTTCCAAATGAATTTCATGTCTGCTTTTTCTATTTCTATGAAGAATGTCATTGGAATTGTAATAGGAATTGCATTAAAATGTGATTCTGCATCTGTATACGGGGTAAAAATGGGAGTTCATAACCCACTTGAATCAAATGTATGAAATATGGTATGTCAAGAGCTTTGTAATGTTTTGAACAACCAATAATAAAAATAAGGAATTGCATTAAATCTTATAGCACTTTTGGTATGGCTATTTTGACAGTATTTATTCTGCCTATCCAAGAACATGGGCGATCTTTCCATTTTCTAAGTCTTAAAGGAAGCATCATAACTTAATTCCTTCTATGTAGTGCTTAGTTTCTGACCATTTACCAAATCCTTTTTATTCATTGGTCCATTCAGGTTTTCTGCTTCTTTTTCAATACATTTTGGTAACCTGCATTTTCTAAACAGTTGTCTATTTCAGTTGTTACCAGACTTGATGGCATAAGTTTCTCATATGCTTTTTTGCTTCTGGTTATTTCTCTTTTTATTTCAAATATTGCCTTGCTTTCTTATTTTGATCTAACATACCAGTCCTTTATTCATCTTTGCCAGAACCAGCTTTTGTTCTGCTTCCCAATGCTATGTCCCTAAGTTTTACCTTTATCTACATTATTTCTTTTTTTAAAGTTTATGTTCTTGTCTTTCTCAAGCTTATTTTCCTATTTAGGACCTTTATTTTCAGTCTTTCTGTTTTCAAGTAAACCCATTTAAGGCTAAAAAATTTCTCCCTCTGTGATATGTAGGGCTTTTTGTGTTATTTCTATATTAACCCATGAATTATTTAGAAGTGAATTTTACAGTTTGCATTCAGTGCAACTATATGGTAAGGTGACATTTTTCATTTCTAATTTTATTGGAAAACATTTTTTATTCATATTTTTATTCTATCCTTTTAAACTTTTTTGAAATTTCTTTTTCCAAGAAAAAGTTAGCTTGGGTACAGTACTGGTAGTTTAGAAAACATGGTTATAACAAGTCGCTAATATTGTACACACACCTAATTTCCTAGGATTTTCTTTAGCACATCTACATCTCATACTGTGAAACCCATGTCATTGGTATTAACATGCTCATCTGATGGAGAGGAACACAGACTCAGGTAGTTTATATGACTTGCCCAGGGTCACATGCACATAGTGCTCTATGTACTTTTCTACTGTGTTATACTATGCTATATTATTCCTATAGTTTGTTACTTTAATTTAAAATATATTAAGAATTTATGAATTAGTTTGGATATATAAAGAGATAAGCTTTCATTTTGTGCCTTTCCTAATGTGAGTGTTTTGTTCCCCAGGGATGAGCAATTAATGAGATGCTCTTACGTTTATGGTGAAAGTGGTGGGAATAAAATTTTAACAAGAATGATATATCCGGGAGAGGCTCCCTTTTGTTCCAAGTGAGAAAAGCTTTCACCTACAAGTTTTATGCCTTGTGCTTTTCTTTTATAAAGAGCTTGTTACATGACTCTTGTCAAACTGCTGAAGGCAACTAGGTGATTTGATAACCTACTGGGAAGTTTGAAAGTCTTTAGGTTTTTTTACTGTACATCATTATTACTCTGTCTTCTGAGGTAAAAATCTATTTTTCTAACATGTCTAAAATGTAACATATTCCCAAAGATATTTGGGGGGTAATTCATACTGACATAAAACACTATAATTGTTAAGGTGCTGTCTATATCTTTCATCCTCTAAATGAAAACAGCTGGGTCTAGGAGCTTTTATTAAATTTTAATTATTTATGAAGCTTGCTTTTCTCCTTAATATTTTATGAAATGCTTTGTATGTAACTGAAGCAGATGTTATCATAGATTATTTTCTCTGGGATCATAACTCTAAAACTAGCTCTACTGGCCCTAATAGTTTATGTGTGATTGTTTTCTGTCTATATAAAGAACTCCTACTGATGAATAACATAGCTCTTTGAACAAGTCATAAAATAACAATGTTATTCTGTATTTCTTTTGAAAGTTAAATTCTCTAATATTACCAATCTTAATACCTTAAAGATTAACCAAAAAAGTAAATTTAATAAAATAAGGTGAAAATCACTTGATCACTTTAGTAGACACAGAAAAAAATTTAAGAAAATTCAACCCCCTTTAATGGGTTGAAAAACTCAGCAAATTAGAAATAGAAGGGAACTTCCACACCTTGATAGTTTTTGTGGAAAACCAGATTTAATATCATACTCAATGATAAAAGACTGAAAGGGTTTCCACCCTAAAATCAGGAACAAAATGAGGATGCCTGCTTTCACTCCTGCTATCCACCTTTGTACTAGAAGTCCTAGCTAGAGCAGTTAGGTAAGGAAAAGGAAAAGAAGAATTAAAATGACCTCTGCTTTCAGATGACATGATTATATGTAGAAAACTATAGAATTCGTGTAATTACTACTATAGCTAATAAAATAATTGAGCAAAGTTTGATCTTGTGGGTACAGAATCAAACACAATAACCCATTGTGTTTCTACACTCTATTAATGATAATTCTTTTCCAAAAAGAAAATTAAGAAAACAATTGCAGTTTTAATAGTATCCAAAGAATAAAATACACAGGAAACAAAATTTTTTTAAAAGAGAGAGAGAGAGAGGATTTTTTTAAAAAAATATTTTAGTTTTTCGCAGACACAACATCTTTGTTTGTATGTGGTACTGAGGATCAAACCCAGGCCGCACGCATGCCAGGTGAGTGAGCTACCGCTTGAGCCACATCCCAAGCCCAGGAAAAAATTTTTTGACCAAAGACATTGAAGAGTAAAAACTATAAAACACTGCAGAAAAAAAGAACTGAATAATTGGATTATAATAAATGTTTGTGGATTTGAGGCTTTCATATCGATAATTTTTAATATCTTCCAAAAATGATCTACAGATTTAATGCAATCCTGTCAAAATTCCAGTGACCTGTTCTGCAGAAATGGAAAAGGCACTCTTCAAATTTACATGGAACTGTAAGGAACTTTAAATAACCAAAGCAACATTCAAAAGGATAAACAGTTGGAGGACTCACACTTCGAAATTTCAAAACATACTACAAGTAGAGTGTGGTAGAAGCATAAAGATGGGCATATAAATTAATGAAATAAAATTGATATTCTAGAAATAAACACATGTATCTGTAGACAATTGATTTTTCCACAAGGGTATTATGACAATTCAAAGACAAAAGAATAATATCTTCAACAAAAGTTCTGGGACAAGTGCAAAAGAACAGAGTTGAAATAAGTCGAACCTCTGCTGCACAAAAATTAGCTAAAAGTGTATCAGTGATCTAACTATAGGAGAAAATATAAAAGTAAGTCTTTATTACTTTGGATTTAATAGTGTATTCTTAGATTTGACATCAAAAGCATAATAAGACTAAAAATAGGGCTAGGAATACAGCTCAGTGATGGAGCACTTGCCTAGCATGTGCAAGGCCCTGAGTTTGATCCCCCAACATGGAAGAAAGGAAGGGAGGGAGGGAGGGAGGGAGGAAGGGGAAAGAAAGGAAAAGGAAAGAAAGAAAGACGGGCGGGCTGGAGTTATAGCTCAGTGGTAGAGCACTTGTCTAGCATGCGTGAGGCTAGACACTGGGTTTAATTATCAACCGCATATAAATAAAGAAAGGTCCATCAACAGCTAAAAACATTTTAGAAGAACAAAAAAAGAGAAATTAAAAAAAAGAAAAAAATCAGATAATTGTACTTATCAAATTAAAAACTCTTAACACATCAAAGGACACTATTCAGGAATGTTTTTTTTAAAAAAGACCCAAAGATGGAAGAAATGTTTGCACATCTGATATTTAAATTTATCTGTTCAGGATTTTATAAACAGATTTATATAAAGGATTCTTACAACTCAACAACAAAATAACAATTCTTAAAATGGGCAAAAGAACTGGGGCTGGAGTTGTGGCTCGGTGGTAGAGCATTGCCTAGCATCTGTGAGGCCCTGGGTTCGATTCTCAGCACCGAATTTAAATAAATGAATAAAATAAAGATCCATCAACATCTAAAAAATATTTTTAAAAAAATGGGCAAAAGACTTGAGAAGACATTTCCTCTGAGAAGATGTACAGGCAATAAGCACATGAAAAAACGTTCAGCAATTGTTGGTCATTATGAACACACAAATTAAAACCACAGTGAGATATCATTTTCTGCCCACTAGGATGGCTTTAATAATTTTTTTAAAAAGTTAAACACATAGTTACCATATGACTCAACTTCTGCTCCTAGGAATACACTTAAGAATATTGAAAACTTAAAGTATTAAAACAAAAAAATTGTACATGAGTGTTCACAGTAGCATTATTTATAATAGTCAAACAGTGGAAACAACTCAAATGTTTATCAACTAGTAGTTGAGTAAGTAAAATATGGCATGGTATATCCATGCAGTGAAATATTCTTTGCCCATAAAAAGGAATGAACTACTAAGAAAACCAACAGCATGCATGTTACAGGAAAAAAAAAAACATAAAAAATATAAGATGATATTGTTATTGGCTGAATTGTGGCCCTCGGAAATTTCATGTTGAAATCCTAACCCCTAGTACCTCATAGTATGACCATATTTGAAGATAGACTTTTAAAGATATAATTAAAATAAGGTCATTTGGGTGGGTCTAATCCAGTATGACTAATGTCCTTATAAGAAGTTGAGAATTATAGACATTAAACAGGCACAGAGAGACCATATGAAGATACCAAAAGAAGGTGGCAGCTCTAAGCCATAGAGAATGGCCCACAGTAAAAACCAACCCTGCCAGTATCTTGATCTTGAACGTCTTTCCTCTTGACCTCTAAAGAAATCTGTTTCTGATATTTAAGCTCCCCAGTCTGTTGTACTTTGTTGTGGCAGCCCTAACTACTTAATGCAGATGCTTTCCTTGTAAATAATCAAGGAAAGACTGGGATTGTGGCTCAGCGGTAGTGCACTTGCCTAGCACATTCGAGGCCCTGGGTTCAATCCTCAGCACCACATAAAAATAAACAAAATAAAAGTATTGTGTACAACTATTTTTCCTTTTTTTTCTTTTTTTATTGTTGGTTGTTCAAAACATTACATAGTTCTTGATATATCATATTTCACACTTTGATTCAAGTGGGTTATGAACTCCCATTTTTACCCCGTATACAAATTGCAGAATCACATCAGTTACACTTCCATTGATTTATATATTGCCATACTAGGGTCTGTTGTATTCTGCTGCCTTTCCTATCCTTTACTATCCCCCTCCTCTCCCCTCCCCTCCCCTCTTCTCTCTCTACCCACTCTACTGCAGTTCATATCTCCCCCTTGTATTATTTTTCCCTTTCCCCTCGCTACCTCTTGTATGTAATTTTGTATAACCCTGAGGGTCTCCTTCCATTTCCATGCAATTTCCCTTCTCCCTCCCTTTCCCTCCCACCTCTCGTCCCTGTTTAATATTAATCTTCTTCTCATGCTCTTCGTCCCTACTCTGTTCTTAGTTACTCTCCTTATATCAAAGAAGACATTTGGCATTTGTTTTTTAGGGATTGGCTGGCTTCACTTAGCATAATCTGCTCTAATGCCATCCATTTCCCTCCAAATTCTATGATTTTGTCATTTATTAATGCAGAGTAATACTCCATTGTGTATAAATGCCACATTTTTTTAATCCATTCGTCTATTGAAGGGCATCTAGGTTGGTTCCACAGTCTTGCTATTGTGAATTGTGCTGCTATGAACATCGATGTAGCAGTGTCCCTGTAGCATGCTCTATTTAGGTCTTTAGGGAATAGACCGAGAAGGGGAATAGCTGGGTCAAATGGTGGTTCCATTCCCAGCTTTCCAAGAAATCTCCATACTGCTTTCCAGATTGGCTGCACCAATTTGCAGTCCCACCAACAATGAACAAGTGAACCCTTTTCCCCACATCCTCGCCAGCACTTGTTGTTGTTTGACTTCATAATGGCTGCCAATCTTACTGGAGTGAGATGGTATCTTAGGGTGGTTTTGATTTGCATTTCTCTGACTGCTAGGGATGGTGAGCATTTTTTCATGTACTTGTTGATTGATTGTATGTCCTCCTCTGAGAAGTGTCTGTTCATGTCTTTGGCCCATTTGTTGATTGGGTTATTTGTTATCTTGTTGTCTAATTTTTTGAGTTCTTTGTATACTCTGGATATTAGGGCTCTATCTGAAGTGTGAGGAGTAAAGATTTGTTTCCAGGATGTAGGCTCCCTATTTACCTCTCTTATTGTTTCTTTTGCTGAGAAAAAACTTTTTAGTTTGAGTAAGACCCATTTGTTGATTCTAGTTATTAACTCTTGTGCTATGGGTGTCCTATTGAGGAATTTGGAGCCCGACCCCACAGTATGTAGATCGTAGCCGACTTTTTCTTCTATCAGACGCCATGTGTCTGATTTGATATCAAGCTCCTTGATCCATTTTGAGTTAACTTTTGTGCATGGCAAGAGAAAGGGATTCAGTTTCATTTTGTTGCATATGGATTTCCAGTTTTCCCAGCACCATTTGTTGAAGATGCTATCCTTCCTCCATTGCATGCTTTTAGCCCCTTTATCAAATATAAGATAGTTGTAGTTTTGTGGATTGGTTTCTGTGTCCTCTATTCTGTACCATTGGTCCACCCGCCTGTTTTGGTACCAGTACCATGCTGTTTTTGTTACTATTGCTCTGTAGTATAGTTTGAAGTCTGGTATCGCTATACCGCCTGATTCACCCTTCCTGCTTAGCATTGTTTTTGCTATTCTGGGTCTTTTATTTTTCCATATGAATTTCATGATTGCTTTCTCTATTTCTATAAGAAATGCCATTGGGATTTTGATTGGCATTGCATTAAACCTATAGAGAACTTTTGGTAATAAAGTCATTTTGATGATGTTAGTTCTGCCTATCCATGAACAGGGTATATTTTTCCATCTTCTAAGATGTTCTTCTATCTCTCTCTTTAGGGTTCTGTAGTTTTCATTGTATAAGTCTTTCACCTCTTTTGTTAGGTTGATTCCTAAGTATTTTATTTTTGGGGGGGATATTGTGAATGGAGTGGTTGTCCTCATTTCCATTTCAGAGGATTTGTCACTGATATACAGGAATGCCTTTGATTTATACGTTTTGATTTTATATCCTGCCACTTTGCTGAATTTATTTATTAGCTCTAATAGTTTCTTTGTAGACCCTTTTGGGTCTGCTAGGTATAGAATCATGTCATCTGCAAATAGTGATAATTTAAGTTCTTCTTTTCCTATTTTTATGCCTTTAATTTCTTTCGTCTGTCTAATTGCTCTGGCCAGTGTTTCGAGAACTATGTTGAACAGAAGTGGTGAGAGAGGGCATCCCTGTCTTGTTCCAGATTTTAGAGGGAATGCCTTCAATTTTTCTCCATTCAGAATGATGCTAGCCTGAGGCTTAGCATAGATTGCTTTTACAATGTTGAGGTAAGTTCCTGTTATCCCTAGTTTTTCTAGCGTTTTGAACATAAAGGGATGCTGTACTTTGTCGAATGCTTTTTCTGCATCTATCGAGATGATCATATGGTTCTTATTTTTAAGTCTATTGATGTGGTGAATAACATTAATTGATTTCCGTATATTGAACCAGCCTTGCATCCCAGGGATGAATCCTACTTGATCATGGTGCACAATTTTTTTGATATGTTTTTGAATCCGATTTGCCAGAATTTTATTGAGGATTTTTGCATCTAGGTTCATTAGAGATATTGGTCTGTAGTTTTCTTTCTTTGAAGTGTCTTTGTCTGGTTTAGGAATCAGGGTGATGTTGGCCTCGTAGAATGAATTTGGAAGTTCTCCCTCTTTTTCTATTTCCTGAAATAGCTTGAAAAGTATTGGTATTAGTTCCTCTTTAAAGGTTTTTGTAAAACTCTGCTGTATACCCATCCGGTCCTGGGCTTTTCTTAGTTGGTAGTCTTTTGATGGTTTCTTCTATTTCCTCAATTGATATTGGTCTGTTTAGGTTGTCTATATCCTCCTGCCTTAATCTGGGCAGGTCATATGACTTAAGAAATTTATCGATGCCTTCACTATCTTCTATTTTATTGGAGTATAAGGATTCAAAATAGTTTCTGATTATCTTCTGTATTTCTGAAGTGTCTGTTGTGATATTGCCTTTTTCATCCCGTATGCTAGTAATTTGATTTCTCTCTCTTCTTCTCTTCGTTAGCATGGTAAGGGTCTGTCGATTTTATTTATTTTTTCAAAGAACCAACTTTTAGTTTTGTCAATCTTTTCAATTGTTTCTTTTGTTTCAATTTCATTAATTTCAGCTCTGATTTTAATAATTTCTTGCCTTCTACTTCTTTTGCTGTTGTTTTGCTCTTCTTTTTCTAGGATTTTGAGATGGAGTATGAGATCATTTATTTGTTGGTTTTTTTCTTTTTTTAAGGAATGAACTCCAAGCAATGAATTTTCCTCTTAGAACTGTTTTTAATGTGTCCCATAGATTCCGATATGTTGTGTCTGTGCTTTCATTTATCTCTAAGAGTTTTTTAATTTCCTCCTTGATGTCTTCTATAACCCATTGATCATTTAGTAACCAATTGTTCATTCTCCAAGTGATGCATGTTTTTTCCTTCCTTCTTTTATCGTTGATTTTCAGTTTCATTCCATTATGATCAGATAAGATGCATGGTATTATCTCCACTCCTTTATATTGTCTAAGAGTTGCCCTGTGACATAATATATGATCTATTTTTGAGAAGGATCCATGTGCTGCTGAGAAAAAAAGTGTAACTGCTTGATGTTGGGTGGTATATTCTATATATATATCAATTAAGTCTAGGTTATTAATTGTGTTATTGAGTTCTATAGTTTTTTTATTCAACTTTTGTTTGGAAGATCTGTCTAGTGGTGAGAGAGGTGTGTTGAAGTCTCCCATGATTATTGAATGTTGGTCTATTAGACTCTTAAACTTGAGAAGAGTTTGTTTGATGAACATAGCTGCACCATTGTTTGGGGCATATATATTTATGATAGTTATGTCTTGTTGGTTTATGGTTCCCTTGAGAAGTATGTAGTGTCCCTCTTTATCCCTTTTGATTAACTTTGGCTTGAAATCTATTTTATTTGATATGAGTATGGACACTCCTGCTTGTTTCCGAAGTCTATATGAGTGATATGATTTTTCCCAACCTTTCACCTTCAGTCTATGTATGTCTTTTCCTATCAAATGCGTCTCCTGTAGGCAGCATATTGTTGGGTCTTGTTTTGTGATCCATTCTACTAGCCTGTGTCTCTTGATTGGTGAGTTTAAGCCATTAACATTTAGGGTTATTATTGAGATATGGGTTGTTCTTCCAGCCATATTTGTTTATTTATGTTACTAAACATGGTTTGTTTTCCTTTTTGATTATTTCCCCCCCTTTACTGTACTACCTCCCACTGTTGGTTTTCATTGTTATTTTCCATTTCCTCTTCCTGTAATGTTTTGCCAAGGATGTTTTGAAGACATGGTTTTCTAGCTGCAAATTCTTTTAACTTTTGTTTATCGTGGAAGGTTTTAATTTCATCTTCCATCCTGAAGCTTAATTTCGCTGGATACATGATTCTTGGTTGGAACCCATTTTCTTTCAGTTTTTGAAATATGTGATTCCAGGATCTTCTAGCTTTCAGAGTCTGTGTTGAAAGATCAGCTGTTATCCTGATTGGTTTACCCCTAAATGTAATCTGCTTCCTTTCTCTTGTAGCTTTTAAAATTCTCTCCTTATTCTTTATGTTGGGCATCTTCATTATAATGTGTCTAGGTGTGGATCTCTTATGGTTTTGCACATTCAGCATCCTGTATGCTTCTAGGATTTGTGATTCTGTCTCATTCTTCAAGTCTGGGAAGTTTTCTCGTATTATTTCATTGAATAGGTGGCTCGTTCCTTTGGTTTGGACCTCTATACCTTCCTGTATCCCAATGACTCTTAAGTTTGGTCTCTTTATATTATCCCATATTTCTTGGATGTTCTGCTCATGGTTTCTTAACAGTTTTGCTTAGCTGTCTATGTTCTTTTCAAGTTGAAATACTTTGTCTTCATTGTCTGATGTTCTATCTTCTAAGTGTTCTACTCTGCTGGTAGTATTCTCAATTGAGTTTTTAAGTTGGTTTATTGCTTCCTGCATTTCTAGGATTTCTGTTTGTTTGTTTTTTATTACCTCTATCTCCCTGTATAGTTGATCTTTTGCTTCTTGGATTTGTTTATGTAATACATTGTTGAAGTGGTCGAAGTGATCTTTCATTGTCTGATTTTGCTGTCTAATGTCTTCCTTGAGACTCCAGATCATCTGCAGCATGTATATCCTGAATTCTTTATCTGACATTCCATCTGCTGCAGCTATTACCTCTTCTAAAGTTGAGTTCACCTGCATTGCTTGTGGTCCTTTCTTTCCTTGTCTTTTCATATTGCTCGTGTTTCTTTCTGCTTAGTGAGACTGTTGTGTTTTTGAAATTTTCCCCCTATATATTTATATTGCTCTTGTATAGTTGAAAAGTCTCCCTTGCAGGGGCGGGTGGCAGCTCTGCTCCTCCTCCAATTGGGGTGATCTGTCTACCACACTGGTGGGCCGCTGAGACTGTTCTGCCGGTCGGTCGCAGGTCTGCCTACCTTGGAGGCGCGGGCAGCGGCTCTGCTCTGCCCTTCCTCCAATTGGTGTGACGTGTCTACCACGTCCGTGAACCCCTGGGCCTGTTCTGTCAGTTAGTCGCGGATCTGACTACCTTGCAGGCACGGGCGGCGGCTCTGCTCTGCCCCTTCTCCAATTGGGTTGTTGTGACTACCACGCCGGCAGGTCGCTGGACCTGTTCTGGGCGCGGGTGGCGGCTCTGCTCTGCCCCTCCCCCAAGTGGTGTGACGTGTCTACCACGCCGGTAGGCCACTGGGCCTGTTCCGCCAGTCTGTCACAGGCCTGCCTATCATGCGGGCTCGGGTGGAGGATCTGCTCTGCCCCTACTCCAATTGGGGTGTCTTGACTACTACGCCGGCAGGTCGCTGGACCTGTTCTGGGCGCGGGTGGTGGCTCTGCTCTGTCCCTGCTCCAATTGGGTTGACGTGACTACGATGCTGTCGGGCCGCTGGGCCTGCTCCGACCACGGGAGAAGGCTCTGCTCTGCCCCTACTCCAATTGGGATGACGGGTGACGTGTCTACCACACCAGCAGGCCGCTGGGCCTGATCCGCCGGTCGGACACAGGTCTGCCTACCTTGCGGACTCGGGAGACAGCTCTGCTCTGCCCCTCCTCCAATTTGTGTGACGTGTCTACCACACCAGTAGACCGCTGGGCCTGTTCCGCCAGTCGCAAGTCTGTCTACCTTGCAGGCTCGGGCGGCGGCTCTGCTCTGCCCCTACTCCAAATGGAGTGATGTGACTGCCATGCTGGCGGGCCGCTGGGCCTGATCCGGGCTACAACTATTTTTAAAAAATAATAATAATCAAGGAAATGAAAATTAAAATCATCATGAGATTCCATTTAACCTGTCAAAAATAAATGTAGACAAGAATGAATCTTAGCAAGACTATGTATTAACAGAAACATGCTGCAATTTGGAAGACCCAATTTGAAGATATTTGGGCACAAGGGAGTCTTGTGGTGATGGTTCAGTTTAGCATCTGGACTATGGTTTGTGGTTATGTGAAGCTACACATGTGCATAGAGCCATATAAATGAACATACCCAAAGAAGTAAGTGTATAATTGGTGGAATCTAATAACCTTTATGGTGTATACCAATGTCAATTTTCTAGCTTTTTATTGTGTGATAGCTATGCAGGATGCTGACATTAAGAAGTACACAGGAGGGCTGGGGATGTGGCTCAAGTGGTAATTCGCTCGCCTGGAATGCTCGGGGCGCTGGGTTCGATCCTCAGCACCACATAAAATAAAATAAAGATGTTGTGTCCACTGAAAACTGAAAAATAAATAAAAAAAGAGAGAAAGAGAAAGATCTTAAGAAGTGCACAGGACTCCTTTGCAACTTTTTTCCATTTCCTTGACTAGAAATCTGAAATCTTAAGTGTCAGCAAGCTGTACTTCCTCCAAAAGCTTTAAGGGAAAAACAATTCCTTACCTCATTGGGTGTCTGTGGCCACCTCACTCCACTCTCTGCCTCAGTGGTCACATTGCCTTCTCCTTTTGTCTGTGTAATTTTCTTAATATCTTTTGTTTTTTGAGAGAGAGAGAATTTTTTAATATTTATTTTTTAGTTTTCAATGGACACAGCATCTTTATTTTATTTTTATATGGTGCTGAGGATCAAACCCAGCACCCCGCGCATGCCAGGCGAGCGTGCTACCGCTTGAGCCACATCCCCAGCCCTCTTAATGTCTTATCATTGGATTTAGGGCCCACCTAGGTAATCCAGCATGTTTTTATCTCAGAATCCTTAATTACATCTGCCAAAACACTTTTTCAAAAGGAGGTAACATCCATAGATTTCAGGGATTAAGACATGGGCATATCTTTTGGGAAGTTACCTTCAGCCCACTATAAATGTTAATATCATAAAAAGAGGCAAGTCAGGGCAAACCTTCTCATGAAAGTAAAGCCTACCTTGCCAAAACAAACAGAAACAAACCAGATCCAAACAAACACAAACCTGAATCTAATTAAGCCTCTAGATTCAAAAGCCAATTTAAGGAAAAACAGGAAGTAAAACATTCCCAGGATGCAGTCAACAAAATTCAGACTCAGAAACTCAACAAAAAAAAACCTGGGCTTCTTCAACAATTGAATTGATTGCAAGAGAGGAAAAAGGAGGAAGAAAGAAATTTACAGTGTATGTAAAGAATATCATCTTAAGCAACATCAGCTTTCCCTCACCAGATTCTCCCCACCACTCCTCAGCCCATCTCACCTCTTCAGTCAGGATTCAGTATCATCTTCTTTGCTCTCCCTGTATCCTCTATGTGCTTCCATAGTGTGCTTTAGCTGTGTAACCTATTTAGTTCTCCCAGCTTCCACATTATAAGCAACATCCAGTTGCGCTCTGGGGACTGACTTTATTTGGATCCTAATTCGAAAAACTTTTAAAGAATAGGGAAATTTGAACACTAATTGATATGTTAGTCTTGTAAATTTTAAACTGAATGTATTTTCTTAAGACCCCTATTCTTTTAGATAGGATATTGAAATGTTTATAGATGAGATTGAAGTAAGTCTGGGACTTACTTCAATATAATTAGTGACAGAAGAAGTAGATGAATTTATAGATGAAACAAGATTGTCCATGAGGGGATGTTTTTGAAAACTGGGCCATGAGCACATGGAGATACATATTACTATTATCTCTACTTTTATGTGTGTTTTGAAATTATCTATAACAAAAAGTTTAAAGTCTGTAAGAATTGACCTGTCCAGTCTGCCCTTGCCCCACCCATCATAGTGCTTGAGGATTTGTTTGGCTAGTGATCCTCCCAGCTTTTCTTCATGGTAATGAGTGAGGCTTTGAGGGCTGGATCATTAGCTTTCAGTTATTCTAGCTTAAAATTAGAACCCAAGAAAAGAACAAAATACATTTCCCTTTGAGAATACGTTTTTTCAGTGAGTATTCCTTGACCAGAACCTCCCCATCATCCTCACCCCATCTCACCTCTTCCATCTGAATTCAGTATCACCCCTTTTGCTCTCCCTGTACCTTCTGCGTACTTCCACAGTGTATTTGAACTGTGTAATCTATTTGGTTCTTCCAGTTTCCACATTCTAAATTACTGGAAGATACTAACCCTATTTGCTGTTTTGTTCATCTGTGGATTCCCTTGTCACTCCTATACTTAACGTTGGACCTGGTAAGCTCTATAAATGGATGATTGAATGGGGGGGAGGCAAGCAGTGGAAAACTGGGATTGCACTTGTAAATAAAATATAAAACACTACATTATCCTCTCAAGTAGTCCATCCTTTTCCCAGATTTCCAAGGTAAAACTACAGAACTTTTTTGAACTTTTTTTCTTCTGCCCATCCTCAGGCAGAGCTGCTAATGAGGTGTAATGCATTGCACATGAAAGATGAGTAGCCAGTGCAGAAAAATGCAATTTGGGTTTCTGCATAATCAAATGTTGCTTATTTCCATTTTTTCCCAGAGCATATAATTCATTTTCAGAGACCATCTTTCTATGCTGTTTATTTTGCTGTTCTATGTATATTCCTTTTCAGTCTGTCTTCTGAATTATTTGTTTTAATTAGTTATACATGACAGTAGAATACATTTTGATATACATAAATGGAGTATAACTTTTCATTCATCTGGTTGTACATGATATTATGATTACAGATGATGTAATCATATATGCACATAGGGTAATAATGTCCAATTCATTCTAATGTCATTCCTATACTCATGCCCCCTCCCCTCCTTTCACTCCCCTCTTTCTAGTTCAAAATACCTCTATTCTTCCCCCTCCCCCATTGTGAATTATTATCCATATATCAGAGAAAACATTTGGCCTTTGGTTCTTTGGGATTGGCTTATTTCACTTAGCATGATGTTCTCCAGTTTCATCCATTTACTGGCAAATACCATAATTTTTTTATTCTTAAAGGCTTGGTAATATTCCATTAGGTATATATACCAGTTTCTTTATCCATTCATCTGTTGAAGGGCATCTAGGTTGATTCCATAATTTAGCTGTTTTGAATTGAGCTTCTATAAACATTGATGTGGCTGTATCACTGTAATATGCTGATTTTAAGTCATTTGGGTATAAACCTAGGAGTCGGATAACTGGGTCAAATGGTTGTTCCACTCTCCACACTGCTTTCCATAGTGGTTGCGCCAATTTACAGCCCCACCAACAATGTATGAAGTATACCTTTTTTCCCACATCCTCACCAACATTTATTGTTGCTTATATTCTTGATGATTGCCATTCTGATTACTCCAGTAAGATGGAATCGCAGTGTAGTTTTGCATTTCTCTTAATTACTAGAGATGTTGAACATTTTTTCATATATTTGTTGATTGACTGTGTTTCTTTTTCTGTGAATTGTCTGCCCATTTATTGATTGTGGTGTGAGTGTGTGTGTGTGTGTGTGTGTGTGTGTGTGTGTGTGTTAAGTTTTTTGAGTTCTTTATATATCCTGTAGATTAATGTTCTATCTGAGGAGGTGTGTTTGATAGATCTTTTTTCCATTCTGTAAGCTCTCTCTTCACATGCTTGAATGCGAAGAAACTTTTTAGTTTGATTCCATCCCATTTATTGATTCTTGATTTTACTTCTTGTTCTTTAGGAGTCTTGTTAAGGAAGTCAGGTCCTAAGCAGATGTGGCAGATATTTGGGCCTACTTTTTCTTCTATTAGGCACAGGGTTTCTGAGTGTATTTTAAGATCATGATTAGAATGCAACCTACTGGGAAAAAGTACAAGAAATTTTCTGGCAATATCATTTTGTGCTATAGATAGGATTATCTTGCAGTTTCCTAGTGAATGGCAGTTTGTAAAACAGACTTCTAAGAGCCCATCAAACTTCAGAGTTTGGAGAAACTAAGAAACCAATGCTCCCTTCCCTGTTCACACACATACACACCCATTACACAGGATAGCTTTTCATGACATTTTGCTCTCTTAAAATAGTGCATATTGTTTAGTCTTTAAATCTGGACTAGTTGCTAAACTAGTACTTTCAAATTTAAACTCTTGAGAAAATAGGACATAGAAGTAATAACTCTTATCTTAAAAAAAGGCATAACATTATCATTTCCTTTTGATCACATAGTGTTGGATGATTTCTCATTTGTATAGAAACCAGCTGAGTAAATCTTAGACTTTAGAATGTAATTACTGGACATTTTAACCTTATTCAAGACTTAAAGATATCTTATTTTCTCTCTAGGTATTTTCTCTCAGCTATTTTTACAAGAGAATGCTGTATTTCACAAACCTCAACCCTTCCAGTTCCAGCCCTGTGACAGTGATACTGTAAGGAGAATTCAGATTCTCTTATCATTTTTTTAAATTATATTTGTGCTTACATAGTTATCATCCTTGGAATAGACAGGGAGAGCTGAGTGTATCTCATTAATTTTGTAACAACACTATGAAGATGTAGAGAAACCATGACATTTCTTCTGTCTACCATGTAAGGAACACACCCAGTGTCTTTATAATAACAACTTCCTACTGAATAAGATGAAGTTATGAAACAAAAGTAATGAAAATCTGAAAACTGAGGGAAGAAGAAAAATTATTCAACAGATTTATTAATATGTACATCATGCTTTCTGTACATGAAATTCTTTTATGTAATACCTCTCAAAGAACCCAGTGGTTAAATTTTAACCAGAGTAGAATGAATAATGTAATAATATATATGGGCATAGAGATATTTTAATTGGCTTTAGAAAGCAATTATAGGCCTTTGATAATTCATTTAAGATTTTAGAATGTTAACATAAACCTCAAATTGGCAACTTTTAGAGAACTTACATTAATTATACATTTTTCTTAAGTTTAAGGGAAATGTTTGCCATTATTTGAATTTTTAAAATGATGAACAAAAATATGAATTTTTTGACACAAAATAATGAAATTTAGCTTCTACAAAATGAGAAGTAATATTGGCATTCTAATACATTCTCTAAAAGTAGGCAAACCAAGAGGGAAGTCAAATTATATTCAAAAACTCTTTTAGTAAATTTAGAATCTGAAAGGAGTATATGATATATTTTCAGAGTTTAATGATATCACTTTAATAGAAATGTATTTGTTGGTGACATCCTCATTATTTTTCTTATATTTTGAATAGCCCTGTTAATAGCTATATAAGGAAATACAGGACTGGGGATTGTAGCTCAGTGGTAGAGCACTTGCCCGGCATGTATAAGAGCCTGGATTCAGTCCCTAGTACTGCAAAAAGGATAGAATAAAATAAGAGAAATATTTAGGAAAAAAAGAAATATAGGAAATTAGTATTTGCTTCTTAGATAATGGCTTTTGCCATTTATATTAGTGACCTTTTGAACAAATCATATTTTTCTTAACGACTCAATGATATTGTCCTATAATTTGACTTCTTTGAAGCTTGGGATGAATGAAGTAGAGCCTTAGAAGAAACAGAGCACGGACAAGTTTATCAAACTTGACTTAAAATTGTGACTAACTAGAGAATATTTTATTTTTGCCTATTTGCCACATAAAAATCAATCATCTCACTTTCAAAGGCCAATTGTAGCCCTAAGTCCTTCTATCTTTGTTTCTAAACACTGCTAAATGTTCTTAGCTGTTGTGTTCCTGATTGCCTTATAATTCTAACTCTGTGCTGTGTTTTCTATCCTTGTGCAATCTTTACTGGGTAGAGTTTAAGAGCTGCCCAACTGGTGGATATTGAGCTCTCCCCTGTCAGTGCTTTGAGAATGACCATAGCTGAGGTATATCGGGGTATGGGTCAAGGGTGGGAGGGATGGAATGTCTGGGGTTGCATGTTAATGAAGGGTGGGACCTGGTGTGTGACTGAGTCATAATTGTCTATATACAGGGCCCCTGAATGCATCAGCAGTAGCTTTCTGATTTTCCCTTATAACCTAGGAATTTCCTTTACTTTGTATAGTAAATAGATTGAGCTTCTCATTTTTCCTTTTGTCTGAAACACCTTAGTTTTCCCAACAGGAGTGTGGGAAGAACCCAAGAGCTAATCTTGGCTGTAATAAAGAAGGAATTGTATCCTAAGAAGGAAAAGAGATTTGCCCAGAGTCATGTGGGGAATGAATGACACATAGCTGTTTTTTTTTTTTTTTTTTTTTGTTGGTTGTTCAAAACATTACATAGTTCTTGATATATCATATTTCACACTTTGATTCAAGTGGGTTATGAACTCCCATTTTTACTCCGTTTACAAATTGCAGAATCACATCAGTTACACTTCCATTGATTTATATATTGCCATACTAGGGTCTGTTGTATTCTGCTGCCTTTCCTATCCGTTACTACCCCCCTCCCCTCCCCTCCCCTCCCCTCTTCTCTCTCTACCCACTCTACTGCAGTTCATATCTCCCCCTTGTATTATTTTTCCCTTTCCCCTCGTTACCTCTTGTATGTAATTTTGTATAACCCTGAGGGTCTCCTTCCATTTCCATGCAATTTCCCTTCTCCCTCCCTTTCCCTCCCACCTCTCGTCCCTGTTTAATGTTAATCTTCTTCTCATGCTCTTCGTCCCTACTCTGTTCTTAGGTACTCTCCTTATATCAAAGAAGACATTTGGCATTTGTTTTTTAGGGATTGGCTGGCTTCACTCAGCATAATCTGCTCTAATGCCATCCATTTCCCTCCAAATTCTATGATTTTGTCATTTCTTAATGCAGAGTAATATTCCATTGTGTATAAATGCCACATTTTTTTTATCCATTCGTCTATTGAAGGGCATCTAGGTTGGTTCCACAGTCTTGCTATTGTGAATTGTGCTGCTATGAACATCGATGTAGCAGTGTCCCTGTAGCATGCTCTATTTAGGTCTTTAGGGAATAGACCGAGAAGGGGAATAGCTGGGTCAAATGGTGGTTCCATTCCCAACTTTCCAAGAAATCTCCATACTGCTTTCCAGATTGGCTGCACCAATTTGCAGTCCCAACAACAATGAACAAGTGTACCCTTTTCCCCACATCCTCGCCAGCACTTGTTGTTGTTTGACTTCCTAATGGCTGCCAATCTTACTGGAGTGAGATGGTATCTTAGGGTGGTTTTGATTTGCATTTCTCTGACTGCTAGGGATGGTGAGCATTTTTTCATGTACTTGTTGATTGATTGTATGTCCTCCTCTGAGAAGTGTCTGTTCATGTCTTTGGCCCATTTGTTGATTGGGTTATTTGTTATCTTGTTGTCTAATTTTTTTAGTTCTTTGTATACTCTGGATATTAGGGCTCTATCTGAAGTGTGAGGAGTAAAGATTTGTTCCCAGGATGTAGGCTCCCTATTTACCTCTCTTGTTGTTTCTTTTGCTGAGAAAAAACTTTTTAGTTTGAGTAAGTCCCATTTGTTGATTCTAGTTATTAACTGTTGTGCTATGGGTGTCCTATTGAGGAATTTGGAGCCCGACCCCACAGTATGTAGATCGTAGCCGACTTTTTCTTCTATCAGACGCCGTGTCTCTGATTTGATATCAAGCTCCTTGATCCATTTTGAGTTAACTTTAGTGCATGGCGAGAGAAAGGGATTCAGTTTCATTTTGTTGCATATGGATTTCCAGTTTTCCCAGCACCATTTGTTGAAGATGCTATCCTTCCTCCATTGCATGCTTTTAGCCCCTTTATCAAATATAAGATAGTTGTAGTTTTGTGGGTTGGTTTCTGTGTCCTCTATTCTGTACCATTGGTCCACCCGCCTGTTTTGGTACCAGTACCATGCTGTTTTTGTTACTATTGCTCTGTAGTATAGTTTGAAGTCTGGTATCGCTATACCGCCTGATTCACCCTTCCTGCTTAGCATTGTTTTTGCTATTCTGGGTCTTTTATTTTTCCATATGAATTTCATGATTACTTTCTCTATTTCTTTAAGAAATGCCATTGGGATTTTGATTGGTATTGCATTAAACCTATAGAGAACTTTTGGTAATATTGTCATTTTGATGATGTTAGTTCTGCCTATCCATGAACAGGGTATATTTTTCCATCTTCTAAGATCCTCTTCTATTTCTCTCTTTAGGGTTCTGTAGTTTTCATTGTATAAGTCTTTCACCTCTTTTGTTAGGTTGATTCCTAAGTATTTTATTTTTGGGGGGGATATTGTGAATGGAGTGGTTGTCCTCATTTCCATTTCAGAGGATTTGTCGCTGATATACAGGAATGCCTTTGATTTATGTGTGTTGATTTTATATCCTGCCACTTTACTGAATTCATTTATTAGCTCTAATAGTTTCTTTGTAGACCCTTTTGGGTCTGCTAGGTATAGAATCATGTCATCTGCAAATAGTGATAATTTAAGTTCTTCTTTTCCTATTTTTATGCCTTTAATTTCTTTCGTCTGTCTAATTGCTCTGGCCAGTGATTCGATAACTATGTTGAACAGAAGTGGTGAGAGAGGGCATCCCTGTCTTGTTCCAGATTTTAGAGGGAATGCCTTCAATTTTTCTCCATTCAGAATGATGCTAGCCTGAGGTTTAGCATAGATTGCTTTTACAATGTTGAGGTAAGTTCCTGTTATCCCTAGTTTTTCTAGCGTTTTGAACATAAAGGGATGCTGTACTTTGTCGAATGCTTTTTCTGCATCTCTCGAGATGATCATATGGTTCTTATTTTTAAGTCTATTTATGTGGAGAATAACATTAATTGATTTCCGTATATTGAACCAGCCTTGCATCCCAGGGATGAATCCTACTTGATCATGGTGCACAATTTTTTTGATATGTTTTTGAATCCGATTTGCCAGAATTTTATTGAGGATTTTTGCATCTAGGTTCATTAGAGATATTGGTCTGTAGTTTTCTTTCTTTGAAGTGTCTTTGTCTGGTTTAGGAATCAGGGTGATGTTGGCCTCGTAGAAAGAATTTGGAAGTTCTCCCTCTTTTTCTATTTCCTGAAATAGCTTGAAAAGTATTGGTGTTAGTTCCTCTTTAAAGGTTTTGTAAAACTCTGCTGTATACCCATCCGGTCCTGGGCTTTTCTTAGTTGGTAGTCTTTTGATGGTTTCTTCTATTTCCTCAATTGATATTGGTCTGTTTAGGTTGTCTATATCCTCCTGCCTTAATCTGGGCAGATCATATGACTTAAGAAATTTATCGATGCCTTCACTATCTTCTATTTTATTGGAGTATAAGGATTCAAAATAGTTTCTGATTATCTTCTGTATTTCTGAAGTGTCTGTTGTGATATTGCCTTTTTCATCCCGTATGCTAGTAATTTGATTTCTCTCTCTTCTTCTCTTCGTTAGCATGGTAAGGGTCTGTCGATTTTATTTATTTTTTCAAAGAACCAACTTTTAGTTTTGTCAATCTTTTCAATTGTTTCTTTTGTTTCAATTTCATTAATTTCAGCTCTGATTTTAATAATTTCTTGCCTTCTACTTCTTTTGCTGTTGTTTTGCTCTTCTTTTTCTAGGATTTTGAGATGGAGTATGAGATCATTTATTTGTTGGTTTTTTCTTTTTTTAAGGAATGAACTCCAAGCAATGAATTTTCCTCTTAGAACTGCTTTTAATGTGTCCCATAGATTCCGATATGTTGTGTCTGTGCTTTCATTTATCTCTAAGAATTTTTTAATTTCCTCCTTGATGTCTTCTATAACCCATTGATCATTTAGTAACCAATTGTTCATTCTCCAAGTGATGCATGTTTTTTCCTTCCTTCTTTTATCGTTGATTTTCAGTTTCATTCCATTATGATCAGATAAGATGCATGGTATTATCTCCACTCCTTTATATTGTCTAAGAGTTGCCCTGTGACATAATATATGATCTATTTTTGAGAAGGATCCATGTGCTGCTGAGAAAAAAAGTGTAACTGCTTGATGTTGGGTGGTAAATTCTATATATATCAATTAAGTCTAGGTTATTAATTGTGTTATTGAGTTCTATAGTTTCCTTATTCAACTTTTGTTTGGAAGATCTGTCTAGTGGTGAGAGAGGTGTGTTGAAGTCTCCCATGATTATTGTATGTTGGTCTATTAGACTCTTAAACTTAAGAAGAGTTTGTTTGATGAACATAGCTGCACCATTGTTTGGGGCATATATATTTATGATAGTTATGTCTTGTTGGTGTATGGTTCCCTTGAGCAGTATGTAGTGTCCCTCTTTATCCCTTTTGATTAACTTTGGCTTGAAATCTATTTTATTTGATATGAGTATGGACACTCCTGCTTGTTTCCTAAGTCCATATGAGTGATATGATTTTTCCCAATCTTTCACCTTCAGTCTATGTATGTCTTTTCCTATCAAATGCATCTCCTGTAGGCAGCATATTGTTGGGTCTTGTTTTGTGATCCATTCTACTAGTCTGTGTCTCTTGATTGGTGAGTTTAAGCCATTAACATTTAGGGTTATTATTGAGATATGGGTTGTTCTTCCAGCCATAATTGTTTATTTATGTTACTAAACATGGTTTGTTTTCCTTTTTTGAGTATTTTCCCCCCCTTTACTGTCCTACCTCCCACTGTTGGTATTCATTGTTATTTTCCATTTCCTCTTCCTGTAATGTTTTGCCGAGGATGTTTTGAAGACATGGTTTTCTAGCTGCAAATTCTTTTAACTTTTGTTTATCGTGGAAGGTTTTAATTTCATCTTCCATCCTGAAGCTTAATTTCGCTGGATACATGATTCTTGGTTGGAACCCATTTTCTTTCAGTTTTTGAAATATGTGATTCCAGGATCTTCTAGCTTTCAGAGTCTGTGTTGAAAGATCAGCTGTTATCCTGATTGGTTTACCCCTAAATGTAATCTGCTTCCTTTCTCTTGTAGCTTTTAAAATTCTCTCCTTATTCTGTATGTTGGGCATCTTCATTATAATGTGTCTAGGTGTGGATCTCTTATGATTTTGCACATTCGGAGTCCTGTATGCTTCTAGGATTTGGGATTCTGTCTCATTCTTCAAGTCTGGGAAGTTTTCTCGTATTATTTCATTGAATAGGTGGTTCATTCCTTTGGTTTGGACCTCTATACCTTCCTGTATCCCAATGACTCTTAAGTTTGGTCTCTTTATATTATCCCATATTTCTTGGATGTTCTGCTCATGGTTTCTTAACAGTTTTGCTGAGCTATCTATGTTCTTTTCAAGTTGAAATACTTTGTCTTCATTGTCTGATGTTCTATCTTCTAAGTGTTCTACTCTGCTGGTAGTATTCTCAATTGAGTTTTTAAGTTGGTTTATTGCTTCCTGCATTTCTAGGATTTTTGTTTGTTTGTTTTTTATTACCTCTATCTCCCTGTATAGTTGATCTTTTGCTTCTTGGATTTGTTTATGTAATACATTGTCGAAGTGGTCGAAATGATCTTTCATTGTCTGATTTTGCTGTCTAATGTCTTCCTTGAGACTCCAGATCATTTGCAGGATGTATATCCTGAATTCTTTATCTGACATTCCATCTGCTGCAGCTATAACCTCTTCTAAAGTTGAGTTGACCTGCATTGCTTGTGGTCCTTTCTTTCCTTGTCTTTTCATATTGCTCGTGTTTCTTTCTGCTTAGTGAAACTATTGTGTTTTTGAAATTTTTCCCCCTATATATTTATATTGCTCTTGTATAGTTGAAAAGTCTCCCTTGCAGGGGCGGGCGGCAGCTCTGCTCCTCCTCCAATTGGGGTGATCTCTCTACCACGCTGGTGGGCCGCTGGGACTGTTCTGCCGGTCGGTCGCAGGTCTGCCTACCTTGGAGGCGCGGGCAGCGGCTCTGCTCTGCCCTTCCTCCTATTGGTGTGATGTGTCTACCACGTCACTACGTCCGTGAACCCCTGGGCCTGTTCCACCAGTTAGTCGCGGATCTGACTACCTTGCAGGCGTGGGCGGCGGCTCTGCTCTGCCCCTTCTCCAATTGGGTTGTCGTGACTACCACCCCGGCAGGTCGCTGTGCCTGTTCTGGGCGCGGGCTGCGGCTCTGCTCTGCCCCTATTCCAAATGGAGTGATGTGACTGCCACGCTGGCGGGCCGCTGGGCCTGATCCAGGCTCGGGGAGCGGCTCTGCTCTGCCCCGCCCCCAAGTGGTGTGACGTGTCTACCACGCCGGCAGGCCGCTGGGGCTGTTCTGCCAGACTGTCACAGGCCTGCCTACCTTGCGGACGTGGGTGGAGGATCTGCTTTCCCCCTACTCCAGTTGGGGATTCTTGACAACCACGCCGGCGGGTCGCTGGGCCTATTCCGGGCTCTGGCAGCGGCTCTGTTCGGCCCCTGCTCGAGCCGGAGCGATGCGACACCACGCCGGCGGGTCTCTGTACCTGCTCCGGGCGCAGGCGGCGGCTCTGTTCGGCCCCCGCTCTAGCCGGAGCGACGCGACACCACGCCGGCGGGTCGCTGGGCCTGTTCCGGGCTCTGGCGGCGGCTCTGTTCGGCCCCCGCTCTAGCCGGAGCGACGTGACACCACGCCGGCGGGTCGCTGGACCTGTTCCGGGCGCAGGCGGCGGCTCTGATCGGCCCCCGCTCCAGCCGGAGCGACGTGACACCACGCCGGCGGGTCGCTGGGCCTGCTCCGGGCCCCGGCGGCGGTTCTGTTTGGCCCCTGCTCTAGCCAGAGCGACGCGACACCACGCCGGCGGGTCGCTGTGCCTGTTCCGGGCTCTGGCGGCGGCTCTGTTCGGCCCCTGCTCTAGCCGGAGCGACGCGACACCACGCCGGCGGGTCGCTGTGCCTGTTCTGGGCTCTGGCGGCGGCTCTGTTCGGCCCCTGCTCTAGCCGGAGCGACGCGACACCACGCCGGCGGGTCGCTGTGCCTGTTCCGGGCTCTGGCGGCGGCTCTGTTCGGCCCCTGCTCTAGCCGGGGCGACGCGACACCACGCCGGCAGGTTGCTGGGCCTGTTCCGGGCTCTGGCGGCGGCTCTGCTCCGCCCCTCTGGCCTTCACAGTATTCGGCAGGACCCAGACCGAGAGACAGTTTCCGCGGGTTCTTTATCCCTGGGCCAGAGCAGTTCCGGGAGCCAGAATTCGGCCTCTCCGGACTTGGTGCATGCTCCGACAGGAGCAGGCTCCAAGAAGCAGTTTCCGCGGGTTCTATAGCCCTGGGCCAGAGCAGCTCCGGTAGCCGGAGCTCCGCCGCTCCGGGCTCGGTGCGTGTTCTGATAGGAGCAGGCTCCAAGAAGCAGTTTCCGCGTGTTATTTAGCACTAAGTCTGAGCAATTTGTCTGCGAGACTCAGACAATTGTCAGCCTGAAATTACCTGTTCTATAGCTGAAAGAGCTGCAATCAGTCAAAAACAAGGATGGTGACGTCAGCTCTCCAAGATGGTGGCCGCTGGCTTCCTCCGTGGTCTGACCGGTGTGGAGAACCGAACTGGACTGTTTCCTTCCCCGTCTCCAACCCAGAATTCAGCTCCGAGCTCAGCAAATGCCTAGCTGGCAGGAGCCCGCAGAATCAGCATCGCTGTATCTCTGCGCCACCAGCCCGTCGTTTCCCAGTGCGCTCCGCAGACTCCAGCCACAGGGCGATCTGCCGAACAATAAGCGCTCCGTACGGACAAATCGCTCGCTTTTGAGCCCCTGAAGCTGATCCTCGTGCGATGAAAATCCTTCCACTAGGTTTTGGAGCACCCCAATTTTGCTGGAAATTCCTAACCAGATAGCTTTTAGCCATTCTAACTCATCATTTTCCCTCACAGTGACGCAGTACTCGGAGTTACTGCACTCCCTTCGCGGCCATCTTCACATATCCAGCTTTTATAAATTGCCCTGTCTGAATACACATACTAAGCAGGAGATGAACTGAGTAAGAACCCAGGAGAGCAACCATCAGCAGCAATAAACTAAATCCAAGGATACCTGTATTAGCCATAACATAAGCTAAGCCAAGGATGCCACTTCCCATGATGGCATTCATCAAATTAAAGACTGAGAAACCAAAGGAAACTCCTGGGGATACCTGTCTGTGAAGTTCGTTGCTTAGCAACGGGCTCAACTCTTCGGCCGCCGCCACCTCTTCAGATGGCTGGGAAGAGACGACCCAGCCCTGCTCAGCTTTGAGGCTCCCCCCAAACGCTTCCATCACATAGCTGTTTTGATTGCAGTTCTAATGCTCTTTCTGTTATGCTGTTGTTTCCTGAAAAAAATGTTGGAAACTTAGAAGCCATTAATTTTTTTTCATAATAGAAAACAATAAATACCTGTGGTTTTATAAAAATCCTTATAATGATTTTGAAAACGTTAACTATAAAATATTTCATGTATAATTTTTGTTGTTATAAATTAAGCATTCTTATTGCTTACAAAAAACAAATTTACAAGGTTGGGGATATAGCTAAGTGGTAAAGTGCTTGCCTTGCATGTCAATTCCCAGTGCCAATAAATAAGTAAACAAACAAACAAATTCCCAAGCAAGTATTTTTACTCAGTATGGACCAGTATTTTTCCTTATGGGAATGGAGCCATTGTTTACTTGCTTCTCAGGTTTTACTTCTTGGAGCTGGTAGCACAAAGCTTGGCATGAAGTGAAGAGAATACAAGTCAGTGTCCATTAACTCATTTTTTCTGCCAGCTGAATCTTGGACATGTAGGAAGTACCACTCACCTCTATCTTCAGTGTGTTTCTGAAATTGCTCTTGTTGGTTCTGTTTTGAAACATATCTCAGTTCAACAAACACTGAACCCCTACTGTATGTTCCAGTCACTCAACTAAATGCTAAGGATAGCTATGACATGCTGAACTATAGACCTCAGGCTAGATGAGCTTTCTGTCTTTTCATAAGTTTATTGAGGCATATTTACATATCATATAATTTACCCATTTCAAGTGTGTTCAATGATTTTAATGAATTTACCAAATTATGTTTCATCATCATAAATAAGTTCTAGAATATTTTCATGATCCTGATATGATCCTGCATGTCTATTTATTGTTAATCCACATCACCCCTCCCAGATACAGTCAACCACTCTTTCTAGTTTTATTCTTTTTAGATTTGCTCTTTCTAAATTAAATCATACAATATGTGTAGTCTCTTATGCTTTGCTGCTGTCATTTAACATAATGTTTTCGAGATTCATCCATGTTGTAGAATGCAGCAGTATGTTTTGTTCCTTTTTATTCCTCAATAGTATTCCATCATATGAGTATACCACATTTTGTTTATCTGTTTATCTATTCATCAGTTTGAACATTTAGCTTGTTTCTCACTTTTGCTCTTATGAATAGTGCTACTATGTTAATTGCTATGCCAGTCTTTGTATGAATGTGTTTTCATTTCTCTTGGGTTACTGGGTCATAGTAAATTCCTGATTAAGTGTTTAGCAAACTGCCAAACCATTTGCAAGAGTAACTGCAGAATTTCATATTTCCATCAGTATTGGGTAAGGGTTCTCATTTCTCCACATCTCCACCAATATTGATTGTTATTTGTAGTTTGTTTTTTTTCCCATTTAACACTCCACTATTGAGCTTCTTCCCCCCACCAGCCCTGTCTCTTTGGTTATAGCCTTGCTCGTGGTTGTGAAATATCTCATGGTAGTTTTTATTTGCATTTGCCTATGACTAATATTGTTGAATGTTTCATGAGCTGATTAGCCATTTATATATCTACTTTGGGAAATGTCTATTCAAAACTTTTTTGTTCATTTTTTTTATTGGATTGTTTGGATTAGATTTTTGAAGATGAATTGAGATTTATCTTATAGAAATTGAGGAATAATATGTCAGGAAGTTAAGACAGCAATTGAAAACAAACAAACAAAAAAAAATAGGTGGCATTCATTGAACATTTATTTTATGCTAGACATTTTTCTAATTACATGACCTATATTAAATCATATAATCCTCATGACAGCCCTATGTCTTAGGTGCTGTTTTTCATCTCCCCTAATCAGGGTCCCTCAACTAGAAATTTTATAGCTAAAACATTTGTAAGTATACGACCTGTTCCTGAGATGGCAAATAGTCTTGGGATGAAAGAGAAACTGAAAATCCCATAGGCATATGTTGCAACCAGATTTTATGTTTGGTAATTCTATATACATTGTTAGATGGAGAACTATGGAATATTTTCAAGTAGGACAAAATATGATGAGATCCATTGCAGAAGTAGGACAGTATTGTTCTTAATCAAAATTTGAATTAAGACTATGTAGTTGCTAATATTTTCTCTAAATTTTTGTAAGATACATGTAGGAAAGTCATAGGATGTTTAACGTTACTACTGTAATAAAATATAACTTATTATCATATACTGTGTTAAAACTTAAAGAGAAAAAGTTTTCAGATAATCCACTTCAAATTGCAGTGTTCTACAAAAGTTCAAAACATCCAACTAAAAACATATAGTCACAGTATTAGCATAGGAATTTATTTAAGGCTTGGAATTATTATGCCTTTTATTTCTGACTGATAGAATTCCCTTTCATGTTATCTTAATATATGATTAATCATAAGATGATTACAAGTAACAGTGACCAAAGGAAAGTGTTGTTTGATGTGACCTAGTAGCTATCTTGTGGTTAATATTGAAAGGAGCTAGCCAGGCATGGTGGCACATACCTATAATCCCAGTGGTTTGGGAGGCTGAGGCAGGAGGATCAAGAGTTCAAAGCCAGCCTCAGCAACTTAGCAAGGGCCTAAGCAACTCAGGTAGACCTGTCTCTAAATAAAATACAAAAAAACCCCACCAAAACCTGGAGATATGGTTCAGTGGTTAAGCACCGCTGGGTTCAATCCTTGGTCCCCTCAGTCAACCCCCCCCAAAAAAAAATAATATTGAAAGGAGGTTTTCTTATCTATTGTTTATATTTCCATATTGTGTTATTGATTTCTAAAGTATCCTTTCTTTATACCTCATTACCATTTATCAGATGATAGTAACAAGTCAAAAATTCTTTAAAAAAAAATGAGCAGAGTACATCTTTCTTTGCAGAAATGAGTTTTTAATGCAAAATTATTCTGAGGAGGATATGGAATGTGTCCTAAAACACCTCCCTAAATAACAGGTATTCTGTTTAGAACTGACAAGTACATTGATTAGAATATCAGTGTTGAAGAGTCCTTCAGCTGTCACACAGGTCATACTGGTGTTAGATATTCATACAGGTATTATACAAGAACAAGTCCTAGGTCTTAGTATCTAAAACTATTTGTTTATATTATATATTTTTAAATTTTTTGATTTATTCTCCTTGTATATAAAATGACTATTTTATTGGGTATGAAATTAAACTTTTGACTCAATGCCTGGCACATAGTGGTCGGTAAAGAGCTAGATGGATCTTTATGTTTTTCCTTTTCGTTTTAGGTTTTGCCCCTCATTGCTTCAGGAAATATCAAAATATCAAATATAGATGATACTACAAAGATTACAAAATCTTGCAGTACTTAACTTCCTTTTTAAACTGATTACTGCAAGTCCCGTGGGACTTCTGTTCTCTTATTGTATTACCCAAAGTAAATCTTATTAACCTCTTTCTTAGCATTTTATAAGCCTGAAAGGCAATAGCTGACAGTTACCTCCCTATGACCTGCACTTTTCAGCATCTCTGTCCTGCATATGTGCCCACCTTCCGTTTGCAAAACCAGTAACATAAGTCCTTCAAAGTGTTTCTCACATCCTATGCAAAAGCACAAGGTCAACCAGGGATAGGAAAAAATATGGGAAACACACGTCTATAAAACTTGGATAAGTATGATCTATAGAGGCAGCAAAACAAGGAAATGTTCTCTCAAGCTTCCTGGTGGGAATGAGAAAACCCTTTCCTCTTTTCTTTCCTTGAATTGTAATTAACAAGATCTTCAGAGATAATGGTAGCAAAAGGGCTGGCATAAAATTTCTGATACATGGTATTTTCCTGTTATTCTAGCCACCATTTCAGATATTTAACTCTGCCTTCTCTAGATTAACAGTTACATTAAGTAAAAAGTCCACTTGCTTGAGGACATCTGCATATTTAAGTTTTGCTTAAGTGGAGTTTTTTTGTTTTGTTTTGTTTTGTTTTGTTTTGTTTTGTGATGCTGAAGATTGAACCCAGGGCTTTTAAATGTAAGGCAAGCACTCTACCAACTGAGCTATATCCCTAAACCTTAAGTGGAGCTTTTTATGCATTTATTAAAATTAAATATTTAACAAGAATTTCCCTTGTCTATAAAGGACCATATCGGGCTAATGTATCCTGTAGCAAATTTACCTGGAAATTCTGTTACGTAAGCCAGGTGTACTGGTGAACACCTATGATCCTTGCCAGGCTAAGGAGGCAGGAGGTTCGCAAGTTGAAGGCCAGCCTGGGCAACTTAAAGAGACCCTGTCTCAAAATAAAATTTTAAAAAAGGGTTTGAGGTATAGCTCAGAAATAGAATGCTCCTGGGTTCAATTCCCAGTACCAAAAGGGGAAAAAAAAATCTCAAGTTATGGGTAGCTCTTTCCACTGGTGGTAATTTTGTATTTATATAGCAATGTCTCATAAACAGGAAAGATGATGATAGAGATTCTGTGGAAAATCTTTCCATTCAGGAAATAGCTGCCAGGTATATGTGGCAGGTGGCATCCAAAACTGAAAAGCTGCAGCTAAAGACATGAGCGCTACTTTGTAGAATCAGCAGTGTTGGCAGGTAGGCATTCAGTAGGGGTTGTTCTCATTTCTTCAGCCTTCCAGAAAGGGTTTATTTGATTCTCATAGAAAGCCTACCATCTATGTGATAGGCCCTCTGCTGGATTAGTCACCTTTCTCCTGGATTAGTTCCTTCTCTAAGCATCTAGAGAGCTTTCAATAGATGCCTTGGTGATGTATTGACGTACAGGGTTTGGGGATTTTGTGTGTGCGTCTCTGTGTGTGTATTGGTTTATATTGAGTATTGAACCCTAAGGCACTTCGCCATTGAACTATACCCTCAGCTCTCCTTTTTTATTTTTAATTTTGAGATAGGGTCTCACTAAGTTGCTTGAACTTATAATCCTCCTGCCTCAGCCTCTCGAGTCACTGAGATTTCAGGGATATAATTTTTGCTTAGATTTGCCCTTGCTATTCTAGCTGTTCTGACCTAAGAGAATGGTACTCCTTTATCAGAGTTCTCATCAGCCTTAATGGAATTGTACTGTACATCCTTTTAACCAGTTGTCCAGTCTTCCAGAATTGCCTCAAGACTCAGACCACAACATTAATTCTCTAGTTTATTCACCTGAAAGTCTAGGCACACAATCCAATTATGCAGTTGAACTGCCACTTTTCTCTGCAGTGAAGGTGCTACTGTCCCAGCTTGATCAGAATAAGCTTAAGACATGTCTTTGACAGTACACTGCTCCACCTCCTCTCCAAGGTGTGTGTAAGGTTTAAAATATGTGACTTTAGGTTTTACAGACTCTTACCAAAAAAGGCTTTGGGCCAAATCTGTTTCAAAATTCAGAAATTTTCAGAAACAATCCATCCCTGTACCATCATTACACACTGAATAGGACATGAGGAAGCACCTGATGATCAAACAACACAGTATTTTTTGCAGTAAAACATTTCAATATTCATACCAAGTTAAATGAATAAAAGCCTATAAATAACATCTCCTTAGTTCAAGACTAACTCACTTTGCTTCAAATGAGTTCTAAACTTAAAAAAAAAAAGATCTTTGTGATTTTCAGAGCATTTTGAATTCCAGAATTATAGATTCTGAACCTATTATTGCATTCCAAGCACAAACCTACAGAGATCCAGGTCTTTTTACTTTTTTTCCCCTTTTTCTTGAGATGGGCATTTCACTCTGTTCCCTATGTTGCCCTGGCTGGTCCAGGACTCATAGAGTCATGCTGTCCTCCTGCCTCAACTTCCTGAGTAGCAGGGACTACAGGAGTGTACCAGCATTCCTGACAAAAGGGACCTCTTGAGAATAAATAAAAATTAACTTAAATAAAAATTAACTTAATTGAATATATTAGAAAACATCAAAAAGAATTAGTGGATTGGGCTGTAATGCCAGCAATTCAGGAAGCTGAAACAGGAAGATTGAAAGTTCAAGTTCAGCTTCAACAACATAATAAGACTGTCTCAAAATAAAAATAAAAAGGACTGGGGATGTATCTCAGTGGTAGCATCCCTGGGTTCAATCCCTAGTACTAAAAACAAAAACAAAAAAAATTTAAAATAAGAATAAGACGGATTGATATTAACTTGATAATATCCACCAATGAACTGAAAAATACAATTAGTACACACACTTTGAGTGAAGGTTAATGAGGGCTGGGGATGTAACTCAGTGGTAAAGTACTTGCCTTAAATGAGGATTAATGAGATTGTTCCTGGTACAACAACCCTAATTTTATCTTTTTTCGAAATTTGGTTGGAAAAATAGTATTTTACTGTGCTAGTGGTTTTCATTCGTCACTTTTTCTCTTTCAAATGAACACATTTTGGGTACAGATTTGAAAAGTAAGGACTCTGTTTCCTCTGTGAAATCAGCTTTCTCTCCCAGCTCACTTTGTCATCCTATACAGGTACTCAGATATCTGTCTGAACCTTCTGTGCCCTTATAGTAACTTTAAAATGAATTTAAATTAAGCTGGTACAATGGCAAATGCCTGTAATCCCACCTACTCAGGAGATTGAGGCAGGAGAACCACAAGTTCAAGGCCAATTTAGCAAGACCTTGTCTCAAAAAATAAAAAGAAATAAGGATATAGCTCAATGGTAGAACAACCCTGGGTTCAGTCCCAAATAAAAGGAATGGAGGGAGAGGATGGGAATGAATCTTGAGAGGTGTCTGAGGACAAAATAGTTGAGATGTGTTAAAATTGATTTATCATAAGTACTAGAATGTTAATTTCCTTTATTTAGTTCTTTAAAATTATTTAATTTATAATTTTTAAAGATCTTAATATTTTATTCTAAATGGACTGGAAATTTTTAAAAACTTAACATTGCTAGTTTTTAAAGCCTTCTCAAACTTATTTGAACCAGTTCGGGTTTTTTTGTTTTGTTTTGTTTTCCTCAAGGAAAATTAAATCAGTTAAATGTCTTATCTCTAATTAAAAACCTTTCCAAAGTTTCATTCAAAGGAAACTTGTATTTTAGCAGCGTCTTTTTAATATTATTGTCTCTGTGCTATTAATATTAGTATTAACCAAATAGTACAATTAGTGACACAGTATTAGCATATATGGACAGCGTGGAATCTGAGCCAGCAGGGTCTCAATACAGGCTCTAGACCCACTGCTTAGTGGTTGAGTGGCTTTAGGGAAAAAACAACCCTTTCTTCTCTTCCTTCTTTCCCCTCTCCTCTTCCCCCCTCCCCACTCACTGTTTTGAGACAGGGTCTTACTAAATTGCCCACACTGGCCTCTAACTTGTGATCCTCCTACCTTAGCTTCCCAAGTAGCTGGGATTACAGACATGTACCATCATGCCCAACTGATACATAACCTTTTCTGAGCTTAGATTTCTATACTGATAAGTTGAAAATAATAATTTCTGTGTATTAGGATTGTTTTGAGAACTAAATGAAATTATGTAGGGGCTGGGGATGTGGCTCAAGTGATAGCGCGCTCGTCTGGCATGCGTGCGGCCCGGGTTCGATCCTCAGCACCACATACCAACAAAGATGTTGTGTCGCCAATAACTAAAAAATAAATAAATAAATATTTTTTTAAAAACAGAAATTATGTAAAGTGTCACAGAGATTAAAGAATCAGTAAATGGTAACCGTGTTTTCAAAGTTATCATAACTTTATAGTGTTCTGATTATAAAACATGAAATGAAAGTTTTTACCCAAAGTATACAAGAGTCAAAACATCATATTGTTTCCCTCATTGCTAGATTTTAAGGTTTTCTTTCTACTGCAATATGAACTTCCACTTTAACTTAAAGTAGGAATAAACATGCATACATTCTCTTTTTAAAATATCATATCATATGCCATAAAGTTTAAAATGAAAAAACAATGTTTCCACCCAAATTCTCAACATTCAAAGTAATCATTGGTAAAATTATATAGATATGGATACACAAGTTCATATAAATAGATTTATACTAACCAAACTTGAATTTAATCTCTAGCACTCATTAAATTCCAAATAAATTTATATTTCAGGAATATTATTAAATTTTTATTGGGACCCTTTTGCTCTTTGATTAGGCTAAACTCCCAGATAATGCTAGGAAGATATCTGGAGCTCAGAGCAATAGCATTATTATTTTTTTTTTTTTATTTTTGGTACTAGGAATTGAACTCAGGGGCACTTAACCACTGAGCCATATCCCCAGACCTTTTTTGTATTTTATTTAGAGACAGTGTCTCACTGAGTTGTTTAGGGCCTTGCTAAATTGCTGAGGCTGGCTTTGAACTTGCTATCCTACTGTCTCAGCCTCCCAAGCTGCTGGGATTATAGGCTGCACCACTGCACCCTCCTACAGTAGCATTATGAACATAATTTTTTTATTACATGCTTTTTGAGACTGTTATCCAGAGAACATTATTCTCTCTGGCCAAAAATGATCCTACTTATTCTAAAATTTATTGCTGGGTTGCTGACAACCTGAGATTCCATCTCCGGACATGTTGATTTATAAGTAAGGAAACTAAGGGCTGGAGAGGCGGGGTTAAGTTAGCCAGGGTGACACATAAATGTATTTTAGATTTCAATGACTGCTTCTTAAAATATCTAATAAGTTCCATAAAGTAAGAGTTTGCAGAAGTCACTAAATTTGGAGATTTAGATTTATTCCTTCTTTATTCATGTTTGAATGGATTTTAGAATGCAAATTTAAACATACAGCAGATTATATTAGATGACCTTTAATTGGATGAGTGGAGAAAAGATGTCAATTCTAAAGTCAGCTCTGAGAACCTGTGCTAAAATTCATGGCACTCAATAAATTAGTTCTCTTTCTCCCCTCTTCATTCTGTTCTTACCCACATAGAATAATTTTGTCTCTCATCAGTCAGAAACTCATTCTAATAAAGTAAGTTTGTTCTTTTGTCTCTAAAGGCACAGTCCTAATAATCTAGTACACTGGCCCTCACTTTGGAATCAGGGCATTCAGTTATATTCGCATAACTAGCATTTACTAAGGACATTCCTGTGTTTGTGTTAGGTCCCAAACTAGGTGAAACACTGCTCAGGCCCTCAGATTGCCTAAGAGCAAACTGAAGCCAGTGCAGCACTGGCATGGCTTGATGTTGGCCTGATAGTGGAGACTCAGTGACTTCTAACAAACTAAAATCAATTAATATAATGGGTATAGTCAAAGTAAAAGAGCCCCTTAGTCATCTGGAGAAGTCAGGGAAGATTTCCTGAAAAGGTAGCACTTGAAATGAGACTAGGAGTTTGTTTATGAACAACACAATAAATAAATAAATAGGAAAACTATTCCAGCCAAAGGAAATAGAACTCAAAAGCACAGGCTTGTATTTAGATTGACATTTATTTTGCAGCAAAAGAACAACGTGCTTCTGAAACATTTTTACTAATATCTCATGATTTCTAAAATTATTCTATTTCTGAACATCTCAAGAATCAAATTTAGTTGACCCTCCTTTACGTTAATAGAATTTGTAAACTGACACCTAACCTTTTATAGCATCCCTCTTCAAGTTCTAATTTGTTTGTGTGTGTATGTGCATGTGCTACTGTTATTCTGAGATTATATGTATGCTTCTTTACAAATAAGCAAATTGAGTAAGTGAGCTTTTCCAGAGCTAGGCTATAGTGCTATCTGTTATTTAATTATTTAATTCTCATATTCTGCTTCAAAAAGATACCAATGTTCTTTAAATTAGGTGCTTCATGTCTCTTATATGTTACCATTCTTTTATATATTTCAAATACATTTTTAAAAGAATAAAGGGAAAATATTTAAAAAATGAACTAAAAATTAAATTAGTCATCATTTAAAAAGAAGCAGTCACCTGCAGCTCCTTCACTATAATCAACCACTGTAAATATGACCACTCTAAAAGATAGTGATAGGGCTGAGGTTATAGCTCAGTGGTAGAGTGCTTGCTTCTCACTTGTGAGGCACTGGGTTTGATCCTCAGCACCACATAAAAATAAATAAAGATATTATGTCCATCTTTAAAAAAAATAGTGATCTACATTATAGCCTGACTGATAGGATTTGGGGGATGATTGGGGGAGTTCCGGGGATTGAACTCAGGAGCACTTGAACACTGAGCCACATCCCCAGCCCTATATCGTATTTTATTTAGAGACAGCATCTCTCTGAGTTGGTTCGTACCTCACTGTTGCTGAGGTTGGCTTTGAACTTGGAATCCTCCTTTCAAAGCCATCTGATTCTCTGGGATTACCATGTGCCTGGATGGTAGGATTTTTGATAGTGACGATGGCTGAGAATATTGCTCTGTGTGTTGTTTAGCACCCTGGACTGTGTTTGCTTTGTATAATATTTTTATTTTATTAAGATATACGTTATAAAGAGCTTTCACATGTCTTCTGTGACCTGACTTCAGAATTTATGAAATTTAGTCAGTCTCTAAAATTCTTTCCATTTCATTATATCTTTTTTTATTCTAAAAATCCTCTTTGGACAATTCATATTTAGGAACTTATTTTCTTAGCTAGACACAGTGAAACATGCCTGTAATCCCAGTGGCTCGGGAGGCTTGGGGCAGGAGGACTGTGAATTGAAAGCCAGCCTCAGTAATTTAGCAAGGCCCTAAGCAACTAAGTGAGACCCTGTCTCAAAAAAAAAAGGACTGGGGATGTGGCTTAGTTGTTAAATACCCCTGTGTTCAATACTCAGTATCAAAAAATAATTTTTTTTCTTGCCAGGAACAGTAACACACACCTTTAATCCCAGCTACTCAGAAGGCTGAGGCTGACCTCAAACTTGGGATCCTACTGCCTCAGCTTCCACAGTTGCTGGGATTATAGGTGTGTGCCACTATACTCAGTATGTCTTGTTTTTTAAGTGCTAAATGAAGGCCCTTTGGTCTAACTACTGAGTATAATAATTGCAATCAGAATAACAATATTTTTCTCTCTGTTCTCTCTTGTGTTGTAGAGTCGACAATTAGAATAAGAAACTGGGACCACAGAGGAGCACAGTCTAAATAAAGAGGCTAGGAAATGGGCCACACGTGTGGCACGTGAGCACAAAAATATTGTTCATCAACAACGGGTAAGTGTAGTAGAATCCTGGCCACATTCAGCTTAAGCCAAGTGTCAGACCCATTTAAGGAGCTAAATTTTATTAATGTCAAAAGCACCCATATATGTTTTTTTTTTTGTTCTTTCTCAAACTCAACAATATAGTCTTATCTATTTATCTTAAAAATTCTGTAAACCTTGTAGCAGCAACACATTAATTCACCTGTTTGCCATAAAATTGCCTAAGAAAGACTAGTGATGGTGTATTACAGTTTGTTGGCCGGGGGAAGAGGCATACATATGATAAATTAAAGTAGACTTTCATCTCTCAAGACAAGTTTTTTTGAAGACACAGTTGTAAATTCCATGAAAATATATTTTCAAGACTAAACTCCAAGTGCAAAGAAATTATTTTAAATATGGTATTTTTTTTAGTTTGATTTTTAGTATCTAGATCCTCTTTCTTTGACTTCACGTCCAACTTCTTAAAAGAATTGTCCACACTTACACATCCTGACCTCCCTCCTACTTTTCAGTTCATTGTGTTTAAGCTTTGCCTTGCTTTCCTTCTGATCATTCCTTTCCTTCTAAATTTATCATAATCACCAGTGATGTCTGTTGCAAGATCCAAAGTGGACACTTGATCTCTCATTTTTCTTAACCAATCAAGTTTCATCATAACTAACAACACCCTTCTTCTTAAAACACTCTTCAGCCCTCTGTAACTCAGCATTGTTCCAGTTTTCCCTCTTCCTCTTCAGCCTGTCTAGATTCTTTCATGGGTTGCTCTTTCTCTATCCAATGGTTAAATATTTAAATTCCTTAGATTCCTGAACTAGGCTGTCTTTTTTTTTTTAAACTCTTTACTCTCCCTATGGTCCATCTCATACACTGCTATTTTTTCACTTTCAACCTAATCATGAACTAATATTTTCAACATTGGGCCTTGCTTGCTGCTGTATCCCATGTATTTTTTTGCCTACTTTGACATCTTATTTCACTTGTCTCACAGGAGACAATGTTTTGGGTTTTTGGGGTTTGTTGTTGTTGTTTGCTTTTTGTGGGTTTTTCTTGTTGTTGTTGTTTTGGTTTTGGTTTTTTGATTATTAAACTGGGAATTGGACCCAAGACTGCTTTACCACTGAATTGCATTCCCAAACCTTATTTTATTTTATTTATTTATTTGGTACCTGGGATTGAACCCAGGAGCACTTAATCACTGAGCCACATCCCCACCCCTCTTTTTTATATTTTATTTAGAGACAGGGTTTTGCTCAGTTGCTGAGGCCAATGTTGAACTCACCATCCTCCTTATTTTAGCCTCCTGAGCCACTGGGATTACAGGTGTATGCCACCACACCCAGCTTTGTGTCTTATTTTAAAATAGGTTCTCACTGTGTTGCTGACAGTCTTGTTAAGTTGCCGAGACTGGCCTCAAACTTGGATCTTCCTGCCTTAGCCTCCTGAGTCACAGGATTACAGTCATCTGCCACCATACCCAGCTTAAAAAAAATTTAAAAAGCATTTTTTTAATAATGTCTTTCAGGGGCTGGGGATGTGGCCCAAGCGGTAGCGCACTCGCCTCGCATGCGTGCATCCCGGGTTTGGTCCTCAGCACCACATACAAAGATGTTGTGTATGCCAAAAACTGAAAAATAAATATTGAAATTCTTTCTCCCTCTCTCTCTCTCTAAAAAAAAATAAAAAAGATTTATTTTAAAAAAAATAATGTCTTTCAGTGTTCTGGGTATTGGTAGTCTCAACTTGGCAGTTATCACTTTATAATAATCAGATAATGGCCAGTGCTGGTGTCATCTCATGTGAAATAACTGGTTCTTTTTTTTTTAAAGAGAAAGAGAGAGAGAATTTTTAATATTTATTTTCTTTTTAGTTTTCGGCGGACACAACGTCTTAATTTGTACGTGGTGCTGAGGATCGAACTCAGTGTCGCGCGTATGCCAGGCGAGTGTGCTACTGCTTGAGCCCCAGCCCCAGCCCCAAAAATAACTGGTTCTTAGGCTGGGAAGATCTAAACAGTTGGGAACCAGAATGCTAGGGCTTCTTACACATTTCTGTCTCTGTGTGGTCTCTCCACATGATCTCTCCAACATGGTGGCTTCAGGTTGGCTATACTACTTACATGGTAGCACAAAGCCCCAAAGATATAAGTTCCAAGAGTGAGAAAATAAAACCTGTGTATTCTTTTGACCTAGCCTCAGAAACATCATTGGGATTGTTGAATCATCTTTTATTGAGACAATCACAAAGGCCTGTCCATAGTTCAAGGAGGTAGGACATACACTCTACTTCTTGGTGGAGAAGTAACGAAGTTGGAAAAACATGCAGAATGAGAAATGTAGTAACAACTTTTTGAAAAACATAGTCTTCCACAGTATATTTTATGGTTAAAAGTTATAATTAAAACTTCACATACCTCTGACATGCAAAATACACTCACTTCTTATCCCCCAAAGCCTGGGATTTTGGGTTTTTTGTTTTTGTTTTTGTTTTTGTTTTTTTTTTTTTTTTTTTTTTTTTTTGCTAAAATCTGTCCACAATTAATAAAAATTGTAAACCAAGAGCTAAAGCTCAGTAAGCCTGAGGCAGGTAAAACACAAAGAAAATCACACCACAGTGCATCATAGTCAGCTTTAAAATACAAAAAATGTTTAACAGTTGTCAGGCGTGGTTATATACACCTATAATCCCAACTACTCAGGAGGCTGGGGAGGAGGCAATCACAAGTTCAAGACCTGCCTGGACAACTTATTGAGACTATTTAACAAAAAAAAGGTTGGGGATGTAGCTCTGTAGTAGTAGTCCCCAGGTTCCATCCTAGTATGAGATATTGGGATGGGGGGGTGGTAATTGATTGTCCATGATGAAAAATCAAAAATGTTTCCTTCAAGATCAAGAACAAGATAAGAATGTTCACTTTCACCATGTTTACTCAACACAGGAGTTCTAGAGCAGTTATAGCAAAGTTGCCATAGCAGTTATAGCAAAGTTGCAGGATGCAAAATAAAAGCAAAAAAATCAGTTACATTTCTAAATAACAATGAGCACTGCAAAAAGGAAATTAATACATCTCCAGTACCACAGCAACAATAAAAAAAGGAAATTAAGAAAGCAATTTCATTTCTAGTAACACCAAAAAGAAAATATCAAGAAGGTAAAAGACTTGTACACTGGGAACTACAAAAACATTGATGATAGATTAAAAAGGGCATAAGTAAATGGAAAGACAGTTCATGTTCATTAAGTGAAGGTATTGATAAGATGACAGTTACTCCCAGAATGATGTCCAGATTCCATGTAATTCCTATCAAAATCCCATTGGGAATATATCCAGTATTCATGAAACTGAAGGCAGATATTGTTTGGGGTTTGTTTTATGGGGGCTTCTTTTCATGTGTTTGTTTTGTTTTGTTTTGTTTGTTACTGGAGATTGAACCCAAAGGCATTTTGCCTCTGAGACACATCCACAGCCCTTTTTCTTTATTTCGAGACAGGGTCTCATTAAGTTGCTGAGGCTGGCTTTGAACTTGTAATACTCATGCCTCAACCTCCCAGATAGCTGCAGATATTGTTAAATGGCACTTAATACCAAAATGTTCTTCAAATTCAATGTAGTTCCCTTCAAAATCTGAACAGTGTTATTTACAAGAAAAGACAAAGCCATTCTAAAATTCATATGAGATCTCAAGAGACCCCAAATAGCCAAAATAGTCATGAAAAATAATAAGGTTAGAGAACTCCTACTTCCTGATTTCAAAGCTTATAAAACTGCAGAGATTGAGGTAGTGCAGTACTGGCATAAGGACACATATATAGACTTTAACTACATATGAAATCTATTTTTATTTATTTTGGAGGGATGGGTACTAGGGATTGAACTCAGGGGCATTCTGCCACTGAGCCACATCTTCAGTCCTGTTTTGTATTTTATTTAGAGTCGGGGTCTCAACTGAGTTGCTTAGCACCTCACTTCTGCAGAGGCTGACTTTGAACTTGAGATGCTCCTGCCTCAGCCTCCCAAGCTGCTAGGATTATAGGCTTGCGCCACTACGCCCAGTATATGAAGACTATTTTTAAAATACCAGTTTTCTCCATATATTCAATGTAATACAGGTTAAATACCCAGCATTTTTTTAATTAACAAGCTAATTCTCAAAGATATGTGAAAATGCAAATCATCTAAGATAGCCAAAACAATTTTGAAAAAGAAGGATTAGATTTGAGGGCTTTCTCCACCTGGTTTCAAGACATAAAACTATACTAATCAAGATGTTTTAGCATTGGTATGAGGATATACTTACAGATGAATGGAACAAAATGAAGAGTCTAGAAGTAGGCCCACGCATATATGGTCTGTTGATTTTAGACAAAGGTATAACAAACTTGTAAAAATGATAAATATATATATATATATATATATATATATATATATATATATATATATATATATATATATATAATAACATGCCTTGCACATGTGAGATACTGGGTTTTATCCTTAGCACCACATAAAAATAAATAAAATAAAGGTACTGTGTCCATCTACAACTAAAGAGAAGAAAACAAGATTGAGTTCCCTGTCTCCTTCCCAGCTATTAGCTAGAGGATGTCTTTAGCCCCTAGAAGCTACTCTTCCTGGTCCTTGCACTTGTGCTTCCGGTCTCAGAATCAGCAATGGCACACTGAATCCTTCTGCTTAGAATCTCTAATTTCCTTTCTACCCATCTCTTATCTTACTCTAGCCAGAGAAAATTCTTTGCTTGAAAGATATCACATGATTATATTGAACTCACTTAGGTAATCAAGGATGATCTCATTATTTTAAGGTTCCTAACTCTAATACTTCTGCAAATTACATCATACATACCCACAGTTTCAGACACCAGGGTATTTACATCTTCAAAGCCATGCTGCTTATTACAATGATAAAACAAGAAAACAACATCTATCATCACCACTACTTTTCAGTGTCATATAGGATTAGTCAATGTATTAATTAAAGAAAACCAGTTAAGAGATTTAAATATTAGAAAAAGGCACATCCATCATTATTTATTAATAATATATGTACCCAAAATACCAAGACCCAATTGTCAATGATGGTTTAGTAAAGTGAACAAATACAAGAATATATTTTTAGAAATCATTAATTTTCCAAGGTTAGGAATCTGGCTCAGTGGCAGAGCATTTGCCTAGCATGAGTGAGGCCTGGGTTCAGTCTTCAAAACTGAAGGGAAAAAGGAAAACTTTAGTTTTCTCATTAATCAGAAATAATAAATTGCAAATACAGTGGAAAAAAGTTATTCATCACAGCAGTAAAATACTGATAAGGTAAAGGAATATAAAATTTTAATGAAACTTAGAAAATATATTTGGAGAAGCTTGACATTCTGGCTCTAAAATTTACCTGGAATTCTTTTTATAAACACACAAGAATGAGACTTACCACATACTAAATCATAAAATAATGACCACAGAAATTAACTGTGATCTAATACAAAAAAATAGCAAATCTATTAAAGAACATATGATAATTTAGAATAATGATCTTATCAAGATACCATTTTTGGCATACACAATTGCTAAATCCATTTACTAAAGGATTTACTAATTCTTTTCCCCAAAGATTTGAAATGTCAATCAAGATGCCATTTTTCAGGTAGGAGGGAAATATAATGATGAACACTGTATTAAAAGCTGCCAAGAAATTATTGTTAGGTCTGATAATGGTATTATGGTTGTATAAAACAATTCACATTTAGAGATATTTATTATAACACGTAGGAATAAAATGACTTAATATCGATTTTTTTTCTTCAAATGCTGTAGCAAAGAACAAAAAGGATAAGTAAAGCAAATTTTAACATTTTTTTGAATCTCAGTTATTAATATATGGGATTTATTGTAATAGATGCTCTAAAACCTTCAAGTATATTTGAATTTTTTTATAATAGAAAACATGTTAGCCTGGGGGTATGGCTGAGTGATAGAACATGTATATGCTTAGCATGCATGAAGCCCTAGGTTCAATTCCAAGCACTACCAAAAAAAAAAAAGTTAATGGCATTTCAAATCTTTGGGGAAAAAAGTTAGTAAAAATCCTTTAGTAAGTGGATTTAGCAATTTTGTATGTTTAGGGAAAAATACACCATTAGGTTTCTTTCTTCCACTATATACAAAATAAATTTTAGAAAACTAAAGAGCTAAGTGCTAAGCGCTAAACATATGACTATTAAAAAACTAGAAGAACCTAGAATATTTATATATATATATATATATATATATATATATATATTTAGTTATCAGTGGGCCTTTATTTTATTCATTTATATGTGGTACTGAGAATTGAATTCAGTCTCTCACACATGCTAAGCAAACCCTCTACCACTGAGCCACAACCTCAGCCCCATATTTTTGGTATATTACAGATACCCTTTTTTTTGGACGGGGGGTGGGGATACCAGGGGTTGAACTCAGGGGTACTCAACTACTGAGCCACATCCCTAGCCCCATGCCTTTTTTAAATTTTACTTAGAGACAGGGTCTCACTGAGTTGCTTAGCTCCTTTCCATTGCTGAGGCTGGCTTTGAAATTGCCATCTGCCTGCCTCAGCCTCCAGAGCTGCTGGGACTACAGGCATTTGTCACTGCGCCCAGCCATATACCTTTTTAAACAAAACAAAACTCAGGAGCTATAAAGGAAAAGACTGATAAAATGTGACCACATAAAAATTAAAAATTTCCGCAAAACAAAAGAGCATTAAAAAAGGAAAGGGGATAGAGTAGAAGGAAATGTTTATAACAAATAATAGGAAAAAAAGGAGTAAATATCTTGAAAGAAATATATTTTAATAATAATTAAAATATTAAAAAAGTGAATTGAAATAGAAGTACAAATTGCTAGCAACATATAAAATGATTCTCCATTAATTAGAGACCTGAAAATATGGTGAATTACATTTATGGATTTCTGGATGTTGAGCCAGTGTTCCTGGGATGAAACCCACTTGATCATGGTGCACTGTCTTTTTAATATGTTTCTATGTGATTTTCCAGCATTTTCCTAAGAATTTTTGCATTTATGTTCATCAGGGATATTGGCCTGAAGTTTTCTTTCCTTGGTGTATCTTTGTCTGGTCATAGGTTGAGTTTAGAAGGGTTCCCTCCTTTTCTGTTTCATAGAATACTTTGAAGTGGATTGGTGTTCTTCTTTGAAGGAAGGTCTGGTAGAACTCAGCTGAGAATCCTTCAAGTCCTGGGCTTTTCTTTGTTGATAGGCTTTTCATGGCATCTTCAGTTTCATCGCTTGAAATTTACCTGTTTAAATTTTGTATATCTTCCTGATTCAATTTGGGTAGGTCATATTTCTCTAGAAATTTGTTGATGTCTTCAAGATTTTCTGTTTAATTGGAGTATAAGTTTTTAAAATAGTTTCTGATCATCCTCTGTATTTCAGTGGTGTCTGTGGTGATATATCCTTTGAGTTTTTTCCCTTTTTCTCTTGGTTAGCATGGCTAAAGTTTTCTCGATTTTATTGATTTTTTTTTTTTGAAAAACCAACTCAACAGTGAGATCATTTTTTAAAAAATACATTGGCATAATTTTAAAGATTGGCAAAATTCAGTGTGGGTAAGATACAAGAAAGAGTAGGTACAACTTTGTGTAGATAATCTGGTAATGTCTATTAAAATTAAAATGTGCAATTTCTGCTTTTATATTTTTTATCTTAAATATTCTTACATGTGTTCAAAAAGTCATTGACTTTTGTACAAAACGTCATTGTACAAAGGGTTCTTTGTACAGAGTCACGTATAATGTTGAGAAACTTGAAAATTCAAAAGGCAAATAGAGTAAGAATAAATGAAACATGGTACAGTTAAATTCTTGGATCTATAGATTAATTAAAGAGAATGAGGTCAGTCTATTTATACAGACATGAAAAGCTTTCTTAGAAACATTGAAAAGATAGTATATCTAATTTTATTTTTTTAAACAAAATTTTCTGTTTGTTTTTATATATAGAGAAATGCTCAAAAGTGGTTTAGAAAAAATAAAAATTAATTGATGGTATGACAGTTTTACCCCATAATGGATTATACAATGTAATAAAAAACTTTTGCCATTTTGCATTAATTGTTTTGTAACAGTATTTTATATTCATGTAAATTTTAAAAACTAAAGGTATGCATGTCAAAACTTGTACAATCCAAGTAGGATCTGTAGATTGAGCCAATGTCAATTTTTGTACTCTATTGCAGTAGCCCCTACTTATCTGCAGTTCACTATCCATGGTTTCAGTTACCTGAAGTCAACCACAGCCCAGAAATGTTAAATGTAAAAGTTCAGAAATAAACATTTTAGATGTTTTAAATTGCACACCATTCTGAATAACATGGAAGTCTCATTCTTTCCCACCCAAGATCCAAAACACTTTAACCATAATTTTTACGCTACGTACCCTATCCACCTGTTACATACTGAGTAGCCAGTTAGATTATCAAATCCGCTGTTATAATATCAGAGTGTTTTGCTTAACCTTTTATTTTACTTAATAACGACAGAATACAAGACTAGTAATGCAAAGAAGGCACCATGACATAAAACAGATTAATTCTTCCACTGAGAAGCATCGTTGCAGGGCTTATAGAAAAATACATAGTAATTTTAGAATTCAGTATTACCAGCATTTTTAGCATCCATTGAGGGTCTAGGAAAGAATCTCCTGAGGATAAAGGGAAACTACTAATGTAAAGTTATATAAATTTTTACCACTGGGGGAAGTTGGGTGAAGGGAGTGTGTACTAGTTTTGCAACTTACAGAGTCTATAATCCAAATTTTTAGAATTAAATAAATAAATGAAACAAAATTACAAGTTAAGGAAAGGATAATAATTTGTTAAAAAAGGAATCATGGTTTTAGTTACTAAAATCTTTCAAATAATCATTCAAGGAACAAAGATGAGAAGGAGGATTATTTTCTGTACCTGTTTTCTCTTTAGGTTCTAAACGAACTTGAATGCCATGGAGTTGCTGTATCAGAACAAAGCCGAGCAGAACTGGAACAGAAAATAGATGAAGCTAGAGAGAATATTCGTAAAGCAGAGGTAAGGGGGCAGCTAACTATGGCATTTTGCCCAACTCCAGTCAATGTCACAGCTGTGATGTACACCTTTGAAGCTGAGTTCCTACACTTATTAAGTTGAAGGGGAATCACCATTTAATTTATGTCCACAGTAGTATTATTGAGTGCCTGCTTTGTAGAAAGTATACATATAGCAGACTTTGAACCTGCTGTGAAGAGTTCATAATCATGAAAATTACATAACAAAAGAATTAAGTCACAATAAAGATATTAAAGTTTAACAAAGTAAAATGATAATCAAGTTAATGGTAGAGATATTTATGTTTATATATAAAATGATAACTTATATATTATAGAATATATAATAACATTTATATATAGTTTATATATTATATAATCATACATAGTAATATATTTATATAAGATTATATATGTTTATATTTAGAACCTAAAAAATCTCCCTTATATGGGTGGTTTCTGAATCCAGGGGCATGAACTGGGTCTTCAGCAATAGAGATTTGGTTGAGAAGCGATAGGGCATTATAAAAGTAATTTTTTTTTTTGACTCATGAGATCTTTTGAAAGTTGTATAAAAACTATGAAACCTCTCCCACAAAAAAAGAAATGTACATGTTGTGTACAGCATCAGAGTTCATCAACCCCAGGCTAATACTTCTTGCCCTAGAGGGGGAGAGGTCAAAATGAGAGAACAAGAAAGTATTAGCAAAAGGGGGCAGGCACAGGGTAGAGTTTGGCAGTTGAAAGTGATTAGAATAACAGATTTTTGTAAGGAAATGTGATAGAAAGTAAGTAAACTAGGTCCAGTTCACAGAGGACACACATGTGTATTCATCTACTCTGCTACAGCATGATGAAGGGATATGGAGGTAGACATTTAAAAAAAAAAAGACCAAGACTTTACAACTCTCAAGAGATATGTTCTTATTAGAAAAGCCTAAAGAATGCCAAAGATAACCAAGACTGTGAAGCACAAGTGCCAAAGAGTGGCCATACAAGAATGCTTCAGGAAGTGGAGGACACGGGGAGCATTGGGGGAGGGGTTTTCAGAGCAGAGGTAGGACTTAGGATGGTGTTGGCCAGTGAATAGTATTTAATTAGTCAGGGAAAAGGGAATAACATAGATCTGTGGCTTGCCACCTCAAGAAACAGAACTTGAACCAAAATATGAAGGTAGGAAGGAGGCAGGTTTTAGTTTGATGTTGAGAAATATTTTCTAAGAGTCAGATCTTCTGAGTGGCAGAATAAGTACATAGTGCAACACTGTAAGGGCTCAGGATTCTGGGCAAGCATCTGTCAGGGACTCTGTACAAGGAATTCTGGCATTGGTTGAAGGTAATCTAAACTAGTGATTTTCAAACACCCCTTTATTGCTCTAGAGGTTTTGAAAAAGTGCTTCCGTGGTTGTGGGGTAAGGGTGAGGTGACAGAGGCAAACACAGGGTATATGAGCGTGTTTTTGACAGAGCCCCATGGAAGTGATTTGAACCAGAATGGGTTTGCCATCTTCATGGTCTAAAGAAGCTCCAGTAACCTCTCCTCTGCTTCTTTCCTGGCATAGTCTGACCCACAGCCTCCATAGTGAGAAGGGCAGGGTGTGCAGTGAGCAGACATTTTCCTCTCTGAATTCAGAGTCACAGCTAAACCACTACCCTCTGGTGCTGGCCAAGTACTGCTGGCGGGCCCTTGCCAGTTTGGAAAACACTGGCTTGTGGTAAAAGAGATTATTATTCTATTGTTTTGTTTCTCTTCACTCTGGATGAAGCCAGTATTACCGCCTTAGTGGAACAGAAGTGATTACCTTAGAACAAGTCTCAGAAATTTTCTGAAGGGATTGTACTTATATTTTCCATTTACAGACTCCATCCATGGTATCACTATCTAGTACCTTAACTCCACTAGTGCCTCTACTACCACATCTTTTATAGTAGTAGTACTAACAGCTGTCAGTCTAAATAAAGGCCTAAATAAAGGCCAGTTGACCTTTTATTTCCCTGAGTATGAGTATGCTAAACTACACTGTTAGCTTAAAACTAAAAATATAAAGTGAGATTCCCACAACAGAATATTTCACCTCTCCTAATACATTTAAGTCTGCATTCTCAAAGATCATTTTCGTTCCAAAATATGGAATATGCTAAAATTATAATGTCAGATTATCTCAGTTTTGAATGTCTGTAAAATGTAATTAATTCTATTTTCTTAAAATGATCTCTCAGTTTCCTCATATTAGAGAATTTTAAAAAAATTCCCAGCTAAAACTAACTGGCAAATAGGAGGGCATGTGTATTTGGGCAGTACTTACAAGATTGTCATAATGAAATTTTTTGATAGACTAGAAAACAAGAGAGATTGACATTAATTGTTTTGTACATACCCTTTTTCTTTTCTCTGCCTGTATATCTTTTGCATTGGTTTTTCTGAATTGCATAGTTACTCAATAGCTTTTTACCTAATTATAAATACCTGTTACAAGAGAGAGAAAGGTGGTTAAAATTGCATTACAGCTTTCAAGTTTGGTTTTTAATTCCTGCTAACAAGAGCCTTATTAAGAATCTGCTTTATCCAGTCTTTCCTATATTATGTCTCCATTCAGTATTGCTAATTAGAATAAAAGTCATTTGTGGTCTTTTGTAATAGGTTAAAGAATCTTCCAACTAGAAGAAATTCAAAATATAAAAAATGCTTTTCCAAAGACTAGAGATCTTTAATTCTTGTCTGGTTAATTTGGGGCAGATTTACTAACTGATTAATTCAACCACTGCATCAGCTATGTTCCAGATACTGATGAAAATACTATACTCACTGGGCATGGTGGCACACACCAGTAATCCCAGTGACTCAGGAAGCTGAAGCAAGAGGATCACAAGTTCAAAGCCAGCCTCAGCAACTTAGTGAAGTCCTAAGCAACTTAGCGAAACCCTGTCTCAAAATTTAAAAAAAATAAAATAAAATAAAATAAAAAGGGCTTAGGATGTGACTCAGTTAAGTTCTCTGGGTTTAGTCCCAGATACAACAACAACAAAAAATAATACCAATAGTGATGGACAAACTCTTGTTTTACTGTCATGATCTTTGGATTGTCTCAGGAGTATTTGTAGGAGCTATATCATGTCTTCAGCCTCTAATTCAGGAATTTGAAATAAGACAACTGTTTAAATGAAATGTTAATTTTTTAAATTTTATTTTTATTTTTTGATACCAGGGATTGAACCTAGTGGCACTTAACCACTAAGCCACATCCCCAGCCCTTTTTAATTTTTTATTTTGAAACAGATGGTTAGGGCCTCACTGAGTTGGTGAGTCTAACCTTAAACTTGCTTCGATCTTCCCGCCTCGGCCTCCCAAGCCACTGGTATTATAGGCATGCACCACTATGCCCAGCTAATAATAATGTTCTTAGTATGGTATTTAGGAATTCAAATTTTTTGAAATGCCTTTTGTCATATACACACACATTCATCATTTATGTTATTTTTTACATAACTATTTAAAAAGTAATAGCTTAGAGTGTTACAACATAATGATGTTAAATGTAATTCCCATGTTACTACAATGAAAATGGCTATACAATATACAAAAAGAAATGAGAAGGGAACTAAAACATGACACTGAAAAATCAACTAAACACAAAATACAATAATACAGGAGGAAGTAGGGACTAAAAAGCTATAAAGCATATATAAAACAAACAGGAAGACAGAAGTCCTTCCTTATCAGTAATTACTTTAAGTGTAAATGTATTAAATTGTCCAGTCAAAACTTAGAAATTGGCAGAAATTTGCTTTCTATAGGAGACTCAACTTTAGATCCAAAGACACAGACAGATTGAAATAAATGGGTGGAAGAAGATATTCCATGCAAATAAGAACCAGAAGAGATCAGGGTTGCAGAAAGACAAATACTGTGTGATTTCACCTGGATGAGGCACCTAAAATAATCAGATTCATAGACAAAAAGTAGAATGGAGGTTACCAAGGGCTGGGAGAGGGAGAATGGCAAATTGTTGTTTTTTGTTTTAGTACTGGGGATTGAACCCAGGAGTGCTCAGCCACTGAGCCATATCCCCAGCTCTCATTATATATATATATATATATTAGAGACAGCATCTTACTGAGTTGCTTTAGGGCCTCTCTAAGTTGCTGAGGCTGGCTTTGAACTCACAGTCCTCCTACCTCAGACTCCCGAAAAATTATTGTTTAATGTATAGGGTTTCCGTTTTGCAAAATGAACGAGAGCTGGAAGATAGTGGTAATGGCTGCACATCAGTATGAATGTACTTAATGCCACTGAACAATACACTTCAAATGGTTAGTTAGCATGGAAAATTTATGTTACATACACTTTACTACAATAAAAAAGAAGGTGAGCCAGGCGCAGTGGCACATACCTGTAATCCCAGCCACTCAGGAGGCTGAGACGGAGGATCGCGAGTTCAAAGCCAACCTCAGCAATGGTGAGGCGCTAAGAAACTTAGTGAGACCCTGTGTCTAAATAAAATACAAAATAGGACTGGGGATGTGGCTCAGTGGTTGAGTGCTCCTGAGTTCAATCCCTAGTACCCCCACAAAAAATAAATAAATAAATAAAAAGAAGATGAGGGCTGGGGTTGTGGCTCAATGGTAGAGCACTTCCCTAGCACATGTGAGGCACTGGGTTTGATTCTCACCACCACACAAATAGATAAATAAAGCTATTCTGTCCATCTACAACTAAAAATATTTTAAAAAATAAAGAAGAAATAAATAGATAGATGGATAAATTTAAATAAAAATAAAGGTATTGTGTCCATCTGCAACAAAAAAAATATTTTTTAAAAAGGTGTGTGTGTTCTTTAAAGTAGCTTGTAAAGAAGTCAAAAGTTTTAAATAGTAGTCTAGTCTGTTCATGACTTATGTTGTTTCAGAATGTTTTTTAGTTTACATTATAACTTTTTTCTGGGTTGGTCGAGTTCTGTTTTTTTGAACAATGAAATGATTAACACAACAAGGAAAAAATAATGTGAGAAATCAAAGATAGGACATTTTTAGTAACCTCCTTTGGTGTAAGATCTGTAAGAGGAACTATAGACTACATTATCCTTTGTCCAAGATGTTCACTAGATTCTATGATCTGAATTAAATGTGTATTTGAAAACCAAAGTCCAGCCAGGCACAGTGATGCACACCTGTAATCCCAACAACTTTGGACATGAAGGCAGGAGGATCATGAGTTCAAAGCCAACCTCAGCAAAAGCTAGGCACTAAGCAACTCAGTGAGATCCTGTCTCTAGATAAAAATACAAAATAGGGCTGGGGATGTGGCTCAATGGTTAAGTGCCTTTGAGTTCAATCCCCAGTACCAAAAACAAACAAACAAAAAAAAAAATTCAGAGTTCGGTTATATAGTGTCAGTGAATTAACAAAAGAAAAATATCAAATTATTCTTTATATAAGCACACTTTTATAGATACAAGTTTCCCCCACACCTGGTACTAGGGGTTGAGTGATTGAACCCAGGGGTACACTACCACTGAGCCATGCTCCCAGCCTTTTTATATTTATGTTGAGATAGGGTCTTGCTAAGTTGCTGCAATTGGCCTCAAACTCACAATCCTCTTCCCTCAGTCTCCTGGGTTGCTGGGATTACAGGTGTGTGTCACTATGCCGAGCCCTGTTTTATCTTAAATTGTCACCTCATAGAGTGCTATCATACAAGAGTAATTTAAAATTACTGTGCTACTCTTGTCCCTCAGTGACTCAAAAATAATTAAGACCCTTGTTGTAATGTTATAAAAAAAAATCCAGTTATGTAAAAAGTTAAGGCCTCATTATTACAAGGATAATGAAATGACAAGTTTGAACCTACTATAAAAACAATTTTCAATCATATTGTGTCCAAACTTACATTATGTTAGAGCCTGTTATTGTGCAGTTTTACTGAACTCTTAATGTTAGCAGACCTCTTAACTAATCACTTTTTTTTTTTTTTTTTTTTTTTTTTAGGTATGGGGAATTGAACTCGGGGCATTCGACTACTAATACCTACTAAAATAGGCCACATCCCCAGCCCTATTTTGTATTTTATTTAGAGATCAGCCTCCCAAGATGCTGGGGATAATTATAGGCATGTGCCACCACACCAGGCAACTAATCATTTTTTAAATTTTTTGTTGCAAAAATTTTCAAGCATACAGAAAAGAGAAGAATAAACATGGACTTACTGACACCTATATTTAACATCTATATTATGTTTTGCAATATTGGCTTTATACGTTTATTAGACTGACACATTATTTCTGTTCTATAAGGTGCAAGTTAGGTCTACCAGCCTAGTTAGAGGCAGGTTAGATTTTAGGCTGGAATGCTTCAGTGGTGATGCCATGTTTTCCATAACATCAGGAATCATATAGAATAAAGTTGTCTGCAGTTAATGATATGAGTGGTCATTTTTTTTAAGCTAAGGGCAATAATTTAATGCAGTAAGCTAAATTCACACAAAACTTGTATACTGTGAACTACAAAAGTGGTTTTTGTAGTTACAGTTTTAGTCAACTACACATTTCCACAAGTACTTACAAATATGTTAAAAAAACACTACCCCAAATGCTTATCCTACCATTAGCTCATTAAATATTGCCATTCCTGCTCCTGAAAGTAGATGATTGGGAAAATGAGTTCTAAAACTTAAAAAGTAACCTAGGTCCAAAAGGTTTTAAATCAAAAAAGTGTTTCAACATAGAAGCATCAACATGAAACTTTTAAGTTTCTAAAAAAATAAAAATAAAAAAATCACTCTTTAGAAAATATTAAAACAAATTATCATTTAAAACACATAAACATTCTTACAAAAACTTGTAGTTTCAAATATCATCTCCTTAAAAGAAAACCAGTTCACTATGTTTAATAACATCTCAGACCACTGTTGTCTAAAAACTTCAGAATATGTAAGGCATATGTCTCAGCTGTCATAGTCAAAATGACACTTAGATTTCACATATTAAACAGCTATAGTATAGCTTATAATGGCACAAATATACCTAACACATAAATACTACTTCATCCTTTAGAAAGTCAAAAGTCAGAAGGAACTGCATAATTTGTAAGGTACATTAACTTACGTGTAGTCATTAAACTCAGTAAGTAATTCAAGTATAGTCATGTAAAGGCAGGTAATTAAAGGCTCAAGGACCACTCTAAAATCAAAGACATTAAAATAAAGGCTGAAAACTTTGTTTCCTCCATCTTTCATTTACATGCCTAGATATTAGGACATTACTGAACAAAATACACAATTATTAAATATGATTTCCACAGAATATAATGAAATTTCATGAAGTACAAAAATTATCAATATCCGTAGTTTGCTTCATCAAATGCTTTTCTAGCTCGTTTCAATTCTTCATTCATGGTAAGCAAGTCTTTAACCCTAGCAAACTTCCTTGGGTCCTTTCGAATCAAGAAGACCATATCTTCAACTTGTACTCAACCTTGTCTTCCAATTGACATTGCCTTGTGAGTCATTTCAGTGATGAACTCAATGACAAGATCTTCAAGAATATCCACTGACTCAGTGTAAGGATTCTGGTCATCCCCAAACCCATACATCATACATCGTAATTCTTTAGAAAAAAGTCTCTTTCTTTTACCCTGTCCACCTTCTGCACCTCCTCCAATTTCTTCATTTTCCTCCTCAAAGGTCGGGTCTTCTTCCTCATCTGCCATCATGAGTGGTCACTTAATTAGGTAGTGCTACTGGGTCTTTCTCCTGTAAAGGTTCTTTTTTACCCCATTGTGTTTGTCGAAGTATTCGTTATTTCTGGTGTTGTGAATAGGTATTTTCTATCTTGAGTATTGTTCTGACCTGATAGGTTTTTTAAAATCAACTTTATCAAAATATACTATATATACAGTAAAATATAACAATATTAAATGTATAATTCAATGAACTTTGACAAATACATAGCCTAAATCACTACCACAATCAAAATATAAAATATTTCTGTCATCTCAGAAAGTTCTCTTGTGACCAGGTAACAACGGAAGTGTTTTCTGTCTTACGGATTAACTTTACTTATTCTGTATTTTCTTTAAATGAAAGAGAGTATGTACTCTTGTATCCAGTCTCTCCCTTTCGATACATATATTTGCTTACCCATTTACCTGTTCATATATATTTGGGTTATTTCCAGATTTTTACTCTTTATTTATAAGAATATACAAGTAATATACAAGATTGGACATGTTTTGATTTCTCTAAAAGTGGAATTGCTAAATCATATTGTAAATGTGTGTTTATAAGAAACTGCCAACGTGTATTCCAAAGTGACTGTACCATATTATACTCCCAAGATATGGGAGTTCCAGGGGCTGGGATTGTAGCTCAGAGGTAGAGCGCTCGCCTAGCATGGGCGGGACCTGGGTTCAGTCCTCAGCACCACATAAAAATAAAGGCATTGTGTTGTGTCCATCCATCTACACCTAAAAAATAAATGAATAAATGTTAAAAAAAAAAGGATATGGGAGTTCCAGTTCCTTCACCAGCATTTAGTATCATTGGTTTTTATATATTTGGCCATTTGAGTGGATATACAATATATTTCATTGTGGTTCTGATTTGCATTTGATTGCTAAAATGCTGAGTCTTATAATTTTTTGGCCAAACATATATCCTTTTTAGTATTTTACCCATTTTTAAAATTTGGGTCAGTCTTAATTCTATGTATTAATCATTTTTCAAATATATGTATTGTGAATGTTTTCGTCAGATTTTGGCTTGCTTTTCATTTTCTATATTGTAAATTTTTAATTTTGGTGAGATCTGATTTATCAGTATTATCTTATGGTTAAATCGTAAGACATTTTTGGCCCACACTAAAGTTGTGATATATTCTCTTATGTTTTCTAAAAAGTGTTGTAATTTTAGTGTTCTGTTTGGGCTATGATCCTAAGAATTATTTCAGTTGTTGAGGTCCAGTTTGAGTTAACAGTCATGGTTTTTCTTTTCAACATAGAGATGCAGTTTTCCCAGCAGTTTTCCTCATTACCTTTGCAACTCTACTGAATACAACTGACTATGTATGTGTGAATCTTCCTTTGATTGTGTTCAGTTCCATTGATCTATATGTCTATCCTTATGCCAGTGTCCAGTCTTAATGACTTTAGAATAATAAGTCCTGGGATCAGTTACTGTAAGTCCTCAAATTGTTTGGACTATTCTCATTTTCATCAGCTTATCAGTTTCTACAAAAAAAAAAAAAAAAAAAAGATGGCTGGGATTTTGATTGGAATGTATAAATCAATTTGATGAAAATTGACCCCTCAATAATATTGAGGAGTCTTACCCTATGTATTTTCAGCTTATGAATTTTTGTTCATTTTTTGTTAGATTAATTCAGTTGTCATTTTCTAAATCCCATATTATCTAAATTTGGCCCCATATTATCTAAAGTTGGAGTCCATTCAGAGTGTCTTCTGTATCCCTTTGATGTTACCCCCAATAGTTTGAATACTTTCTTTTAAGCACAACAAGCTTTCATAGGCTCACCTTATATTTTCCCTGCCCAGACTTAGAATTAGCTCCAAGGAGATCAGATTTATTTATTTGTTTGTTTGTTTGTTTCCTTTCTTTCTTTCTTTCTTTTATTTTTCATTTTCTTTTCTTTAGTTGTTATTGGACACAACACCTCCATCTCATTCATTCATTTCTGTGTGGTGCTGAGGATCAAACCCAGCACCTCGAATGTGCTAGGCAAGCACTCCACTATTAAGCCATATTCCCAGCCCTCAGATTTCTTTTAATAGAGAATGAAATTTAGGCACTAATGTCTGAGCTATGAAGGTCTGGGCTTATTACTGTGAGCGTCATTTATTTTTTGTTCTTTCTTAGATTTTCTTTTTAATATTTATTTTTTAGATGTAGATGTACACAACACAATGCCTTTATTTTTATGTGGTGCTGAGGATTGAACCCGGGTCCTGCCCATGCTAAGCAAGCGCTCTACCACTGAGCCACAATCCTAGCCCCTCTTTCTTAGATTTAGTGCTATGCATTTATTATTCTTTTATGATCATGAGTTAAATTTGGTATATCCAATTAAATTTAAAGTTAGAGGGATTTTATTAAATTTCTTTGATTTTTTCCCACTTTTACATTGAAAATCTCAGTACTTTTTTCCTCTCCTTTTTTAAAAATATCTTTATTTATTTTTGTGTGGTGCTTCGCACATGTGAAGCAGGTGTCTTCCACTGAGCTACAGCCCCAGCCCCTTTCTTTCTTTTTATGGAACTTCTTTATCCTTTTATACATATTAAGCAGTATCAGAACTACAAAATTTTTAGATTTCTTTGCAACTCTTTTTGAATGTAGAATATATCTCAATAGCAGTTCCTGCCTTTTTAAAAGTATTTTTTAGTTGTAAATGGACACAATACCTTTATTTATTTATCTTTTAATATTTATTTTTTAGTTGTAGTTGGACACAATACCTTTGCTTTACTTATTTATATGTGGTGCTGAGGATCTAACCCAGTGCCTCACCCCCATGCTAGGTGAGTGCTCTACCATTAAGCCACAGCCACAGCCCCCAGTTTTTGCTTTTTGTAATGGGAGTATATTAGACAGTTTTCTGTTACTGTAACAAATACCAGAGATAATCTCCTTATAAAGAGAAAACGTTGGGGGCTGGCATTGTAATTCAATGACAGATCACTCACTTAGCATTTTTGAGGCCCAGGGTTTGATTCCCAGCACTGGTGGGGTGGGGTGGGGGCCCAGATAAAGTTAAAGAGAAAAGCTTTATTTCTGCTCCTAGTTTTGAGGTTTTAGTTCATTTGTCCCATCCCACTGCCTTTGGGCCTGTGGTGAGGAAACACTTCATGATGCGGAACACATGATGGAGCAAAGCTGCTTACCTCATAACCAAGCCACAAACAAGACATCAAGAAAAAGGGGTAGTGTCCCATTATCCCCTTCAAAGTCATACCTCCTGTGACTGGAAGACCTCCCACTGGGTCCTACAAGTTTCCACCACCTCCCAATCATACCAGGCTGGGAACTAAACCTATAACACATGGGCCTTTAGGGAGCATTTTAGATTTAAACTATAGTAGAGGGATTAGCTTATAAAAGGCTCACTGTTTTGTATAACAGTTATTAATCTGGGATAAAAACATTAAAACAAAAATCATTTGACAGAGATGGAAAATGACCCAAAGCATGTTAAAACCAAAGAGGAATCGCCATTTCAAAGAATGGGCCTGTACTGGTGACATTTGCATTAAGCAGCTCTTAAACTGTGAAGGGCAGCACACTAGAGCACAAGCAGAGATCCTTGTTCTTAATGACTTGAGGATGGACATCAGGCAGCCCAAAAATTTGCATGTAAATTACCATCCAATCCTTGGCCAAAACCTGAGTCCTTATGTGAAACATACTCTAAGAAGCTTGCCAGGAAATAACTGGCTGAAAGGCAAAAAAAAAAGGAAAGAAAGAAAAAACTAAGCAGAAATTTTAGCTATTGCTTACTGCAGGCAAACAAACACTGATCATTAGAAACCAGTAATGAGTATATTAATGTCAGACAAAATGGATTTCAGGCCAAGAAAAAGATGATTCATAATGATGAAAGGGTCAGTTCATCAAGATACAATAATCTTGGATATTTGTGTAACTAACAATACAGCTACAAAATGCATGAATCACACCCTGACAGAAATAAAAGAAGAAAAAGACAAATCTACAATTGTAGTTAGGAAAGTTAATAACCACTTTTCAGCAAATAATAGAACAAGGAGATGGAAAATCAGTAAGACTATGGAAAGACTTCATCCTATATGCTACTATACGACTTTACCTAATTGGCATTCACAGACTATTCTGCTGCACAAGAGTAGAATGTATGTCTTTTAAAATACACATGTACCATTCAGCTGCATTATATACTGGATTGTTAATCAGTCTCACTAAGTTTATAAAGATTCACATACAGGGCTGTGTGTGAGGCACTGGGTTCAATCCTTAGCACCACATAAAAATAACCATAAATATTTTTTATTTAATTCATAGAACAATTCTGGGGGTGGACACATTTAACTCCATCTCACAGATGAGAAAGATGATTTAAGTGAGATCATACTGATTTTGGTATGATTTTGGTATGATTTTGGTAAACTATTTTACCAATGGTTCCTAATAAAACATGTTGCCTTATCTAAGCAGTCCCCTCCCACACTGACTCTGGGCATTCTGTCCTTCTACAACTACAAAAAAAAAAAAAAAAAAAAAAAAGATTCAAAGTAAGTTCTGTGACCCATCAGAACTAAATTAAAAATCAGTAACAGAATGATACCTGGAAAATGCCCAAACATACCAAAATTAAATTATTCAAACAATATTTGTTGTTGCCTTTAAAAACTATCCCTAACTTTATAGCAAATGCAGCAGTGTTTTATTGCTTTTTACTATGCTGGATGTTAACTGCATTTCTTTTACTGGTTTTTCCTGATATTACTTAAGCACTACATTCAGCCATAGAGTTGCCTGGAGGGCTGGGTCTTTCCTGTGTCTTCTTTCATCCTCACATAGGTAAAATTGGCCTCCCTAACAAAGTTGAATGGCCCTTATCAGTGAGCTTTGGCTACTAGCAAATGGATTTGGCCAAACCAAATCACAAGGACAAGCCCAGAATCAGTATGGGAGGGGACAACTTGGACAAGAAGGCATGATTCATTAGGAACCATTGGTAAAAAAATTTACCAAAATCAGTATGATCGCAGTTAAATCATTTTTCTCATCTGTTAAATGGAGTTTAATGTACCCACCTCAGAATTTTTGGTTAAGTAAATTTTTATGAAATTTACAGAAAGGTATATTCCAAAGCTTTTAATCAGTTTACATATCATCAAAATTGATTTGAAAACACTGGAAAATTCTGTTTATAAGCAATTGTTAAAATATAAGCAATTGGAGCTGGGTGTGGTGGCACACGCCTGTTATCCCAATGGCTGGGGAGACTGAGCAAAAGCAAGGTGCTAATCAACTCAGTGAGAACCTGTCTTTAAATAAAATGCAAAATAGGACTAGGGATGTGGCTCAGTGGTTGAGTGCCCCTACTCTCAATCCCTGATATCAAATATATAAATAAATAAACAATTGGAATCTCTTGAGGATTTTGAGGAAACAAACCAAACTAATTCCCCCTGCTCTATGCTCACAATACAGATCACTTTCATGATCCCAAAATAAACAAGAATTTTTTTCCCACCAGCCAGCAAGCATTCAGTTCTTCAATAGACACCTGGCAGTGATTTAGTTCGGCTCTGACATTATCAACCTGGAAATGGCATCAGATCCCACAGATTGGCCCCAGATTGCCCCCACTTTAGATACAAGTCACAAGCCCAGGTTTCCAGAACTTCTGCCAACTGCCTAAAAATTGGGATTCCCACAATCCCCTTGCTTTTAGGCCAAATTAACTGGCTAGAGCCATTCACAGAACTCAGAGAAACACATTTACCAATTATAATGGGTATTTTAAAGGATATGAATAAGCAGCTAGATGAAGACATATATAGGGCAAGATCTAGAAGAATCCTGAGTCCAGAAACTTCCATTCCCATGGAGTTGTATACCACCATCCCAACATGAAAATGAGCTTTTGTTCACCTTCCTGCAAGCCTCCATGCATGCAACTGTCCATAAGCTCTCCAAACCTTCTCATTTTATGGAGACTTCATTGCATAGACATGATTGAAGTATGGACAACCACATAGAAATTTATTGGACAAAGGAGTATGATCTAGTGCTAATAGACTGAGTGGGGAAACCAAGCAAGGCCTGTCCAGATTCTTCTTGGCCTCTCTATGCAGCATTCATTCTTACTGGCATGTGATAGGACCCCTCCTGAAATGATGTCTTATGATCTTCTCTCATATAGGTACACTGATGATTTGGGGGATGGGATACTGAGGGTTTAACTCAGGGACACTCAACCACTGAGCCATATCCCTAGCCCTTTTTTGTATTTTTATTTAGAGAAAGGGTCTCACTGAGTTACTTAGAGCCTCGATGTTGAGGTTAGCTTTGAACAGTGATCCTCCTGTCTTGCCACCCGAGCCACTGGGTTTAAGCATGTGCTTGGAGGATTTGTAGGATGAACCAGAAAGCAAAAAAAAGAAAATATTTGATTGGTTAATGTGGAGCAGTAGCCTTATTTAGATCCTTTCCTGTTAGAAGGTAGTTGGCAGTTTTTGACTGATGAAGCTTATTTCATTTTACCCTTTACACTGAGTTGGGTTCCTATTTATTTACATAGGAATCCAGGATACTGGAGCCACCTTAGTCTCATGGCGTACCAATTAATTATTTTAAAAATTAACATCAGATAAAAAATTAATTCCAAAGTAATCTAAATGTAACAGGTAAAATTATGAAACTCTGAAAAGAAACCATGAAGTAAGTCTTTATGACCTTGGATTAGTTTCTTATATTTGACACCAAAAGCCCAAGCAAAAAATGTGGGGGGAAAACTACATAAATTGAACTTCATCAGAATTAAAAACTTTCATACTTTAAAGGATGCGATCAAGCCAAGTGTAGTAGCAACACGCCTGTAATCCCAGCATCTCATGGAGGCCCTCAGCAACTTAGTGAGACCCTGTCTAAAAAAAAAAAACAGAGAGCTATGGATGTGGCTCAGTGCTTAAGTACTCCTGGGTTCAATCCAGAAAAATAAAAATAAAGGATGCAGTCAAAAAGGTGAACAACATCTCAGAATGGGAAAAAATGTTGCAAATCATGTACTTGATAAGGGACTTGTTTCGAGAATACATGAAAACTCATCTTAAAAAGACAAAAATAACAAGACAATCAGCCCAATTTTAAAATGGGCAAAGACTCTGAATAGATAATTCTCCAATGATGTACAGATGGCTAATAAGCACTTGAAAAGATGCTTAACACCATTAGTCATCAAGGAAATGCAAACAAAGCCATGAGTTTCACACCTACTAGAATGACTGGAATCAAAAAGGCAGACTTTAATAGTTGTTTGCCATGATATGGAGAAACCATATGCTGCTGGTGGGATCAACAGTGATTCTGCAAGTGAGTTGTTGCTTTATGACCCAACAATGTACTCCTATCTATACACCCTAGAGAAATGAAAACATGCACACAGAAAAAGTTGTATATGAATGTTATAACTACATTATAATAGTCAAAAAATAGAAACAACCCAAGTGTCCATTAGTTGACAAATACAGAATATCATTTGGCCATTAAAAAGATGGAAGTACTGATACATGTTACAACAGAGATTAAACTTAAAAACATGCTAAGTGAGGGGCTGGGTTGTGGCTCAGCGGTAGAGCACTCGCCTCGCACATGTGAGACCCTGGGTTCGATCCTCAGCACCACATAAAAATAAACAAAATAAAGATACTGTGTCCATGTATAACTAAAAAAATTTTTTTTAAAAAACATGCTAAGTGAAAGAAGCTAATCACAAAAAATTCACATATTTTATGATTTAATTTATATTAAATATCCAGAAGAGGCAAATCTACAGACAGAAAGCAGACTAGTGGCTGCTCAGGGCAGCAGGGAATGAGCAATAGCTCAATCATACTGAGCTGTTTCAGGGATGATTAAATGTTCTAAAATTGACAGAAATGATTGCGTGCACTGTGAATGTACTATAAACCATTGAATTGTAGTCTTTAAATGAGTGAATTTATGGTATATGAATTATATGTCCATAAAACTATTACCAAAAAAGGGAGGGAGGGAAGACAAAAGAAAGGTAAAGATTCTTTTTTTTCTGTCTTTTAATTACATATTAAATTTATTTTTTCATGAGCGATCAACAAAGCTAATTTTTCAAGAATATTTACCAAATGATGTCCCTTTAAGCCAAAACTTTAATTACTTTACATAACAATCTATATGATACCCCAAACCATTCAATTTTGAACTTTAAAATGGTTAGGATGGTGAATTTTGCCTCCATTTAAAAAAAATTATATGCTTTAAAATCTCTTAAGATAACAACATTAATTCAGCCATAAAACCCCACTTGAACAAATCAGAGATCAGGTTGTTTTTGACACCAACTTCCCAAGAAGAGGTCGACTAAAATTGTATTATGAGTGGAATCTGTGAGAGTCGAACAGAAAGCCACCAAGAGAGGGTCATCAGAATTCTCTCATTGGGGGTGCTGGGATTGTGGCTCAGTGGTAGAGCACTTGCTTAGCATGTATGAGTTACTGGGTTTGATCCTCACTACCACATACATATATACATACATACATACATACATAAAATTTAAAAAAAAAAGAATTCTCTCATTGGAAATTTCAAAGTTAAAAGAAAGAGACCACCATTCTAATATGTGAAACAATTAAGCTGAATTTATTACTTGCTAAATAACAGAATGATCTTTTTTGTTTTTTAATTTATTCTAATTTGTTATATATGACAGCAGAATGCATTTCAATTCATATTACATATATATAGCACAATTTTTCATATCTCTGGTTGTACACAATGTAGAGTCATGCCATTCATGTCTTCATATATGTAGTTAGAGTAATGATGTCCATTTCATTCCATTTCCTTTCTTATCCCCATGCCCCCTCCCTTCCCATACCTTCCCTTTGCCTTATCTAGAGTTTGTCTATTCCTCCCATGTTCCCCTCCTCATCCCCATTATGAATCAGCATTCTTATATGAGAAAACATTTGGCATTTGGTTTTTTGGGATTGGCTTACTTTACTTAGCATTATATTTTCCAACTCTATCCATTTACCTGCAAATACCATGATTGTATTCTCTTTTAATGCTGAGTAATATTCCATTGTGTGTGTATGTGTGGTGTGTGTATGTATATGTATGTATGTACACACACACACACACACACACACACACACACACACACACACACACACACATATACAGTTTAAATATCCAATCATCTACTAAAGGACATCTAGGTTGGTTCCACAGTTAGGTATTGTGAATTGTGCTGCTATAAACATTGATGTGGCTGTGTCCCTGTAGTATGCTGTTTGTAAGTCCTTTGGGTATAGACTGAGGAGTAGGATAGCTGGGTCAAATGGTGATTCCATTCTCAGTTTTCTAAGGAATCTCCATACTGCTTTCCAGATGGCTGCACCAATTTGCAGTGCCACCAGCAATATATGGGTGTGCCTTTTTCCCCACATCCTCTCCAACACTTATTGAAGAGAGAGAGAGAAATTTTTAATGTTTATTTTTTAGTTTTCGGCGGACACAACATCTTTGTTTATGGTGCTGAGGATCGAACCCAGGCCACATGCATGCCAGGCGAGCGCACTACCGCTTGAGCCACATCCCCAGCCCTGTTTATATTCTTAATAGCTGCCATTCTGACTAGAGTGAGATAAAATCTTAAGAGTTAGTTTTGATTTTCATTTCTCTAATTGCTAGAGATGTTGAACATTTTTACATATATTTGTTCATTGATTGTATATCATCTGTTCAGTTCCTTGGCCCATTTACTGATTGGGTTATTTGTTTTTTTTTTTGGTGTCAGGGTTTTTGAGTTCTTTATATAACCTAGAGATTAGTGCTCTGATGAGCATGTGGTAAAAATTTGCTCTCATTCTTTAGGCTCTCTATTCCCCTCACTGATGTTTCTTTTGCTGAAAAGAAGATTTTTAGTTTGAATCAATAACATTTGTTGATTCTTTTAATTCTTGCACTATCGAGACTTACAGGACCTAATCCAACATGATGGAGATTAGGGCCTACCTTTTCTTCTTTTAGGTGCAGGGTCTCTGGTTTAATTCCTGGTCCTTGATCAACTTTGAGTTGAATTTTGTGCATGGTGAAAGATAGGGATTTAATTTCATTTTGTTGCATCTGGATTTCCAGTTTTTCCAGCACCATTTGTTAAAGAGGCTATCTTTTCTCCAATATATGTTTTTGGCACCTTTGTCTAATATAACTGTAATTATATGGGTTAGTTTCTGTGTCCTCTATGCTGTACCATTGATCTACCAGTCTATTTTGGTAACAATATCATACTGTTTTTGTTACTATTGCTCTGTAGTATAGTTTAAAGTCTGGTATAGTGATGTCACCTGCTTCACTCTTCTTGGCTAAGGATTGCTTTAGCTATTCTGGGTCTCTTATTTTTCTAGATGAATTTCGTGACTGCTTTTTCTATTTCTATGAGGAATGTCATTGGGATTTTGATTGGAATTGCATTAAATCTGTATAGTACTTTTGGTAGTATGGTCATTTTGACAATTTTAATTCTGCCTATCCAAGAACAAGGGAGATCTTTCCATCTTCTAAGGTCTTCTTTAATTTCTTTCATTAGTGTTCTGTAGTTTTCATTATAGAGGTCTTTCACCTCTTTAGTTGATTCCCAAGGTTTTTTTTTTTTTTCAGGCTATTGTAAATGGGGTAGTTTTTCTTTCAGAGGATTTGTCACTGATATACAGATATGCCTTTGATTTATCAGTGTTGATTTTATATTCTCATACTTTGCTGAATTCAAACATTAGTTCTAGATGTTTTCTGGTGGAAATTTTTGGGTCTTCTCGGTATAGCATCATATCGTTGGCAAATAGTGCTAATTTGAGTTCTTCTTTTCCTATCCATATCCCTTTAATTTCTTTCATCTGTCTAATTGCTCTAGCCAGTGTTTCAAGAACTATTTTAAATAGAAGTGGTGAAAGAGGGCATCCCTGTCTTGTTCCTATTTTTAGAGGGAATGTTTTCAATTTGTCTTCATTTAGAATGATGTTGGCCTGGGGCTTAGCATAGATAGCTTTTAGAATGTTGAGATATGTTCCTGTTATACCTAGTTTTTCTAGTGTGTTGAACATGAAAGGGTGCTGTATTTTGTTGAATGCTTTTTCTGCATCTATTGAGATGATCATATGATTCTTATCTTTAAGTCTATTGATGTGTGATGAATTACATTTATTGAACAGAATGATCTTTACAAAACATTCTCTCTAAACAAAACAAGAGCTGATATGTAGGATTTAGGAAAGCATGAATTTTAGGGATTGGCAGACTGGGAATGTTTTAGGGATTGACTCACTCCTAGCATGGGTGGAGGTTTTGTTTGGGGTTTGTTTGTTTGTTTGGTCAGTTATTTGGTTGGGTTGGAGGGAGCAGTATTTTTGCTGCTGGAGATGGAACCCAGAACTTGATTCTAAGCAAGTGTTCTACACTGAGCTGCACACCTCACCCCCTGCTCCCAGCCATGGTTTTTGGAGATGGCAGACTACCCGAAGCAGAAGTAAAGGCATGAATACTGGATGAGGCTGGAGATGATTGTCAATCAGAGAAGCATGGAGCTGTCACTGGAGGATGACTTTCAGAGGCATGCCTGTTGTAGCAGAGCAGTCACTGTTTCAGACAGATTTAAAATTGGTTTTATAGTCACTTGTTTAGTAAGTTTTTTTGTAATAAGGACTAAAGACGAGGCAGTCATTCCCTTTCTTGAATTTGTAGAAGAGGAACTTTTTTCCAGTCCCTACTATTTCTGACAGCTGCATCATAACTTAAAAGCAAAAAGACTATTAATCAACAAACAATCACCAAAGGCAGCCAAATCAAAAGGGAAGTTATTGGGGCTGGGGATGTGGCTCAAGCGGTAGCGCTCTCACCTGGCATGCACGGGACGCTGGGTTCGATCCTCAGCACCACATAAAAATAAAACAAAGATGTTGTGTCCTCCAAAAAATTAAAAATAAATATTAAAAAAAGAAGTTATTTAAGCTTGTGCTGAAAATATTAGAATTATTAAAAAGAGATCATTTATTATTAAAAAGTGGTTATTGAAAGGAAACAGTAGTTTTTAACTCAGTGGCACTGAAGGCATCTTAAGATTAATATCAACTGAAGTAGTATACCTCTTCAAAGTAAAATCTTTTCTTAGAAGAGCAATAGAAGTTACTTTATATAGGATACTCATTCAAAACAATTATCAAACACTTATCAGAAGAATAGCACCGAATGTCAGTGCTCCAGTCATTAAGGAGCCTAGTTATATTTAAAAGGTCAGCAGTTGCACAGATGAGTATAAAGTAATGTGTATGCTACCACATTTTGAGTGGGTCTGTATAACCTGCCTTGGGAGCAGAGAAAGGGGTATGGAGTAAGGAGGCAGGGTGGTCATGAAGATCTTCAGAGAAAGGATAATATTTGAACTGACTCTTGAAAGGTAGGAACTCACCAGACATCAAAAGGCAATAAAAAGATATTATGCACAGAGGGACCCTCATCAACAGAGGCATGAGAGCACATGATATATTAGAGGAACAGCACATAGTAGTGTGGGAGCACAGGGTGTGTGGAAAGTAGTGGAGGAAATAAGTTGAATTTGAAAGATGGCTTGTTCCATGTTAAAATTTAGTTAATTCTATATTCAGTAGGCACTCCAGAGTTTTTGTAGAAGTTTTTAGCAGGGAAGTGACATGATGAGACCATGCACAGCCTGTAAAAGATGGATTATAGAGGAAAAGAAAAAGACCAAGAGTTGGATTATAAGGCTGAAAATACTGGATTTCAGGATGTTCTGAAGGGTAGCCTTGTTAACGGGGGGGGGGGGGAGTAGGCTTTATGGCATACTTCCTTTTCCTATTCATAAGTTATGTATTTTTTAATTTTTATACCTTTATTATATTTATTTATTTTTATGTGGTGTTGAGGATCAAACCCAGGGCCTTGCATATGCTAGGAGAGCGCTCTACAGCTGACCACAACCCCAGCCCCTCATAAGTTATATTTGATGTGTCATCAGTACTATGCTCTTGTGAAGATACAGTCAGTCAAGGGCTGGAGGTGTAGCTCAGTAGTAGAGCACATGCTTATCTAGCACAAGACCTTGGTTTCAATCTCCAGCACATACCTCCACCCCCAATAGATAGATAGAAGGAAGAAGTATGCTATTGCCATGTTTAGGGGGACTGCTCTTGTGTTTATGTTCTTTTCATTTCTCCTCCTCTCTGCAAATGATAAATTACCTTTTATACCCAAGAAGAATTGCTTGTGAATATCAAGATTGTCCTAAATAAATAAATGGGAAATAATTTAATAATGAAAGGGGGGAAATGCCTTGATTTCTGATCATTTTCTTGGTTTCCTTAGATAATTAAGTTGAAAGCTGAATCCCGGCTAGACCTGCTAAAGCAGATTGGCGTTTCTGTGGACACATGGCTAAAGAGTGCCATGAACCAAGTAATGGAAGAACTGGAAAATGAGCGGTGGGCCCGCACTCCTGCAGCCACCAGCAATGGCACACTACACTCGGTATGGTTTCTTTTCTTGGATATGATGGGCTTTCACTAAAGGATGAAAAAGAAGTACAGGAAAAAGAAGAGAGAAGATAAAAGCAGTTTGTTAATGTTTTTTTTTAATGTGCAGAAAAAGAATACATTGTCATTAATGGGGTTATCAATGATTATCTACCAATCTCATTATTTATTCTATTCATGAAGTAAATGTACTTCTTAGCTAGAAGTAGTAGAATAGAAAACTTAACCTAGCCTTTCTGAAGTTTTCAGAAATCATCTTTAGTGAAAGTGAAAAACATTCAGAGTTGTAAAATCTTAAAGAAGTGTGAGTGAGGCGTGGTGGCACACAGCTGTAGTCTCAGTGACACAGGAGGCTGAGACAAGAGAATCGCTCAAGTCCAGGAGTTCACACCTTGCCTGCACAACATAACCATACCTGTCTCAAAATTAAAATAAACAAATTTTCAGCAGTGTGGAGGCTCAGTGTAAAGGTAACTCCAGCTCCCACAGGCTCTCATACTTGATTGTCAAACCTGGGGCACAAGCTTAAGTTTTCTTACTTCACATCCAAAGGTCTTTCCACTTGGATGTCATCCAGTTCAACTTTGGTTTGTCATGTTAAAGATCTAAGAATCAGAAAAGTTCATTGATTTCCCTGATACTACATAGGTGGATATGTGATGCATTCTAGTCAGACCTAATTCCTACTGCCACCTTGTTACCCATTACTCTCTCTCATCTTGTTTATTTCCTTAATGGTGTTATCACAGTTTGTACTTCTCCTCTTTGTTTTCTTTTGTTTATTGTCCGTCTTCCTCTCTGAAATATAATTGCCATATCTGCCTAGTTCATTGCTGTGCACAGCTAAATGTCTGGCACATAATAGGTTCTTCATATTTGTTGAAGGAAGAAATGGAGAAAAAGATGGATACATAGGTGGGTAGGTGGAACAGTAGCAAACTAAAAGCTAAAATCTCCCAAGTTCCACTGTATTTGTAATGTTGTGTCCTTCAGAAATAAAGCTTCCTTGATAGAGAAATTAGCCAAAGTTTTAAAACATTCTTAGAAGTTTTTTCAGTTTTTTCACATAACATTCTGATTTTTTTAATGGGCATACACTTGCACATTTAAAAAGGATTGTGTGTGGGTATACATTTAAGAAGACAAGATCTATTGAAGGTTTATTTTTATTTCACTATTAATGGTAATTCAGTCCAGGGGAAAAAACCACACATCACCCAAATGACTTTGGGGTTAGAAGAGCTTGCCATGTTTTCATTAGAACAGAGTTGCTTCATGTCATGGAATATTTCTTCCTATTGCATCTTTTAAAAGATGTTAATTCCAATCTGCTTTAGGTTACTTTGTTGTATAGTTTATAATGTCAGCAAATTCTGGGCACAAACTTGCTTTTGGCTTCTACAGCAGCAGCACTGTTTCCAACCAATCAAACCCATTACTATCCTTGGACTAGCACCTCTTCTGACTAAACCACCTGAGAAGGTCCGTATCACTTCACATTGTGCTTACTTCCAGGCAAATTGGAGGTAAATAAAACTTGTTTCTCTCCTCAAAGAGCTTACAAGCTGGGAGAGAAGACAAGACTTTCATAGACCTTAGTGATACGTAGCAGTGTGTGACTGGGCCACTGTGTGGCCGCTTGAAATTCCTTACCTCTATCATCAGCACACCTTGGGAAAAGTCACTTCTTTCTGGATTTCTGAGAGAATGTTAAGTTAATTGATTCCAAGATCTCCAGCTCTAAAATCTCATAGTTCTGTGACATGCAGCCAGAAAAGCTCAATACTACTTAGAAGAAGTTTGCCTCATGCAGGAAATGTCATTTGAAGGTAGTCCTTGAAGAATTTTAGCAAGAAATAAAGAGGAAGGGCTCCTGGGTATAAAGGAGGGGAATGAAGGAAATGTGCATCTAGTGATATGTAGACATCAGCTCATCTAGAGACATGTCTCTGGTAAAGGAAGTATTCTGCAATCTCATCCCACATTTTCCTTCTATCTAGTCAGTCTTGGTAATCCTATGTCTTCCCTCCTCATTGAGGGATTATATTTTGTAGAAGATCTACTGACAATATAAATTAAAGAGAGATTCAGACACAAAATTATTTATTGAGGTCCCAATATTTATTTAACCTGCTTTTGAATAACATCTCTAAAATAACTTAGAGAGGATTGTATCTCTTCACACTGACAGCTAGCTGGCTGACAAATGTAAAGCAGAAGCACACATTCTAGTAACCAAATATTTTCTTCCATTATAGATGCCAACATAAGCATTAGTCATCTAGAAAATATGATTGATACTACTGGTAGACATTAACAGTATAACTGAAAATTGCCTTATAAAATATGTTTTTTCAATATACAGTCTATTTACCTTATAGAATAAGGAAGGAACTATACTTGAGTATTGACTCTTTGTCTTCTGATTCATACATGGTACAGAATATAAAACTGGGAAGAAAAAAAAAAGAATCTCAGAATATGGCAACATTGTTTAAAAGGAGAACAGTCTGCTGGTGTAAATGTTCAGTTGGTGGGTAACTGAAGAGCTTCCTGTGTTTGAATTGCTGCCAGTGACTTAGTCTGTCTTTATGTCATTCATCCCTCCTTTTTTTTTCTTTGTTTTCCCTTACTCAAAATCCACAACCAATTTACAACCTAACTTTTGAAATAATATTAACTTTATGATAGGAAAAGTTACATAACTATATTACAAAAAAAATTAGAAAACAGAATGGGGAGGCAAATGACCAAAAGTTCCATAACAATACAGATAGCAATGTGGTATAATTCGTTCCTCTTTTCTTTCTTCATTTTCATGTAATTGGCAAGCACAAATTATATATATTTATGGTATACAACATGTTTTGAAATATATTCATTACTGATATATATATTTTAAATATATTTATCATAATTAAATTAATTTTGTATTTTTCCAGCCTAACATGCCTTGTCACTAGATGATCTTCATAATTATTCTTCCAGTGCCTGTACAGTATTCCATTAGGAAGGCATAATAAAATTCACTTAAATATTCTCTTATATGCTCATTATTTAGACTGCCTCCAAATTTTTGCTATTTTAAATAATATAAAAAATTTTTACACATATAATTGGCTTTCCATATCCCTGGATTCTGCATCCATGGATTCAACCAACCACTGATCAAAAAAATTGGGAGAAAAATCACTTCAATTGTGAACATATACAGACTTTTTTTCTCTTATCAATATTCCCTGGACAAAATAGTATAGCAACTTTTTTAAAAAATATTTTTTTAGTTGTCACTGGACCTTTATTTCATTTATTTACATGTGGTTCTTAAGACTCGAACCCAGTGCCTCACACATGCTGGGCAAGCACTCCCATTGAGCTATAACCTCAGCCCCAGTAACAACTTTTTACATAGCATTTACATTGTATTAGGCAATGTAAGCAATGATTTAAAATACATGGGAGAATGTGTGTTGTTTAATATGCAAATACTATGCCATTTTATATTAGAGATTTGGACATTGATTGATTTTGGTATCCATGAGAGGTCCTGGAGCCAACCTGCCTTGGATACCAACAGGTGACTGTATTTTTCCATATTGAGAATTTTTCCTGTAGTACAGATTTTCAGAGTGGGATTAGTTGGTCAGAGATTTGCAGTCCTTGTTTAATATTGGTTTATTTTTTTTCTTAAACTTTCTAATTATAGCTAATACTATGTACTTGTCTTCCCTATCTTTAGCCACTTCCCCCAAATATTGAACAAAAGCAAACAGTCAACTTTGTCTAAGAGTATGATGATTGAATATGAGAGTTACACAGAAATTCTGACTCCAGTCATTATGAAGACCATGTTGAATAGTATGATTGAAATGCAAGGAAATTAATCTTTTTTTGTAATGGAAAACCTCTCAAATTTATTAGTAGATTAAATATTTTTAACCGTTGAGATGTAGTTTAGTTCCATCAGCCCAGGTATTGCCTAATAGTTCTTGCAGTATAGAGGTCTTTGTTTTTGAATATGAAAATCTGTTTTTGGTTTAAGCTAATCCCAGTGAAAAGAAACAGCGGATTTTTATAAATGCAAACTGTTGAAAACAGTTTGTAGAATGTGCCTACAAAAATCTTCAGTTACTTTTGCATTTACAGTATTTCCAAATGAGCAATCGTGGTTTTTATTTAACTAAACTCCATATTCAAAAGAGCCTACTCTTTTAGTGAAACTAACAAATCCTCAGTAGGAACAGCTTACTTCAGTAAGTATGCCTTGAGCCAGTCCTTCTTATGAGACCCTTCACTAGGTACTGAGAATTACTAAATTGAATATGTCTATTAAGTTAGTGCCCACAGATCAAGAGAACCAGTCTCACTTAATGACAGCTACGGCCAAAAGGTAGGCGAAAAGATGTACAGAATTTCACTCTGAGGGCATGTATACTATGTTCCTTGACTTTCTGCATAGCCATAATAACAAGTGCCAATCTAGCAATCCCATTAATGGGTACATATTTAAAAGAAGTGAAATCAGTATGTTGAAGGAGGTTATCTACTTTCCCATGTTTATCACAGTGCTATTCACAATGACTAAGATATGGAATCAACCTAAACATCCATCATCAGATTTCTGGGTTTTAAATTGTGGCATTTAGTTGGGCTCAATTGTGCATATCTGTCCAGCAACTTGGGAGGCTGAGGCAAAAGGATCACAAGTTCAAAGCCAGCCTCAGCTACTTAGTGAGACTCTAAGTAACTTAGCAAGATCCTGTTGTAAATTTAAAAATAAAAAGGTCTGGGAATATGGTTCAGTGGTTAAGTGCCCCAGTACCAAATAATTAATTAATTTAAAATATGGCATATATATATATGAATGTTGTTGAGCCATAAAAACAGTGCAGTCCTGTCATTCATGACAGCATGGATAAATCTAAAGGACATTATGTCAAGTAAAATAATCCAGGCACAAAAAGATAAATATCTTATATTCTCTCTTATATGTGAAATCTTAAAAAAATTATCTCAGAAATAGAGTTGAATGGTGGTTCCTAGAGATTGGGATGATTGGGTGAAGGTATATGGTTAAAGAAAATATGATCATAGTTAGAAAAGAATAAATGAGGAGATCTATTGTACAGCAAAGTAGCTATAGTTAATTACGGTATGTTATTTATGAAAAATGTAACAAAAGTAGATGTTATGCTCTTAGCACAAAAATGTGAGGATAAATAAATTATAAAAAATGTATGTACATATATGTTATTACTAGAAGAAAAGCCATCAGAAAAGATAATGAGCTGAATGCAGTGGCAAACTCCTGTAATCCCAGTTACTCCTGAGACAGAAAAGGCAAATTTGAAAGCAGCAGAGGCAACATAGTTTAAAAAAAAAGTAATGATATTTATCTCTACATAGTGGAATACTGTGTTGTTATTATCAACTTTATTTTGTTTATGATGACTTTTTTAGGAAATTAAGTTATTAATTCAAAGTTCTTAAAACTATCTCATCAATTATGATTTCTATGAAATAAAGGAATTAACTTAATTTCTTACAAGAAAAAAATAAAGTGCCTGACACAGTTTCTTATACATAGTACATGTTAAAAATATTTATCTGAACCTCAGAAAAGCCATTTACTCTAGTTCTGACAGGTGCATTACTACTCAATGGAGGGAGTTCACATTGATAGAGTGTATTATGACCCAGGTATTCTGCCAAATACAATCATACGTTATATATATGTGCACAATTAATTAATGAGCACAAAAATCCTGAGTGTATTTACAGTTGAGGACACACACTTGGGAGAATTAAATACCTCCTGAAGGCACACAGCATATAAATGAAGAGAAGTGACATTTGAACCAAAATATATCTCCCTCTGAAGTCCTGCTCTTTATCAATTCTTTCACCATCTCTGAGTTCCCTTTCTTCCTCTAACTTCTATGATGTTTTAATAGCTGTGCATTCTTTTACTATTTTTCATTTCTGAAGCATTTGTTGAATCATCATTGAAGGTCCCATTTCCAATGTAGTTAATGGTTTTATAGCATCAAGTACTGTATGAAAGATGACATTAAAATTCCCAAGTTTTATTAATACTTTTAACAGCTTTACTGTGATAAAATTGACATACGATAATCTACACATATCTAAATGTGCACAGTCTGATACATACAGACACATGTATACACCATGAAACCACCACCATTATAATGATGAACATATCTATTACCCCCCAGAGGTTTCCTCATTTCCTTTGTAATCTGCCTTTCCCATCTCTCATTAGTCAACCAGTAATCCACTAGTGTTTATTTCTCAACATTTGTTTGGTTTCATTGGTGGATCTATTTGTCTAGTTTGATGCCAGTACTCCATTGTCTTAAGTCCTATAAAATTATAAAATGTTTTTTTGGGATTGGTTAACTTCTCTTAGCATTATCTTCTCCAACTGCATCCATTTACCTGCAAATGCCATAATTTTATTCTCTTTTAGTGCTGAGTAATATTCCATTGTGTATATATACCACATTTTTTAATCCATTCATCCACTGAAGGGCATCTAGGTTGGCTCCACAGTTTAGCTATTGTGAATTGTGCTGCTATAAACATTGATGTGGCTGTGTCCCTGTAGTATGCTGTTTTTAAGTCCTTTGGGTATAGTCTGAGGAGAGGGATAGCTGGGTCAAATGGTGGTTCCATTCCCAGATTTCCAAAGGAATCTCCATAGTGCTTTCCATATTGACTGCCCCAATTTGCAGTCCCACCAGCAATGTATGGGTGTGCCTTTTTCCCCACATCCTCACCAACACTTATTATTGTTTGTCTTCATAATATCTGCCATTCTGACTGGAGTCAGATGGTATCTTAGAGTAGTTTTGATTTGCATTTCTCTAATTGCTAGAGATGATGAATATTTTTTCATATATTTGTTGATTGATTGAATATCCTGTTCTGAGAAGTGTCTATTCATGTCCTTGGCCCATTTATTGATTGGGTTGTGGGTTTTTGTTTGTTTGTTTGTTTGTTTTGTTTTGTGGTTTTTTTTGGTGTTTAGCTTTTTGAGTTCTTTATATACCTTAGAAATTAGTGTGTGATCTGATATATGAGGGGTAAAAACTTGCTCCCAAGATGTAACAATGGGTGCCCATCTAATGATGGTCCCGTAAGAATTATGTCATCTAAAATATAGAAAGAAAAAAAAAATTGTCATGTAGTAACATAGGCCTCTTAATTTGGTAAGCATTCTCTGCGATGTTCACACCATGATAAAATCCCCTAACAATCTAACAATGCATTCTCAGAAGTAGTCCCCATCTCTAAGCAATGCATGACTGTGATTGGAATCAACCTATACTATCTGTGAAGATAGGATTTGAAGAGGGAGACTGTTTAGGAGTCTTAAGGTGTTCCAAGTAACAGGTCGGATTTTGATGAGTAGAAATAAACACCATCGCCCCCAAAATTATAAAATGTTGAAGTCAGGGAGGATAAGTCCTCCAACTTTTTTTTTGTACCAAGGATTGAACCCAGAGGCACTTAACCACTGAGCCACATCCCAGCCCTTTTTATTTTTTATTTTGAGACAGGGTTTCACTAAGTTGCTGAGACCGACTTCGAATTCACAATCTTTCTGTCTCGGCCTCCTGAATGCTGCATTTATAGGCGTGTGCCGTCACACCTGGCTCCCCCACCTTCTTAAAGATGTTCTCAAAGTTGTTCTGGGTTTTCTAAATCATTTTTACATATTTTTTTGTCAGTACTGGAGATTGAACACAGGGGCACACTACCAGCTCTTTTTATTTTATATATTAAGACGTAGTCTTACTAAGTTGCCTGAGCTAACCTTGGACTTGATCCTCCTGCCTCAGCTGCTGGAATCACTGAAATTACAGGTGTGGTGTGCCACCATGCCCAGCTCCAGATATTTTTTGTTACTGGTCTCTTTTTTTTCCCCCCTTTTGTGTGTGTGTGCGCACGCGCGTGTGTGTGTTTGTGTGTGTGTGTGTGTGTGTGTGTGTGTGTTGTTTTACTATGTATTGAACCCAGGACCTTGTGCATGCTAGGCAAATGCTCTACCTAGCCTTTTTTGTTTTTTTTAAACAGGGACCACTAAGTTTTGCAGGTTGGCCTCAAATTTGTGATCCTTTTTCCTCAGCTTCCCAAGCAGTTGGGATTACAGTCTACTTGCATCATCACACACAGCTGTTAGTGATTCCTAATTTGTTTCTGTTGTAGTCCGACATACTTGACATACTTGAATCCTACTAAATTGCTTTGTGACCTAGTATATGGTATATCTTGGTAATTGTTTCTCATGTACTTGCTGCTGTTAGATATTATGTTCTATAAATGTCAGTTAAGTCAAGTTGGTTCTTCTGTATCCTTACTGGTTTTCTGAGAACTCCACCTGATGCCCTGAGCCTTCTGAGGTTTTCTATTCTATTAGGAGAGAACAGGAATTATTGTCAAATCTGTGCAACATCTGTGGATCATTTTCTCTAATCCATTTGGGTGGTTCTATTCTTAACCACACATACTTTCTTCATATAACATGTACTGATCAGTACTCAGCTGAATACTTGTCCTCTGCAGATTTCCCATGATATCTGTCTATCTCTGTCTCTCTCTCCCACCCTCCTCTTCATCACTCTGCAGTCTCAACTCCAGCCACTTTGGCCTTCCTGAATTCCTAGTTCTACTTCATCAGTTCTGAGAGACCATCATCCTCTCTGCCTGGATTCCCTCTCCTTATGTCTCTGCCTAGGAACTTTTTCTGGCAGTAGGTCATTACTTAATGTCCAGTGTCTTAAAAACTATATGTACACACACACACACACACACACACACACACACACACACACACACATATTTATAAATACATATTTATTAAACATTTTTAGTTGTAAATGGACACAATACCTTTATTTATTTATTTATTTATTTATTTATTTATTTATTTATTTATTTATTTATTTATTTATTTATTTATATGTGGTCCTAAGGATTGAATCCAGTGCCTCACACATGCTAAGGAAGCGCTTTACCACTGAGCTATAACCCCAGCCCTCTTCCATATATTTTGAACAGTTTTTAGTTAGTTTAGACCCTGATAGTCCATCTTGCTTGGAAGCAGGAATCCATTTTCCTGATACTTTTTCACATATTTCATAACTTTTTGTGTCATATTTGGAATAATGTTCACTGTGATCACTTCTCTGTCCACATGGAGTTCAGAGGTTCTGTTGTTGATTTTCTATAAGCAGCTGCCTTCCCCTGTATTGAGTATTAACAGATTCTTTATCTAGATTCTCCCTACCTCATAGAAACAATAAAAGCTAATGGTTTATTAAGTGCCTCCTGTGCAGCAAGCATGCATTAATGGTTTTAAATGTATTACCTCATTTAATCCTTATGGTACCCTGTGAAGCAGTCATTAACTTCATTAGAGAGATGACATAATTGAGTTGGAGAAGTTAAGTAGTTTGCCCAAGGTCACACAGGAGGTGACATGGTCAGCTCTCACACTCAAGTCCAACAGACTCAGAGCCCACTGCTTCCTAGAGAGTACCACAAAGCCCATGGTGCCTATCTGAGGTTATTTTGCTGAGTACAAGAAGACCACTACTAAAACCAACTCAAAAAGATTCTTCTTATCTGTCCTGGCAATAACAGTAAGCATTTTACAACATCTAAGGAAGGAAAAATACTAGTACAGCTAGAAAAAAATCATTTTGATTGAAGTTCTGTCAAGTGACCGGAAGAAAAAGAATTGAGTGCAGTTCTTTAGATAATAGAAGAAGAATGTAATTTTAGAAATGCTGAGTCAAGAGGGTAGAGGAGGGGGCTGGTGTGTAGCTCAGAAGTAGCATGTAGGAGACCCTGACTTCCATCTCCTCCACCACGGGGCGGGGGTGGGAAGGTGAGGGGTTGGAGCCAGGGCTGTGGCTCAGTGGTAGAATACTTATCTAGCATGTGAGGCACTGGGTTTGATCCCTGGCACCACATACAATAAACAAATGAAATAAAGGTATTGTGTCCATCTACAACCATAAAAATATTTAGAAAAAAAGTTTTCTAAATATTTTTGTGAGGGTAGAAGAGGGGAAAAGAAAGAAATTATTCTGAGATGATATGATTTCGGAAGGTGCTGGAGCAGTGCAGAAGCATGTGTTGCTGTCACTGCAGCCTTTCATTCCCTTCCATAAGAACCAAAAAATGAACTCAAAAATAGAGCAGGGAAAGGAATGTTTAGTGTCAACCATTGTTGCCAAGTTAAAATGTCTTCAATTGATTCCAAGTGCCATAGCACAGTACAATATTAACATTTTATATATTTTTTTAGAAATTTGTTCTACCTTCATTTTTATAAATGTATGAGCATTTTAAAATTTTTTTGTAATACCCACATTTTTTAAATGTTTATAACCTTTCTTAGAGTGTGAAGGGAATGTCTTATAGTAGTTGAAATATTTTTTTTTTTAAGTTAGTGTTATGGAAATTTCTAGAACATCATCCTTATTTTTTGTATAACACCATTCCCTGTTGGAAAAAACAATAGAATCTGAAGTCTGAGATTTGAGAAGTCAAGATCTAAACTTATTTTGCCACTGGCCTGAGGGATTACAAATGAATAACTGTAAGATCAGGCACAAGATTACCTCACTGACCTGTGGAGAATTTTCAGTAATAATTATAATTTCTTAGATATTCTTAAAATTTAGGAATTCTTAGAATTTTTTAAGAGGAGTCAGTTTAAAAGTATTAGTGATCCTCCTCCCCTCCCCCTCCTCCGTTTTTCAGTTGTAGGTGGACACAATACCTTTATTTTATTTATTTATTTTATGTGGTGCTGAGGATTGAACCCAGTGCCCTGTACGTGCCACTGAGCCACAACCCCAGTCCATCCCTCAGTTTTCTTTGTCCTGCACTCCCTTGACAGACAACTATGCTTGTGTAAATATTATTTATATTTAATATAGCACAAATGGTGCTATAGATAAATACATATACATTTTGAACATCCAATACTACTTTAATTAATATGCCTTTTAGCTATGGTGGGTAATATACCTTGAGACTCAGATTAGAAAATTATACATTTTCCTGTGTAACACTGCACAGGGGACTTTTCCTTTTGTGTCAATATACCTGTTTATCATCTAGTTATACCTGTTTATTATTTAGCATATAGTTCTATGACATTAAGTAAACTTCACAGTGTTGTGGCACTGTCCTCAGTATCCATTTCATCTTGCAGAAATGACTTCCCATTACTCACCGCAGTCCCTGACAATCACCTTTCTACTTTTTGTCTCTATGATTTTGACTCCTCTAGATATCTCATATAAGTGGAATTATGGGGTTTATTTTTTTTTGTGACTGGCTTATTTCACTTAGCATACTGTCCTCAAAGTTCATCCTTGTGGTAACATTGTCGGAATTTCCTTTCTTTTTAAGACTGAGTAATATTCCATTGTATGTATGTACCAATTTTGTTTGTCTTTTCATCTGTTACTGGACACTTGGGTTGCTTCCACCTTTTGGCTGTTGTAAACACTACTACTGTGAACATGGGTTTACAATTTTCTATTCTAGTCCATGCTTTTAATTCTTTGGGGTTTCTACCCAGAAATGGAATCGTTGGATTATATGTAACTCTATGTTTAATTTATTAAGTAAACACCATACTACTGTTTTTCCACACCAGCTGTACTATATACAGTAACATTAACAGTGTACAATGGTCCAATTTTCCACATCCTCATCAACATTTATGAAAATAGCTTTTTGAAAATAGCCATCCTAATGAGTATAAAATGGTATATCATGGTTTTGATTCACACTTTCCCAATGATTAAACATGTTGGGATCTTTTCATGTGCTTCTTGTCCATTTATATATCTTCTTTAGAAAAATATCCATTCAGGTTCTTTGCCTTTTGTTGTTGTGTTGTTGCTGCAGGGTTGGGAAGATCCTGGGGATTTAACTTAGGGGCACTTGACCACTGAGCCACATCCCCAGCCTTGTATTTTATTTAGAGACAGGGTCTCACTGAGTTGCTTACCACCTTGCTATTGATGAGGCTGGCTTTGAACCCACAATCCTTCTGCCTCAGCCTCCCAAACCACTGGGATTTCAGGTGTGCACCCTGAACCTGGCTGCCTATTTTTTAATTGGGTTGTTTTTTATTGTTGAGTTTTAAGCATTCTTTATATATTCTGGATATTAATCCCACATCAGATATATGATTTGCAAATACTTTCTCTCATTCTGTGGGATCCTGTCATTTTATTGTCCATTGATGCAAAACAATTTTTAATTTCGATGGTCCAATTTATTTTATTTTAGCTTTTTAAAAAATTTTTTTGGTACCAGTGATTGAACCCAGGGGTGCTTATCCACTGAGCCATATCCCCATCCTTTTTTATTTTTTTATTTTGAGACAGAGTCTCGCTAGAACCTCAGTAAGTTGCTGAGGCTGGCTTTGAATTCAGGATCCTCCTTCCTCAGCCTCCCAAACCACTGGGATTACAGGCATGCACCACCATGCAGAGCTATTTTATTCTTTTGTTGCCTATTGTCAGTCAGTATTTAAGAATAAAAAGTGAAAGATACTAATAAATATTTCTTCTCTATTTGAAACATATTTTACTATTGATTGTAAAAATGATCTCTATCCTCTATTAACATGCATGCATGAACAGACAGTCCTATCTATGTATAATCGAATAAGTAAATTAACATTTTGGAACAGTTCAATTTTAGGTGCTTTTCCTGTTTCCAGACATTTTCTTGAAGCAAGCAAACTAGCTAATGGTTTTTAATTTTTTCTAGCTAAATGCAGATAATGAAAGAGAAGAAGGAGAAGACTTTGAAGACAATATGGATGTTTTTGATGACAGCAGTTCCACTCCTTCTGGTACCTTAAGAAATTATCCACTCACCTGCAAAGTTGTTTATTCCTACAAGGTTTGTATTAAGATATTGCTGATATTAAATTGTGACAAACCTAAAGATACATGTGACTGTGTCTACCCAGCTTCTCACAGGACACCTAGCATAATGTTAGTATTCAGTTAATATCTAAAGGAACGAAACATAATGATGAAGAGTTTAAGCTCTGATATTAGATTTCTTGAGTTAAATCCTGTCTCACTGCTTATGAACTACATGAGCTTACTCTAGTCAGCCTCTTAATTTCTATGAGCCTCAGTTTCCTTATCTACATGATGGGGATAATATTGTAAAATAAATGTGAAGATTAAATGAGAGATTACCTTTATAGCAAAGCACTTGGCATAGTACCTAGTTCAGTAAATACAGTATATTCAGTAAATACAGCTCTTACCCTTACTCTCTATTGCCTGCTTGGCATAAACCCTCCATTAGAATGAACCTCAAAATTCATATGAAAATAAAATTGTTTCCCAAAGCAGTTTTTAATACTTTGCCTTTACTCATCCTAATATAATTCCCTCTTGTCCATATTGAGCAGGAAATCTGGATTAACAGATGCCAGAATTTCCAAACTTGGTTTGGTATAATAGTTCTTACTCTCTCTCATCCTTTCCTGCTTATCCAATTACTTTATATTCAACACAAAGTAAATGGTGTTTCAATTTTCCAGTTCCTTTCTTTCCCTCACTCCCACATTCAGTCTGTCAGCCAGTCCTGTTGTGCCCACCTCCACGACATATCCTGAATCTATTCACTTTTCACCATATTTACTGCTCTCATCTTTATCTAGGCCATTTCTTTGATTGTTATAAGATGGGGATGAGCCCTCATAATTAGGCTTCTTTGACACTAGCTTCCCAACGATCCATTTTCCAGCTACAATTATTTTTTACACATAAAGGAGTTAATTCCATCCCCTTTTCTAAAAAAAACCCTTTTTAAGCTTTAAATGTTAATTCCATTTCTTTTCCTAAAAAACCGTTCCCAGCCCGAACTCTTCACTGGAATCCGTAATGTCTAGCCTGATCGGACTCCAGGCATTCTCCCCAGCTTTATGTCAGGCCATTCCTCCACTTCACACACTCAGTACACTGGCCACTCTGGCTGCCTTTCTGGCTTCAAAAGTACCAGGTTCCTTCCTGAGTACACATCTTTGCACTTGTTGTTCCCTCTGATTAGAACTGTGTCTCCCCATATATCTGTTGACTGCCCTTATCTTCATTGTAGTTCAACTCAAATAGCCTCCAAAGGTCACCTCAGCCACCTAAACACATAGCTAGCTCTTTACTACTCTATCCCATAACACTGTTTTGTTCACCATACTGTCATCTCTCACTCAACTACGGGAATATGATCTGAGAAATTCAGCATTTGGTGACATTATCGTCATTCAAACATTGTAGAGTGAGCTTATACGAATCTAGATGGTATAGCCTAATAGACACCTAGCCTGTGTGGTAGAGATATATTATTTCTGTTCATCAGACCATGACGAACAAAACAACATGAGATTAAATCAAGCACAAGATAAACTCATGCAATCCAAAGATGCAATAAACGTGACATGTACAAGGCTACTGTTGGCCAGCATAAATTGTTTTACAGTAAACTTGTTTTTTTAATAAGTAGAGATTACACACCAAAATAATGATTAAAAGTATATTAAATATAAACTAATACCTAGTTGTTTATTATCATTATCAAACACTATATACTATACATAATTATGTGTGCTGTACATATATATGATTGGCAGCACGGTGGATTTGTTTACACTAATGATGCCACAGAAATATGAATAATATGTTATACTGTGACATCATGATGGCTACAATGCTGTCTTTTAATTTTTCATCTCCATTATAATTTTATGGGACCACCATATATGTGTGATCCAGTGTTGACCAAAATGTCATTATGTGGTACATGACTGTATAGCTCTTAGTGCCAGCCAGATTAAGTCTTACTTGTCTTCATATTTCTTTGCCTGGTTCCCCATTAAAGGCTTATGAAAGTATAAACTTTGTGTCTGTACCTTTTCTGTGTCATGAGCTCCTGGGACAATGCCTGGCACACAGTGGGTCTTGGATTAATAATTGTGAAATTAATAAGTGAATGACGTAAGGAAGGCATGAGCAAATGAATCCTTTTCTGGCCCCTATACTGATAGAGAAAGCAAGAGGAAAAGGTTAATGCTAAGGAATAACAACAGAGGGACTGTTCTGAGAGACTCTTTAACTGTCATACACTGGGCACTCTCACTCCACTCCCCAGTCCTGTGTTGCCAAAAGCTGGCATTATATACTTTTCAGTATCAGCTATTCCTGTTTTTTTTGAGTTTAACATCATTTCATTATATTTAAATTCATAATACTTGCTGTTTTCTTTAAAAAGTTAGGGTTTTTTCCTAGTGTACATTGTTTTGATAATGTTTTGAAATTTTGAAATCATCTTCTAAGAAATTTGGGGATATTTTACAGGACATTTTTAAACTAGGGTTCAGAATGTTTTCTGATATCACCTCTCCTTGTTATATTTACATGAAAGTTTCAAAACTAATTAAGATCCTTAGATGGAGAGAGTTCTAAGTGTCTAAATTGTTTTAAACAGCTCACATTCAGGCTGGGGTTGTGGCTCAGTGGCAGAACGCTCACCTAGCACGTGCAAGACCTGGGTTTAATCCTTAGCACCACATAAAAATAAATAAATAAAATAAAGATATTGTGTCCAACTACAATTAAAAAATAAATATTAAAAAAAACAGCTCACATTCACCCATTGATCTATCACAGTACCTCCATTGATCTATCCCAGATACGTCTCTGTGAAACCAGACTATCAGAATCTATTTAGGGCTGAGTGAAGTGGTGCATGCCTGTAATCCCAGCAGTTCAGGAGACTGAGGCAGGAGGATCATGAGTTCAAAGCCATCCTCAGTAATTAGCAAGGCCCTAAGCAACTCAGTGAGACCCTATCTCTAAACAAAATATAAAAAGGGGCTGGGGATGTGGCATAGTATTGAAGCGCCCCTGGGTTCAATCCTCAATACAAAAAAAAAAAAAAACAGAATCTATTTAGTCAGTTAATCATGAGCTAAAACAGAGTGCACAATATGTGATAACTTTTGTGATATAAGAATTAATATGACACTATCCCTGCCATCCAGGAATAGACAGACGATGCAGTAGTTAAATAAATTTTACAGACAAGATGGCATTTAAATTAAATCATAATCTAGACTTTTCTAGGTAGAGAGAGAAGATAGGGAAAGGAAGGATCCTTCTAAGCAAAGGGAAAAGCAGATATGGAAACTGGGATGAGAGGATAGGGTGTTGAGAACAGTTTACTTTTGGATGTGTAGGAGCACTGAGAGGTGGGGAGTAACAGAAGATCTAAAGGCATTTGCTGTCAGATAATAAAGGGCCTTGAATACTAGGCTCAGGAGTTCGGTTTTTATTCTGGACTTTAAGGAGATAACTTTGGTCTTTGTGTAGAAACTCAGGAGGATAAATTAGAATAGAGAGATCAGCTGGGCACAGTGGCCCAGGCCCATAGTCCCAACTACTTGGAATGCTGAAGCAGGAGGAAGATGGCTTGAAACCGGGGTATTCAAGGCCATCCTCATAGCAAAACTCCATTGCAATGAATGAATGAATGGAAAAAAGAGAAAGAGACTGACTTTGAGCCTAATCATGATTTCTGTGGCCTACACCAATAAAAAAGGACTAGATGAACCTGGTGAGAACACAGAAAAGCTATATTTAATATTCAGATTCAAAAGCTTTAAAAGTATTCATAACTTTTAACCTTATTAATATCCACCCTAAGGAAATGAGCCACAATATAGAAAATGTTTTAGATACAAAATATTCTTTCAGGGTTTGGGATATAGTTCAGTGGTAGAGTGCCTACCTAGCAATGTGTGAGGCCCTAGGTTTGATCCCCAGTACTGCAACAACACAAAAGTGTTCTTTCATTATCTTCTACTTTATAATAGCTCACAGTTTGCTATGGAGTTTTGTAACAGACTGAAACATATTAGGACTTAAGGAGACATTGTGAGACCTTGCATATATTTAATAGCCATTGACTGACCACTTGCTGCCTATAGTTGGAATAAGTGAGAAATACAGTCCCCGCCTTAAGTCATTCTAATAGGGAACTCATAAGGACTAGCAGTGAGCTAGAGCACCATGGTAGTCAGTGTGTGATGGACTCATGGAGTCTTAATGAAAGGAAGAAGCAACTGGCTCATTGCCAGTGGTCTGAGAAAGAGAGCTGGGCCACAAGTCATGAGAAGCTACTGCTTCTTTGTTCATTTCAATCTCTTCAATAACCCTACAAAGAAGATATTATCAGAAAACACCATTTATTCAACAAACAATTACTTGAGCATCTCTTTATACAAATACTTTGCTCTTTCTAGGCCCTGTGATGTAGCACTGATCAAAACAGACAAAAATCTGTCTTTATGGCACTTATGTTCTGGTAGAAAAAAAAGAAAGAAAGAAAACTGAGACTCAGATGGTCTCTTGCCCATAGAAACAAGACTGAAACTAGACTTTTATACCTATAATAATCTAATCCATTCATCAGAAAGGAAAGCTGGAACAGAGCAGGACAGACAAAAGGAGCAGCCGGGAATAAGCATAGAAGCAAGAGAGACATGGTGCACCTAGACCACAGGGAAGAGTGTGCTGGTCCAGGGTACCCCGAGGCTCACAGGGCCCAGACTCTAGGTCTTTATTGCCATGTAGAGGAAAACCTTGTACAAAAGTTGTCATTGGTGTGTGGTGTCAGCACAGTCATGCTAGTGTCTGCTTCTGCTAGAAGACTCCTGCTGCACTGGGCCTCAATGGCTGTTGCACAAGGACAGCAACATATCCTGCTTTGCTCTCACACAGGGTAGAGACTGGTATGGTTGTATTGAGACTTTTTAAGTCTTGGCATGTAATTTAGGAAAACGGCTTTACTACAGAAGTACCTTTTACTGGTATATTCAGGACACAATGTGGTTTCAGAATAGCAAAGAAATTCCATTGGAAAAGCTATCAAGAGTAAATGTGGACCAACACTAATTATCTCATTCAACAATTTATCCAATGCTTAAATCCTGAAATTGCCCATATTTACCTCCTGTTGACTAATGATCTTGGCAGTGTCACATGGCCCTCTCGTATGCTGTCTTTTTTGTAGGATTATGTTTTTGTATATGCTGAATTAATTATATAAAAAATATCCTCCAAGCTATTTGGCTTTTTTTATTTCAAGAACAGTAATAACTTACCTATCACTCTTCAGACTAAATGTTATAAAACATCTTCTTTTTTAATAGAGAATCTTTATCATATAGACTTAACTCATTTAATTCCAAATTTTAAGATGCATTAAGCCTGATTTTTCTTTTTTACAAAGAGTGCTGCACGTCCACATCCCAATAAATAATAAAGAACTAAATTATTTTCCTCAAAAAAGAATAATTGAGGCCAAAATTGACTCTACTGCTGTGTATAACTATGAAGAACAAATTTTTAAAAAGAGTAAATGAGACAATTTCTATCAGGTCCCCTCTCATCCTGCAGGAGTTCTGTCTCTTTTCTTTTCAATTAAATAAATTCTCTTTTACACTTAAAAAAAAAGTAAATAAGTGGGTTTCATATATTAACATAAGAGGTAATTTACTTAAAATCTGGTCCTGGAGTGGCTGGGGATATAGCTCAGTGGTAGGGTATTTGCCTAGCATGTGTGAGGTTTGGGGTTCAAACCCTAATACTGAGGGGAGAAAATCTAGTCTTATAGTATTCTCTGGTTTAACACCCATTTTCAAGACTGTTTTTGTCTTAAGGAGCTATGGTAGCTTCAGAATCTGGGTTTTGATGAAATGTTTAAAGCTTGCAAAATGTGGAGTGAATCATAGAAACTGACTAACTTTCTTGCCCAATTTTTGCTTGTGTAACTTGGAGATATTTTACACTTTGAAATTGTGAGATTTGAAAAACTATATGGTCTCAGTTGACAATTTTAACTGATCTTGGGACTTGGGGGAAGCTTTTAAGGCTTTTACCAGAGAGCCAGAAGATACTCACAAGCCCACCTGTTAATATGACATACAAGGCTCTTTAGGAAGCAAAGCCAAACAGACTCTCCAACCCCTCTGTGGAGCCTCTGAGAGTCTCCTCTCAGGTTTTGTTGTCCTAAGGGAAAATCTGGTGACTGGTGCTATCAGGGACAATAAAGCCATCACAGATTGTGTAGAACCTCTAAGGATCAACCCAGTCTCCATACTAATATTGGAGCATAATCCAAATTTTGCCTGATCTCAATCATGGCCTTTCCCACAATTTTCCTCTTTGGGCCACTATTTTATAGCAATTCCAGATCAACCCTCGGCATTGCTTAACCTCCATCCAATCCATGTACATAGCCCTTTGCATTTTCCATGCACCTCCATGGTAGCCTTTGGTAGCACTTCCGTTTCAGTGCCTTCTCCTCTGCCTGTGCTTCCCAAGTCGTCATGGTTCTGTGCTTATTCATCCTACATTAACTCCCCAATCCTCAAGAGAATGGCAGGACTGTCATTTTGAAGAAATGGAGGCTGAGTAACTTACCACTAGGTACCTGAGCTGAAGCTGGAACCCACATCCTTCACTTCCAGCCCAGTGCTGATCACTGATCTGATTGCCTCCTGAGGATCCAGTTTTAGTTGCAGTTTTATTTTGTTTCATTTTTTTAGAGTAAAACTTCACCTCATTATGATAGTTTTACAGCATTGAAATTTTTATGTTTCTCAAAATCATTTCAATATTTTGATCCCCAGTTTTTGTTCTGACCAGCTCACATCTGCTCTTTATCTAACCTTTTTAATTTTGTCCATGACCATCCTCCATTGCAGGCTTCTCAAGCAGATGAGTTGACCATTGAGGAACATGAGGTGTTAGAAGTGATTGAAGATGGAGATATGGAAGACTGGGTAAAGGTATATTCCTTTGCTCATATCGCCCCTCTTGTGACATTTTTAGGAGTTTGTTTTGGTTCTTATTATGTCCGGTCCAAACCTTTGTGTGTGCAAACCTGTTTTGTAACCATGTCTTTTACCCAGGCTCGAAATAAAGTTGGCCAAGTGGGTTATGTGCCAGAAAAGTACCTACAGTTTCCCACCTCGAACAGCCTACTGAGCATGCTGCAGTCCTTGGCCGCTTTGGACAGTCGGTCACACACATCCAGCAATTCCATAGAAGCAGAACTCGTTTCAGGCAGCCTCAACGGAGATGCCAGTGGTAAAGACTGAAACAAGGCACACTTTATTTGGTCACATTTGACCTAAACTGTATTACCCTAGGAGTAAGCCTTCAGTAGGTTAAAAAGCACTTTCTTCCTGTTTTTTGTTTCCCTTTTTTGATCACAGTGAGTAAAAAAATTACAACTTTGAGTGGTGCTCTCTGAGTTGTCATGTGAGCATAGGGGTGGTTGCAAAAGCAGCCTTTGTTCTTAACCAGATTTGTCTCTCTCTTGCTTTCTAGTCTGTTTTGTGAAAGCACTTTATGATTATGAGGGCCAAACAGATGATGAGCTATCTTTTCCTGAGGGAGCAATCATTCGTATCTTGAACAAAGAGAACCAAGATGACGATGGCTTCTGGGAAGGGGAATTCAATGGGCGGATTGGAGTGTTCCCATCGGTGCTAGTAGAAGAACTTTCAGCCTCAGAAAATGGTGATACTCCATGGATGAAAGAGATTCAGGTACCAGAGTGGGGAGAGCTGAATTTTATAATGTTTAAAGGGATGGAGGTGTGGCTCAGTGGTGGAATGTTTACCTAGTACGTTCAAGGTTTGATCCCCAGCACTGCTGAAAAGAAGAAAAGAAGAGCTGCTTTAAAACATGATTAAAGAAAAAAACTCCCTAGGGTCTCTTGAACCAGGCAAAAGTGGGTTGCAGTCTCTCTGCCTCACCCTCCCTGTTCCAGTCCTCAATTGCCAGATGTCTATATAGCTGAATTTCAGAAACCAGAGACTTGACGGTCAGACCCTTGTGGGATATGACCCTATTATGCCTTCATTCTTCTGCATTCTGTGAATCTATTAACCAAAATACTAAATCGTATATAGCATATCAAAGGTTGGTTTGGTGGAGAGAGAAAAAACAAATCGGAGAGAGAATGTGTTATGTCCATGGTTAGTTTATGTGGTACAACTCTGAGGTAGCTCTTCGTTCTATCACACTCAGAGCCCTACCACATAACCCAGGGCCTGCCAGAGCCCCTGTCCCACAATAAAGGGGCTGTAAGGTTTTGCTCATCAGTAGGAAACTTGCATTTACAGGAAGTCCTAATTTATTCAGTTCAGTTTTTCTCTGGGGATCTGTTACAGCAGCCTGGCAGGTAGAAGAATAAAGAAAGTGTTTGCCAATCTTGTTTGCGTGATAATAACTTAGCCTCACATACAAGAAGCTCAGCCAGTTATTGTATCTTCATATGTAAAAACAGTACAATTTGTCCCCTTTTTTGTTCTTCCTTAGCTTTGTTGAATTGACTAATTTATCATATTTTCAATTAAAAAAGAAAAGTTTAGAGAATGGTTTGACTTGGTAACTGTTTGAAGATAAACTAAAATCAGTAATATAATGAGATCTATGATAGGAAACTGTTAAATGCATCATGAAACAGTTTGGGGTAGTTATTTTAGGTCCATTTGCTGACGAGCAAAAGGCTGACAAGCTTTAACAGTCATAATTTAGTCCCAGAGAATAGGAATGTGTGTTCAGCAGCAGAGAAGAAGCCAGCTCTCTTTCCTGAGGCCAAGAGCACCTGGTAACCTTGCCTCCTTCCATGCAGATCTCTCCTTCCCCCAAGCCGCAAACATCCCTGCCTCCGCTACCGCTGTATGAAAAGCCTCCCAGCAGTCCTTACCCCAGCCTGGATAAGAGGAGTGCCCAGCTCTTCCCCCGTCTCCTTCAACAAATGGTAAGGGTCCTCTGGGCAGGGTCTGAGTGCATTTTATTGCACAGCACCACATAAATTGAGCTTTTTAATTCTCTCCCTTAGAAAATAGCCTCCATGCTGAGTCACCAGGATTCTCACAGGCATCAAGGCATACTCCTGAGACCTCATATGGCAAACTCCTGCCTGTAAGTCTCCTAGCTGGCAGGGTTATAGAATGCATAGTTCTTCCAAATCCAAATCAGCCCCTGTGTGTTGCCAAACAAGGATGAAATGAATTTGGGAAGGTAAAAAGATTGATTGAGGGGCTGGGGTTGTGGCTCAGAGGTAGAACGCTCGCCTAGCATGCATGAGTCACTGGGTTCAATCCTCAGCACTGCATAAAAATAAAATATTGTGTCCACCTATAACTAAAAAATAAATTTTAAAAAAGAGCGATTAAAAAGGCTAAGTGGGTTATGTGCCAGAAAAGTATCTACAGTTTCCCACCTCAAACAGCCTCGACAGCTCTAAAGTCAATTCATCTTGGATCATTTAGTTTATACTGGAACACTTCTCACTGACATGGTAAGATCACAAGATAACCACTGTGCAGGTGTATTTCAATTGTATTTCAAGCTCTAGGAACATTGAAGTAGTATAATTGTAACATAAAAACAATTGTTTTAGCAAGTGTTTATTAAGAATCTATTTTCCAGGCCGTATTTGCCTCTTTGAGGAGCATTGAAATACACTAAATGACCTAAAAGAACTCCTGTTCTCAGGGATATATTCTGACAAATAGTTACCTATGCTCACCCTTCACTTTACTGCCATCTTAGTTCCACTACCACTCCTCTTCAAGGTCATGGCTTTCATACTGGTAATCCAGTGGACCCTTTGCAATTCTGTTTTCCTTGACCTTCTTGAACCACTAGGTTGATTCATTAAGCAGATATGCTTTGAGTTCCTTATTAATGACTTGGATCTTAATATTTTTTTTATACTGGGGAATAAATCCAGGGGTACTATACCACTGAGTTATAGCCCCAGCCCTTTTTATTTATTTATTTTTTCAGACAGAGTCTTACTAAATTGCTCAGGCTGGCCTCAACTTGTGATACTCATGCCTCAACCTCCTGGGTAGTTGGGATTACAGGCTGGGCCACCACACCTGGCAGGGACTTGGGTCTTGATTCTAAATGTGATTGAAAGCCATTGTGAGGTATTAAGCAGGGCAGTGTTGTGATTAGTTTTGTATTTTAAACACATATTTATGGCTACCAAGTGGAGACCAATAAAAGGTGGCAGAACTGATACAGGAGCCATTAGGAGGATGTAGCAGTTGTCCAAGCAAGAGGCATTAGTAACATGGGCTGGTGGGTAAGAGTAGAAATGGAGAAATCGGGGCTAATTTTCTTGTCCACCACACTTTGCTGGCTGGCTCTATACCTCCAGCTCTTCCTTTTCATTGACCTTAGCAGGTTTCTCCTCCTCTCTCCATCTCTGCTGATACTTTTCATGATCCTGTCCCTAGACTGCTTCTCTTGAAGTCATTCAACATATTCTCCCCAAGTTACCTATTCCCATGACTGTAAGAACCAAATCCCAGAATCATGTCTCTCAGTGAGTTTCAGACTTGTGGTAATCTCAACTTATATGTCTGAGACCAACCCCCAAAACTCAGCAAAAATTAGTGAATTACCTTCCCTCCAAGACATGTTCCTTCTTCCATTTTGCCTGTCTTGGTGAATGGATCCTCTATCCTACCAGTGCTCTGGAGGCATTTCTCAGACCTTCCTGGCCTACCTGCAGTCATCACCAGGTCTTGCCAGGTTTACCTTGGATACAGGTCTCAAAACTCTTCACTGTTCTGCTTCCACCATTCCTGGTATCTAGTTCAGCTCACATCAGCCTTCATTCTGAAAAGTCTGGAAAGTCTCCTATGTTGTCAGCTCACTTGTCCTGTTGCCCACTTCCAATCTCTTCTCCAAACTGTTATCTGAGACATCTTTTCATGGATCTGATATGCCTTACAATCCATCAAAGACTCCCCTGCCTACAGAATAAAGCCCAGATTTCTTTTTTTTAAATATAGGGTTTTTTTTAATATTTATATTTTAGGTGTAGATGGACACAACACAATGCCTTCATTTTTATGTGGTGCTGAAAATCAAACCCGGGTCCCACCCATGCTAGGCAAGCGCTCTACGCTGAGCTACAATCCCAGCCCAAGCCCAGATTTCTTATAACATGTCTCAACAAGGCCCTTCATTTCTTGCCCCAGCCTGCCTCTCCAGCCTTCTCTCTTAGAACTGACTCCCAAGACATGCTGAAATGTCTTATTTCCCTAAGTATTGCGCTCTTGCCTTCCAGGCTTTAGCTTTGGAGAAGGATTTTAGGGCTTTAGTAACTATTGTGCCCAGGGCTTTTAGCCCAGGCAGCAGTCTCATTTGTAGACTTGACATTTCATCCAGAACAGTACCTGCTTTTCGGGGTGGGAAATTTACACTGAAAGTATGTGCCCATGTCATTGGATAGAGGACTGGTTGGACTTTGCAGATGCTCCAGCCTGAGTCTGGAAGCTGACTTACAAACCAAGATTTTGTTCTTTACTCAGGTCCGAGCGGCTCCCCCTCCACCCACACAGAACCACCGAAGGCCAGCAGAGAAGATGGAGGATGTGGAGATCACACTGGTGTGACTATGGGCTTGCCCTTTGTTACCGCTACAATCAAGGCCAGGCTTGGAGTTTGGCCCATCCTGTTGTTTAGGCACCTTTGCATGATGGTGACTCTTTAACAGAGCAAAACCAAGGCAGATTCTCTGTGACTGGGTGGCCTGGTGAACTCCTCCCATGTTTTGAATATTTTGTGCCTTTTTTTGTTGTTGTCATTTTCTATGTCATCTCTCCTACCATAGCACAAATCCTAGTGGGCCCTAGAAGCAGAGGGGAGTAGCCCTCATGCCTAACAGTGGTCCGTTTTTATAGGAGATTCCAGACCAGGCCTCATTCCAGGGAATAGTCACAGAATTCTGATCATGTGTGCTCGTACAGTATATTACTGTGGCCACAAGGATGTGGCAAAAATCTCATCATTCTTCAAGTGGCTTTTGCTCATCTGATTAAGTATTAATCAGATTCTGTTGGCTCCAAAAGGAAACAGAAGGAGGGATTCAGGAGAGGCTGGCTCCTCCCCGAAGTTCGTCCCCAGATGAAAAGTGAAACCATACCGGGAAAAAGTGGACTGCCCATTGCATTAGCGCCAGTTGCATTAACGCACATCTTTTCCACAACTAACAGATTTAAAATAATAACAGTGTCCTTTGTATTAATATTTATGCCATTCATTTAGTATTAGTGGGGCTAACCTGGAGGGGGCTAAACTAGTAGCCTCATCTTGCCCATCACATAGACTAATAGAAAGGAGGCTACGGCCACAGCAGAGATGGAGCTTCCAGATCTGAAATGAGCCGGTTTAATGTTCTTTTTGTCTTTGGACATTTTTCAACTCAGTTTTTACAGCATATACTCTTCTGACCAATATCTTTAGAACCTGAGTGTCTGATAAATTAAGGACACATGCCTGCTTGTTGAGCTTCTCTATCGGGGAGGTCCCTAGCACTATTTTGTTCAAAAGCTAGTGCACTGACCCAGACAGCCTGGTCGCTGTTGGTATAGACAAGCTGCCACTCATGAAAAATGCAGCTCCAGGTCCTCCCTGATGCTTCCTAGGAAGGAAGAACCTGTGGGCCTGTGGAGGAAACTAGCTTCCTGAGCAAGAAAAGACTCTGACTGCACATCCCACACAAGTGCAGACTGATGAGGAAGAGGAGCCTTCTGCGAGTCCCAGGAGAGCTGGGGGTGGGAGGGGTGCTCAGCAGTCTTCAGCACTGGGAACAGCGTGGGGCTCTGCTTTCCACCCATGGAAGGTAGGGAGTGTGTTACCTAGGGACTAAGGGAGGCTTGCCTGTTGCGTTTCTGTTTTTGCTAAGAAATCACATTTTTTAGAATTTAATCCAAAAGTTGTATTATGCTTTGAAAATCCCATCCCTCTTAAGAATCTTTAGAAACTTGAAATGCTCACCAAACATCCCTGTGGGATTTTTGACAAAATGTAGGGTCAGAACCGAAGAAGTTTTCAGTTATTCATTTGATCACTTCAGTAACAATACCCCTTGACTGTTGGCTATGGTTTTGGTTTTTTGCATTTTGTAAACTGTTGATCTACTTGAGGTCTTTTTATGTTTATCAAACTTATTCTTAAGTTTAAAAGAGCAATTAAAAGGGTGGTTTTTTAAAGATTTTACAATTTGTGGAAATGTTACAAATCTAAAAAGTGCTTATTAAATAGAGCAGTTCAACTTGCCACCCAGTCTTCTACTCTTTCTTTAGCTAGCCAAATTATCCTTGAATTTGGATTTTTCACAACTTCAGAAAGTTGTTGAAGTCTTTTGTTAGATCTTAAAATGTTTCTTGGAAGAGCTGCTAATTTTATTTTTAAAAACAAAGTTGTAAAAATATGCCTCCTTTTTAAAAAAATAATCCCTCCCTCCAGGACATGTAACCCAGCATCACCATGCACAGGGCAGGGCTCAGAAGGAGTCTCTGTGCAGCTGCGCTTTCTTTACAGTGGCTGTAAAAAATTTGTATTTATTATGTATAAAATATTGAATAATAAAAAATGGAATTAAGTTTTCCAAGTTTCCTTTTAAAAAGGTTTGGTTCAACAGGCTTTTCCCAAAATACCATGTTTCTTACAAAGATACTCTTGGGCCCTCCTTTACAGCATTTAACAAATTCGGAGAGCAAGTAAATACACCATGGGACACAGACCCTGAGACCACTTTTGTGCCAGGTATGATATCCTGGGTCCTAAAGACAGAAAGAAATAACTAATGGTCTTTGCTTTCAAGGTTCTTTCCCAGTGGGGAAAAAAGACGGCTACATAACAATGAGGACAATATTATGAGACATGCTGGAAAGAAAGGGCAGCAGCATGCTGGTGAGCTAAGGAGGGAGCCTGGAGGATGTGACCACTGGCTTCCTGGATGTGGTCATTCTGGATGCTTCTCCCCTTTCCCACAGCTACATCCTACGAAGTAATGAACTGAGTATGTATAAGGACATTTTATTGGTCCCAAGAAGGATATATCAAGTATGCAGCACAGGGTGGTCTCCACATACTCCTCACATCATTTCTCCCACCTCTTGGGTCCTCACCTTAATAACTGAGATCCTCGATAGTCTCCTGCTGTACAGGAACACACAGGTCCCTCAAGATGCCTGTGTGAAGGGATGTGTGTGAGGTGTCCAGCCATAAATCTGGGACACAGAATATTTCCATCTTCTGCTTTCCCTGCAGTGCAGGCTGCTCACATTTGAGATGGCTGTTAGCACTGGAGGCTTAGTCTGTGACCAGGGGCAAAGTTCAGCTAATTGCCCCATCCCATTGTCACAGCTAACCGTAGGCCTCCTTCATCTTAGGAACAAGATTGATGCGGGCAAGCCAGACTCCCAGCATATGGCTTGCAGCACTTCCTCTCTGACCCCACCACCCAGCCCACGTCCACAAGCCACACAGAAACCATGTGATGTCATCTGGCTTCAGCCCTGATGCTGTTAAATAAGTGATCCTCCCTCCAAGCTGCTGCAACCCCAACTTTAAAAGAAATGGAATGAGTGATTTCGAAGAGTTTATCCAACTCTTATTCTGGATCAGTTCAGTTATTCTAAGATACAAGTAAAAATATCACACAGCAGGTCACCGTAGCTGAGAACAGACCATGTACATAGGCTTCTTGGAAGGCAAGCATGCTCACCACTCCACCACCAACACTGTTCAGCCATGGCTGAAGATTTCTTAGAATAACAAGAAATTGAAAAGAAAATTCCAGCAATTGGACTCATCCACTGGCACAAACTGTCATGCTCCAGGTTGTAATGATATACCAGGCTGTACTAGTCACTGCCAAGGGAACCCAGCCACAGTTTTTGGTTTTGGTTCCAGTTACTGCCCAGCCCTCTTCAAGTAGCTTTATGACAAAATCTGGCAGCTCTGAAACCTTTGCATTTGTTTTGTTCATTGTAAAGTTTTTCCTGACAGAAATATAACCAAATAATAGAAATTTTAGATTAAGAGGAAGAGAGTTAAAGTTTGTCCTGAAACCCCACCACTTGACACAACCAATTGAGTTTCCACCTAGGTTCTTCCTATGTTTGCTTTATTCCTGCCTGATCTGCCAAGAACCATATGAATGCCAAAGAGCATCTTGTTCCTGGACTATTTTCCCTTGGTCCCAGTGGCCAAAAAAAACCACACATAGTCCTTCTGCCATGTCTGTTTCTGAGAACTCTGATCTGGGAATATCTTCCTGAAGTGTTTTATCCTGAAGCATTGCAGAAATGAACCCATGAGTAGGGTCCACACCCCTTCCACACTGTACCAAACACTTGCCACAGCTGGCTGTTGAGAGGGGCAGGAAGAAATGGGGGGAAGAGACTGTGTGCAAGCCCTGAGCTATCTCAGATTTGCCCTGAGGGGCTGAGGCTCAGCCCTTCACCTTTCTAGGCCTCATTTTCCTCATCTTTGAAGGTAGGAGTGAGAAGGTAATGCAAACTTCCTAAAGTCCAAAAGGATCAAATAAGATAATGTACAGATGAGCTGAAGATATTATTTCAGAGAAAGCCTAAAACCAAAGGTGGTGTGTCTGAAGATAGCAATATTCACACATTCTCACAAGTGGGTCCATACCTTGTGTCAAGATTCCTTCAGAAACCAACTCTGTTACTCTGTCCATTCAGCAAACTACTGTACCAGGCTATGTTCTGGGCACAGGAGTTCAGCCCCTGCACAAACAGGCTCACATAAGGTGGGGGGGGGGTCTCAAGAAAACAGAGGAGCCAGGGCTAGGAGATGACCAAGGGGTAGTAGGTACCAGAACAAGGGTGTCTATCATTTAAGGCCTCAGATTAGGCAGGGCAGTTGGAGGTACTTAGGCCTACAGAAGAGCTATGTCACCTGGATGATGGGGTGGGGAGAGCCTTGGGACAGGAAGTTTGACAGATGGCAATATAGAGCCTGGAAGCCACTGTGATTTGCCTCAGTTCTGCTGTGTGACCCAGAACAAGCTCCTGCCCTCTCTTGGGGCATCAGTTCATGTACGTGGCAAGTGTACAGGTCATTCCAGTTTGACTAGGGACCTAAACTCAGGCAGACAGCACCCAAATGCCTGAGTACTAGAACCCCAAACACTAGGGTTGGGGGTGTGGCTCAGTGATAGAGTACTTGCCTGGCCTGCATGAGGCTCTAGGTTCCATCCCAGGACTACCAATAAAAAGAAAAGGGCTGGGGTTGTGACTCGGTGGTAGAGAACTCTTGCCTAGCATGTGTGAGGCAATGGGTTCGATTCTCAGCACCACAAATAAAGTCCATTGACAACTAAGAAAATATTAAAAAAAAAAACAAAAACAAACTTGAGCACTGACTTCTGAAAGGCCTAGAGAGGTCTTTATCATTAGCCCCTTTGAGCACCTGCCCTGGGCATCTGTGGCCTCTCCCTCCAGTCTGCCTCTCCTTTCAGATCTGCTCCTCCAGGAAGCACAGAAATTTAAGGTGGACATGTACTCCATGAGGCCACACCATCCCACAGTGTATGATCAGGCCTGCCCCCATAAGTGGAAGGAAGGCCTTCAGGGAAGCTGGGGTCAGGGAGGCTGCCATCCCAGAGAGCGAGTCCCGTCATCTCCTGGGCTGTCTGAGCAGTCTGTGATCTGCTGAGCTGTGCCTTCCAGTGAGGCACTTAATCTGAACGGCAAGTTTCCTTCTCTCCGGTGTTCCTGCCTGCCCCTCACTTTGAAGGACACTAACCCTCCTGGTTTTAAGGGTCAGAATTGAAGAGAGAAGATGCAGGGAGGAAGCCCAGTTAGACACAAAGCTGGAATCACCCCCACTCTGGTAGTGGTGGTAGTTGTGGTGGCTGAAGTGGGGGGCATGGTGCATCACTGCCCAGGGAGCCTAAAGTCTGACATTTGTATGATGAATGCAGTCACAATGCAGGTGTGTGCAAGTGTGATCTTGACTCAACCTCTGAGTTTCATCTTTTCTCATCTGTAAAATAGGTGATAACCATATCACAAGTTGGTTGAGAGGAACAAATGAAATTACCGGAAGTACACTGGAGGCTGACACGTTAAGTACTTAGTAATGGTAGCCACTGGGACATCATTGGTTTTTTCAGCCATCAGTCTCTGGGGGGAGGCTGGTGAAAGGACTCCTCAGAGACCAGACAGCTGGTGACCCCTGCTGGCCACTAGGGACCAGAGCGGTAGGGCTGGGGCAGGGGTGAAGGGAGCTAGATTATTGAACTCACAGAGTGCCTGCATAGGAGAACTTAATGACTTCATAAACATTCCCTGAGGTTTCTCTGAGCCAGACCTGATCCCAGGGAACATTCTGTTCCCATCCTGGCCTATTTCAAGAGCTCCATGGCTTATAATGGAGGGAGGCTGATAACAAACAAGAAAGGGTAGGACCAAGCCTGGTAGATGAGGAAAGGGCTGTCAGTAGGGGAATCCTGAAGGACGAATTTTACTTGTGGGCTGGGAGGGACAAGAACATTCTGGATAGAGAAAAGCACATGCAAGTCACATTCAGAATAGCAAGGGAATGAAGACGCAGGCCAACAGGGTGACTTCCAAAGGCTAGATTTCAAGCTGAGGGGTTCTTCTGAAGGCAGCAGGGAAAATTCAAAGGGTTGGCAACTTAGAAAGTCACTGGCTCTGGCAAGTACGGGACTGGGAGGAGACAGTGAGTCTAGAAGGTGGCCTGTAGTGGCAGCAGGGATGGAGAGAAGCATGAGGCACAGCAGCCTCAGGATCTGGTACTATGAGGGGCAGAGGTCACATGCACAGATGACAGGAGGCAGCTGGGTATGGCATCCAGAGTTCAGGACTGCCATGCCAGGAGAAGTAGGCAATCTGGGAGCAATGAGTAGATTTTGCCATTTGGCCAACACCTTTCTGTCTTCACTGACCTGTGCCAAGCCCTAGGCTACAGAAAGAAATGGGGTGCTGGGTTCTGCCCTGTGAGTTCAGCCTGGACTGGGGCATATTGTGGGGGTGAAATTTGATGCCAAGGTAAATGAAGGCCCAGGCTTAAGCTGCCCTCCTCTACCTGGGCCCTGCCTTTGGAGGAGGAAAGGGGGCCAGTGTACCAAATACTTTGATATCACTCTTGTTAGGACCCTTTCCACCAGGACCCCATGGGCTGCTTGCTCCCTTTTCAGCCCACTTTGTTGGTTTGGCCTCAGGGCCAGGTTGGACCCAAGGCTACATTTCCATGGCTCTGAAAGGCACTGGTTTGGGCTGTCCTGAGCCGTTCTTCATGTTGTTTGCATGATTAAGCTGGGCAACCTGCGTCCCTGGGCTGGCTCTGCCAAAACAGCTCTATGCAGGAGGAGGAAGGAGACCAAACCAGATTTCCCTGAGCCCCCAGCCCAGGTCTCCCTGTATCCCACAAATGCTGCAAAGACGCAAACAGACAATTTTGTTAGTCACCCTCCCTAAGTAAGTGAGGAGATACATATTTTAAAAAGACTTTTTAAACAAGAACACTGTTTTTAAACAAACAGACCAAGTCCTTCTGGGTCTTCTTCCCCATTAAATTTGGAGGCCACCCCCATCCTGTGGGCTCTGGAGCTCTGTGAAGTGGAGGGAAGCTGTTCTCCAGCCCAGGCTGTGGGGGTGTAGTCCTAGCGCCAGAGCACAACCTTCCTGCCCTGGTCCACGCTCACCACGTGGCTCCCGGAGCAGCACCAGGCCACAGTGTTGATAGCAGCACTGAGGAGAGGGAGAGTAGGGTTCAAGGGGCAGCAGGACCCAGGTCTGCAGCCTGGCTCTGCCCCCCAGTATTGGACCTAGATAGTTTGAGGCCCTCTGTGAGCCCATTTCCTCATCTGTAAAGTGGGTATCTATAAAACACACGTGGAAGGATACCTGGGTGCTGTGAAGGGCTGTGGGGGTGAAGGTTTGGAGACAGGGGCTGGGAGATGTTAGAACCTGGTGTCAGGCAGGACTAGTAGGAGGGTAGTGTCTGCTCACCAGTGGGGGCCCTGAAGGCTGCTCTCCAGTTTCCCAGTGTCAACATCCCAGATGTAAAGAGCTCCATTCGAGGAGCCTGCCAGTGCATAGCTTCTGTCAGGGCTGCAGTGGCCACAGCAGAACAAGAGAAAGGGACTCAGGTAAGGACACACACAAAGACCAGGTGGGGTGTACTCGAGGATGGGCAAGCTCTCACAGACACACCTGAACACAGCTTTGGTCCAGTCAGAACCACATTTGAAGCCATCAGCCCTAAAGACAAACAGGGCTGGGGTCAGAATGGAGATCACTGCCGGTCCTGTCCCCAACCAGGGGCTTTGAGAGCCCCATCTCTCTAAGGTGTCAGGTACCTCAGCAGGTCCTGATCAAGAAAGGCAGAGAACTTTTACAGGAAAAGAGAAACACAGCTGCCCCAATAAAGGCCACAGGATCAACAGGCAGAGGCTAGTACCTGAACACCTGGCGGATATTGCTGACCCGGAGGTCGATGACCTTGAGTGTGTTATCTCTGGAGCAGATGAGCAGGTGCAGCTGGTCATGGCTGAGGCTCAGGGAGGTGACCCGGCCCTGCACAGGAATGACCTGGGTGCAGCGGGGACCCCTGAGGAGAGAGGGGTAAGGAACAGTCCCCCAAGCCATTCCTGAAAAGAAGGGACTAGGTGTGGTACCCTTCCTAACCAACAAAGTCCAGAGGCAGGTCTCTGCCAGTAACTAATCTCCCTTATCCCTCCACCCAGCTCCCTCCACTGAAGAACGTGGTCAGACTTTGATTTGAGAAGGAGCCCTTGAAACCCTTGAATCACTAAAATAAACACTGGAAGAAAAACAATGAAAAGTCTGTCTTGAAAAACTTGAGAGAAGGAAGGGCTTCAAAGGGCAGTCCCTGCACACCAGCAAGACCAGCCTACATGGGCCCTGCACTGGCTCCAGCTCTGCATTTGTAAACCATTCACCCAATGCTGGGCTCTTCTGTTCAAAAAACAACTAAAAACATTTCTTGGTTTTTTAATTGAAGCGTGGTAGCCAGGCATGGAGGCACATACCTATAACTGCAGTTACACAGGAGCCTGTGGCAGGAAGATCCCAGCCTGGGCAACTTAGCAACACTCAGTCTCAAAATAAAAAGTAAGAAGGGTTGGGGATGTAGCTCAGTGGTAGTGAACCACTGGGTCCAATCTCTGGCACCAGAAAAAAAGTAGAAATAAAATGGAAAAAGTTGTTTGTCCATCTTGGTTGTAAAGCCCAGGCAGTCAATACTGGACTGAGAAGTCACAAGGAAAGTGGCACAGCTTCCCAGGGGCGCTATGCCCCATGAAGCTGTGCCCAACAGAGGATACCAGCTGGTAGTGCCAGCCCCATAGCTTTACTCCCCCAAGGAATCACCATGACCCTTCCTGCCAAGGAGCAAGAACTCCAACACTCTGACCCCAGGTCCACCAGCCACCCACAGTCTGCCTGTCACCTGCTATCCCAGAACCGGATCTTCTGGTCATTGTGGCCACTAATGATGATGTGGTCCCCGCACACCACGTCGTTACAATAGGAAAGGACATTGATAGTTCTGGAACCTAGGGACAAAGGGGTAGAGCGCAGGGTCTCAGAGGGTTGTCAGGAGCTAGCACAGTAGACACGTAGAGATGCTGAGGTCCAAAAGGGGCAGTGTTCTCCCAAGACTAGAACCCAGATCTTCCCAGCCCAGGGCTCAGTCCACCTCTTCTTCATCTACCCAAAGCTTAAAGTCATGAAGAAATCAGATAGGGAACACCAATGGGGCACAGAGAAGGATGACCTTGGAGGATTTCACCCAAAATGTCTTTGAATCCCAGAGCCACTCCCAGAAAGCAGGGTAGGTTCCCTTGTATCTGAGGGAAGGGGGGGATGGGAGGTGGAGTTGGAGCTGAGCCTCACAGTAGGCACGGCCAAGATCCCACTCCTTCACTGTCCGGTCTCTGCTCCCAGTCACCGCCTGGTGTCTTGTTAGCTTGAATTTGGCAGCTGTCACCTTGTCCTTGTGTCCAGACAGTGTTTCCTGCCCCATCCCAAGTCTGGATCAAAGGCATGGCCAAAACCCCATAATAGCACCTCCCTCATCCTAAAAAGGACCCTTGACCCTTAGGCTGCCTTCCCAGTCAGGTCTCACCTTGGACCGTGCCTCTCCCACCTTCCAGAGCTGGGCAGCCTGATTGTAAGTAGCTGCCAAAACCTGGGAGCCCTGGAGAGATGGGGAGTGTTAGAGGTCTGAGTCTAGGCCTGGCCAAAGGCAGCATCTTTCAGTCCAGAGAACTATGGTAGGGGTGGCCTTAAAGGTTCCCATGGCCCAAGTCATCAAGGAAGACAAATGAGCCTCAGGCCAGCAGGAGTGATATATGCAAGAGCCCAAGGACCCAGCTTTTGGATACTGTTACTGATGGGAGCCTCTGCCCACTGGTATAGAGACTGGGGTGTGGGGAGATAATCCCATGCTACTGGGGCAAAGTCCCCTCACCAAGGGGTCGAAGTCCACACTGGTGATGCTGCCACCAGCTCCCTCAAGGGTCTGGTTGGCCTCCAGACGACCTGGCAGGGCAGGGGGAGAGCAGGGAAAGGAACAGGTGAAATGAGGTCACTCACAAAATAGAGGAACTGGAACCCAGAGTGGGAACAGGAGTCTCTCTTAAGTTAGAGCACAGAATCATGGAGTACAGTTACAGCCTGGGCTGCAGGGGCCTCAGGGGGAAGCTAGGCATTTCCCAGATAGGTCTAGAGAAAACCAGAGAGAAGGGAATGTCCATAGGTCACACAGCAAGCCAGGCCAGACCAGCTGGAGATCTGCCTCCTCTAGTAAGCCTCCAGGGGTTGGCTCTGAGTCCCTAACGCAGTTGTAGAGCAGAGCTTAGCACAAGATGGACAGCCAATGTTTGTCTCCTGACTTCTGGCAGGTGGAGTGATACCAAAAGAGGTGATGGCCTGGTGAACCCAAGGACTTGTTCCTCTAAGGTCTGTCTCTGTAAGACTGATAAGGGACCTCCCCCTCCCCCAACAGAGGCCCATCTGCACTCAGCCCTCCCCATCTTGCAGGCCTAGGGGTTCTACCCTTCCTCGGAGAGGCATCCTCAGAGTGCTGCTCCTGCAGAGGGGTTCTGTAGCTATTGCTCACAGGAATGTTCCAGGTAGAGGCAAACACAAAGAGGTCCACCCAGGAGCAAGCTGAGAGTAGATCTTTAGAGAAAGTACTGGGTTGGGCTGCAGGGAGGGGTCCTTACCTCCTACCACATTCCAGAGGTGGATAAGACAGTCAGCCCCACCAGTGGCCAGGAGACTGCTGTTAGGGCCAAAACATACAGCATTGACCTCAGAAAGGTGGGCATCCTGTGGGGAAAGGGAAGGTTGGTGACCCGGGCCTTCCCCACATATGCTTGTTTGTGCCCCCTCACAGGCTCACTCTCAATGTGCCTGTGCACACATACAGCCTGCTGCTGGCTTGGTATCCACACCCCAGGTCTCTTCCCAAATCCTGAGTTTCAAACTTAGCCCCAGCAAATATCTTCATTTCTGCCTGGTCCCCTGAAGCAGCCTCCCAACTCTGCCTCCCAGCACTCTCATTGGGCCACCTACTCTCTCAGCCTTCCATCTCCCTTTCCAGTCTATGCAGCCATTGTAAAGAGCCTGAGCAGTTCCCACCGTGGCCTGTGGAGACAAACTCCTGCTGGTTCTGGGGGTCTTGCTTGCCTGGCCTGCTCGGGACACCCCTAGTGCCTGCACTCCCATATTGGCCCCCACACATGTGGCCCAGTTCCTCCCTTACCAGGACATCTTGAGCCCAAGTAGGAAGTCGGGCAGCCACACACACAGGGATGCTCTGGTATCGCTGCTCAGGGGCACCCCCAATTGAGTGACCTCTCCTCTTCTTGAAACTGCAGGGGTAGAGTCAGGAGGATGTTTACCAAGGCCTTCTGATGTGGGGGCTTCAAGCTCCCCAAAGGTAGCAGCAACAGGAAACAGACATGGCAGTAGCAGAATATGGCCCCAGGATCCAACCAGCCCTTTCCCCAACCCAATCTACCCGGGATGGAGTGGAGAATACACAGAAAAGCACAGAACAAGGGCAGGATTGGTGGTTGCAGGAAAACTTCAGGGCTAATGGTTAGTATTGGCCTTGCCACTGCTTGGCTTTGTGACTGAATGAGTTCTTACATTCTGAGCCTTAGTTTCCCAATTGAGTGAGAGTTCCCATTTGGCCTCAGGCTGGAAATCTTGGTCCCCTGTGAGGACCTTGGATAAGGACAGATCCCTTATAAGCCTGGAAGATAGCTGAGTAGGGGTTAAAAAATGAGTTCATACACCTGGTTCCTGCCTCTGGGGCCCAAAAGAGATACACACAGACAGTGGGCACCATATGGATGAACAGACGAGGCACATACAGAGACCAAGCCTGGGCTCCAGAAGCCTGACATGAGGCTCCAATAGGCCCAACCCCTTCACATACACAAATACACACACTTACTCTAGCAGCCCCTTCACCACATCCACACAGTGGGACAGAGTCAGAGAGGTGGCTGAGGCAGACCTGGGGCAGAACCGAGAATCACGTGCTAAGGGACTGGCTGGTAGGTGTATAGGCAGCAATCTTTCATCCCTATACTTTGCTGGAGATCTGAAGACTCATAACCTCTAGAGCCTATGACAAGAACTTGACTCCTTGAATACCAGGAGAGTTGTAATCCAGACCAACCCAGGAAAATGCAGGCAGGGAGGGACTTGACAATGGAAGTCTCTACCATGATGATAAGAACTACCAACCGCCCCCACACCCTCAGCAAATGCTCACAAACAAAAGCTCCTGGGAGGCTGAGCTAGGGCATATGGGAGTGGGCAGATGAAGTGGCCTCAGGCTGGGACAAGGCTGGGGGCAGTGAAACCTAAGCTGGTTGAGTAATCTCAGAAATGCCCAACTGTACTGGGATGTCTCAGCCCACCAGGGCTGCCAAGAACTTTGGAGACCAGTGTCTCAAGTCCCTCTCCAAGGTTCCTTCACTATCCCAGGACCTAGACACCAGGGACCTACAAGAAAAGACTGAGGAGAAAAGCCTTCAAGCTGGTAAATGGAACCAGGAGAGAGCAGCCTCAATAACAAGTAAATCAAGACTTGGGGGGACTGAGAGTGTGAGCAAACATCTACATATGTTCTTATGTTCATACACACTAAGGTATTCGCAACCAAGCTCCTGTATACATATGCCCATGTCCTCGTGTGTACCTACCCATGCACACACCTGTGTTTACATACATACATGCCTAGGACAGATGAGCCCTGGGCCTTGCCCACAGTTCCCTCCTCATGACACCCTTCACAAGCCTTAAACCCCACCCCAGAGCTCTGGTCCTAGGAAGAAGAGAAAGCACTGCATGTTCAGTGAAAATGACCCCAACTACCCCAAGCACTGTAGGTCAGACCAGTCCTGGGCTGTACCCCAGCTTCTCCCCAAACTCCTAGCCCCAACCCACCAGCTGGCCCCAAGGTCCTAGAAGAAGACAATGGCAGCCTCAGAATTCTGAGACAGCCAACTGGGTCCTCACCTGAAAGGCCTTTTCCACTTCCCACAAGCCTCACTCTCCAGGGACTCAGGCTTAATAGCCAAAGCCAGAGTCTCTGTCTGCTCTCTGATCCCATCATGTAGAGTGTGTGGAATCCTGGGAGAGAGGAATAAAGCTCAGGAAGGCCAAAGCAACAGGCCAGCCCCTCCCTGCCCAAGCACTGATTACAGTGAAGATGTGAATTTCTGGCGGGGAAGGGTCCCAGTGGGAGGGAGGATGTGCGGTGGGCACATGAACTTGCTCCTACAATCACACAGTTCTGCAAGGATCCAGTGGACCCTGGATTGCTGCTGTGTCCACCCACATGCATTCAGGGGTACCGGTGTGGGGGAGTGGGGAAGATGGAAAAATGGGCACACAGTCCGGCAACTACAGAGTACAGGAGTCAGATCCGGTCCCTCCTCACTCTTACTCGCTGATGCTCACAGTCCGTTTGGCAGCCTTCTTTAGTTCCTGGGACACCCGCGCCTGATTGGCCCTAGTGGGGGAAAAAGCATCCTAGGAGCCAGAAGATTCCAAGGTGGGGTACCAAACGCCCCTGCTTTCAGGTTCGAGCCTGATTTAGTCCATTCTCCCCAGGGGGCAGTCCCCACCGCTGACTTTCAGGCAAGGGCGAGGCCAGACTGAGGAGGCTAGTCACAGAACAGGTTGGGGCCCAGCCCTCTTACCGCTCTCGGCGCTCGTTGCGCAAGTTGCACTCGGCTGCGGCGCGCTCCTTGCGTTGCAAGAGCTGCTCCAGCCAATCGCGCGCCTGCTCCTGGAGCTTGCGCAGTGCCGCCTCTTGGTGCCCAGTGTGCACGCGCAGCACTTCGTAGGCCTTCCGCTGCGCCGCATTCTGCTTCTGTAGCTCTTCTAGGAGGCTGACCTGCTGCGCCCTCGCCTCCCGCAGCTGCGCCACGCGGGCCTCCACAGCCGCCAGCCTGGAGGACCCGAAGCGCAGGCAGTGCATCCCAAAACGCTTCCATCACCGCCCAGTGGGGACCCGCCTAAGACCCCAGAGAGATCTACCAATGGCCACCGGCCAGACAGGTGGTTAAGCCACATCCCCAGCCAAGCCTTCGCCCTCAGAGCCGTGCAGTTCGCATCCCCCAAACACAAGCCAGGGTGGTCATGGGGGAAGCTGTTGGGGCCACGCAATAACCCTACCTGGGCCAGAGGAGGGCGCAATCCCTTTCACCCTACCGGTACTCACCTGCTTTGCCACTCCTCCAGCTCCGACTGCAGGGCATCCAAGGCTGCACTCTTCTTCACCACCTGGTAGGCCATCTGTGGGGGCAGACAGGTGGTCATGGGCACCTCTGGAAGGCTCACCAGGCCTCACGCCCCTCTCGGGCAGGAGAGGCTGGAGGGACAGAGCCTGCCACCACCTTCCACGGCCCCTTCCCAACAAGGCTCAGATGAGTTTAGGATCGTGCATAAGGATACAACAGAGGCTCTAGGCTCAAAAATCTGACTCCTGAGTTTCAATTCTAGCTGTGTTGTGCCACTTATTTTCTCTATGACCCTAGGGGTGTAGAGACCCTTGGAAAGTGAATCTCCTTAGCAAGCTTCGTTTTCCTCACCTGCAAAATGGGAATGATAGTGCCTACCTCCATAGGGTTGAAGGAATGCTGAATGAGGCAGGGGTACAGATGAGATGACCCTCACCCTACCTCCATAGAGCAACCCAGAACTATTATGAAGAAAAATATTTAAAATAATAGCAGATGATTATCTAGCATTTACACGTGCCATGCTTTATTCTGAGCACTCTACGCATGTTAACTCTTTTAATCCCCATAATAACACCATATAGTAAACCCACCAGCCTCGTTTTACAAATGAGAACATTGCTACAGAGAAGTTAAATGCCTTGTCCAAAGTCACACAGCTAAGTGACAGTTGATATTTGAACTCAAGCTACCTAACTACATCATGCTCCAAGTAAAGTGTTGATCTACAGGGAGGGTACAAGGGATGTGAGTTCTATTCCCTGCCTCTCCAACATTTGGCTTTCTTTACAATCCCTGACCAACTGCTGGCCTGCCCAAGCACAGATCTCAGAATGCAGAAGCACACAAGGCTAAGAACAGGAATGGACTGTGAGAGTACTGAACCCAGACTGAGTCATGGATCTGCCCTGAAAGCCCGGAAGTAGGGTGAGAATCATTACATATTTACCCCTGCCTCACTCCACATTCCTTCAACCCCAGAGCCAAGAGATGGGCCAGCCATGAAGATGAAATTTGGTTCCCTTCTTTCAATGCTGAGGGGTCAGTGAGAGAAACAGATCCAAGGCAAGGCAGTGCCCATCAGTGTGGCAAGAGAAAAATGAGGGCCAGACTCTGAGCACCTCTGGCACAGCAAATACAAGGAAGGGATGGGGGTGGGGTAGGGGTGTACTCTTATTGGTAACATCTGTTCCTGGTACTTTCTCACAAGCCCTGGTAAGGATGGATTGAGGTGCGAGACTGAGGCTGTCTACCTGCACTGATATAACTCCCTGGGTGAGGGACTGGGAAGACCCCCTGCACATGCAGACAGGGCCCCTACTTTTATAGCTGGTCCAATTTACAATATTTATAATCCTTCTCACCAATGAGCAACCTAATCATCATCCTCGTCACCTATCACTTGCTTTCATTTCTGTTGTGTTATACCACTCAATATTTTTTTATTGGTACTTGTCAAAATTCAAATGATAGGAAAAAAATTCAAATGATAGAGTTAGAAAACAGATGAGTGGTTACTACCAGTGGTTAAGGATGTTTGGGGAAGGGTGAGTGTGACTAAAAAGGGATAGCAAGAAGGATGTCTGGTGGTGATGAAATTGTGCTGTATCCTGATGAATACAAATCTACAAATGTTATGGCATAATGTCACGCCATTATCAAGTTGCAACCACAGCATCAGCTCTGGGGGAGAGGCTCTCAATTTGTCTATAGAACCCTTCCCACACTTGTGTTGGGCAGGTGACTTGGCTTACTGTAACTGGACACATGTTTACTGGCCCATCACACTCTCCTCCCTTGAAAACTCCACAGGGTCAGGTCTGTTCATAGCTGCACTCCCTGTTCCTTGGACATAGCCACTGTCAATAAATATTTGTTGAAAGAATGAAGAAATCACAAAAAGTAGATTTCTGTGGGTGGAGTTTCAAATCTAGAATCCACCTCTCTAAGCCTCAGTTTCCCACTCTGTACCTACAATGTAGAGGATTAACTAAGTTAATGCTTGCCTAGTGCTAAGTGCTATATTATGGAAGAGATGGTGACTTCAATTATTTTATTTATTTATTTATTTATTTATTTTTATTTGTGGACCTAGGGGTTGAACCCAGGAGTACTCTACCACTGAGCTACATCCCCAGCTCTTCTTATTTATTTATTTTGAGATAGAGTCTTATAAGTTTCCTAGGCTGGCCTCGAGCTCACAATCCCCCTGCCTCAACCTCCTGAATCATGGGATTACAGGGTGTACCACCCACAGCTGGAGATGATTTTAGATGTGATGTCTCTGCTGAGCAAGAGTCCAGTGTGCAGAAAAGAAGGCTGGGTAGAGACAGGTCCGAGAGTCAGAAGAGAAAAAGAAAGAGAAAATCCCTGTGGCCATGGGAGCCAATGAGCACACTCAAATGAACACCCACATTTAAAGGGAGGAAGGAAAGGAGCCAGAGAAGGAACTCAGAAGTAAAATCTACAGATATAAGAGGAAAATCAGAGGAAATAAGTAGGGTACAATAGAAGCCAAGAGATGCCATTGCAGGGGACAGGCAGGGCAGTAATGCTAGGTGGAAGTGCCAAGTCCTGCCTACAGACTACATCAATCTTGGTTGTTTGTCTGCAAATATATATTAACCATCACCTGATGCTGGGCCCTGGGGTTGCCTGGACAAGGGGTGAAGAGTAGGCTCACTCAATGCTTGCAGCACTGGACTTTAGGGGATGCAGCAAACACAGGAAGTTCTGCTCACTTCCTGGTTCCCTTGACAGTATCTCCCTGCCCCAAAGTCCTGGATCCTGGCCCTGCCCCATTCTTGATCCCTTCCCAGCTTACCTCACCACAGTCCAAGCAGAGCCCCTCCTCCTCCTCCTCCTGCCACTTCACCCTCAGAGTGCCTGGTGGTGAGCTTTGGTCTGAGTCAGGCCCTGACTCCTCCCTGCCAACCAACCAGAGAGAGGGGCTTATGTCCCCTCCATTCACCCCAATGCTCAAAGGCTCCCAGTGTCCCATGAAAAGCCTGAAATAAGAGCTGTTAACTTTTTCTTGAGGAAAATGGAAGCCTGAAAGCCACTCAAGGAAAAAGCAAGGACTGAAGAGCAGTCAGTGGTGGAGTGCTTGTCTAGCATAGGAGAGGCCCTAGGTTCCATCCCCAGCACCACAAAAAAAAAAGAAAAAAAGGAAAGAGCAAATCTCAGAAATGAGCTTTCATGAGTCCTGTGCTCTGGCCTTGTGTTTCCTTGCCAAGGACCTTCCTCAAAAAAACACCTGCTAACTCTGGCCCCAACCCATTCCTTGATCTAGTCTTCACTCTCTTTCTCTTTGGAATAGGGAGCAAGATCCTTTCTGTAGGCATCAGGTAAAGAAGAGGGAGATGGAAAAAGGCTAAGGAGGAAAGACAGGAGTGCAGGGTTAGGAGGTGAAAGGGATAGGAAAATTCAGAGAAAGAAGGAGAAAGAAGATTTTAAATCAGCTGGCCTGGGAGAGGGCCTGCCTCTCCAGAACCACCCCTGAGTAGCAGCCAGGAGCCATTGAGGTGCTGGGAGAATATGACCCAGTATGGGGGCTGGTGGGCAGGAGGGACTAGAAACAGGCAGCCTTTTATGATCACTGATACATATACTTACCAGAAGCTCTGATGGGTGGCAGAAATAACATCATTTGGCTTCTTATGAAGCTTCTCTGAGAACTTGGCCAACAGCTCAGCTTTTTCTAGAAGATGATTATCTGGCAGTGCAAGAGGGTGAGTTGGGGCAGAGATAGACACTTTCCAGCCTTCCCCCAGCATACAAGCTAGAAAGGCTGCAGGAGTCCAGGGATGCTGGGATTGAGGCAGCTACTGGTGGATGGGTTGTGCCCCTTGCCTGAGAGTTGTTTGTTCATCTCTACAGGACCTTTAGTGCTGGCATAGACCACCATGTCACCCAGGAGAAGACCTGTTCTCCCAGGGACAGAAGGATCCCTACTTCTGGCAACAGGATGGCTGGGTCCTGCCTGATGAGGGTCCTGAAGGACGCCAGGGGCCTAGGATTGATTCACCTCTGCCCCAGACAGGGCTGGCTCCAGAGCATGATGAAACAAAAAGCTGTACTAGCCTATGACCTTCAGCAAGTCACTTCCCCTTCAAGGGCTCTAACTTCACACTAAAGTAATCCTAACTTCCCCAGAGTTGGTGCAAGTTCCCCCAGGTCAAAATAGAAAGTCCTTGAGCAATTATCCAACAGACCTTCTTAGGTTAGGTGGTTAGACCCTGGATTACACACACCCACCACCATGCACGATAACTTCCTCTTTTCAGTTCCGGAGCAGGCTGGGGGGTGGTAAGCCCAGCCTAGCTTCTCAGCTCCCTTCCCTCACCCAGTGCCCTGCTTGTCACCTTGACTGAGGTCCCTGGATTTAGCCTAGTTCTCATACAAAACCCCACCTCAGCTGTAGTAAAGGCACAGCACTGGTCCCCAGCAAATCTTAAAAAGGTTCCATTATGCCTAATTTACATAGAATAAATCTGAGGCTTGGGGACATGAACTACCCAAGACCACAGAGATAATAGGAATTTCAGTCTTTCTGATTTCAGCCTTCTGGGTTGCTCCAGACCCTTAAATTTGGAAGTCCCAAAAAGGGATTGGGGGTGACTCTTTCCTCAAACTGGGAGGTTCCCCTGTCTATCAGAGCCCTTAAGTGAGGCTGCCTGGAGGTAGGGGAGAGCCTCAGGACCATCAAGAAAAAGGCCCAGCACCTGGAAGATTGCAGAGTGATTTCCCAGGATAAGAAACAGATTCGGTCTTGGGGACTTACCAAGATTAGCTCCAGTGAGATAGCAGCAGGGATTGTGGCCAACCCCAAACTTTTCTCACTAGTTCCAGGGCAGGCTGGAACTAGTGAAAAAACTAAAACTTCCAACCCCAAACATACAATCTCAGGTGACCAATGGTCCTACACACAGATCCACTCTTGTTCATCCCATCCTGAACTGCCCCACCCCTACCCCCAACGCACACTCCAGCTGCCCAGAAAGCTCCAAAAGAATCTGACTTCCCAGCTCCCTTTGAAATCCTGCGGCCCCTGCTTCTCCCTCAGGCTGGGGTGTGCTGAGCACAGAGAAGCTTCGTGTGTCCCAGTCATCTATAGGCGGCAGCAGAGCCCAGATTCAGAGCTTTCTCCTTAGAGATGAAGAGTTTCACTGTTACCCTAGATCCACCAACAAGCGGCTACTCAGCCTTCCTTCACTGGGTTAGAGACTAAATGGTTTGATCTGGTCCTGGGGACCATCTGAGAGGGAGGAAAGCACAAGAGACCTGGCAAAAACAATACTCAGGGGCAAACGTTCTAGGAAACCCAGCTCGTGGGGGTTGAACCGAGCCTTGAGGGGGTATCAACAAGGATCTCTCCGCCCAAGAGAGTGCTAAGAAGAGCCTGGATTGGAAGGGACGGGAATCCTGGCCATTCAGAAGTGGGGCATGGCAGACAGGTTCAAGTCGAAAGGCCTCGGAAGCCAGAAGTCGCTGAAGCACTTGGGTCACGGCTTGAACAGCCAAACCTTCTTCCCAGGCCGGGAGCCCAGCCTCCTCAATGGCCATTTTCTAAGATGCTCAAGGGCACACTCACAGGCCGGCACCAGCTCCAGGAAAAGTGCCTTCTGCGTGCGGTCCCGCTGCTGTAGCTGCCACACAATGTGGCGCTTATAGCCGGGTCTCCAGCCAGTGCCCTGGGCGTGGCGCTCCGTAGCAGGCGCTGCAGGGGCGGGGGCGGGGCCTCTCGGGGACTCCGGGACGTCGGGGTCGGGCGGTGGCGGGGAATCCCCGGCCGTACCAAGGGCTTGATTGGGACGGAGGAACTGAGCGCACTCCTCGGGGGAAGCTGCCGCAAGTCTGCGCCGCTGGGGCCCCACCAGAAAATTTTTGCCTCACAGGGTGCTCCTCTTGCTGTCAGGGGTAATAAGTTGGGACCAGAATCGAGGCCCCTGGGTCAGCTACCCCTTTGCCTGTTGGCGCGCTCCGGAGGCGGGGCCTCCAAGGCCAAGTCCAGCGTTCTTCCTTGACCCAAACGCGCCCTGACTGAATTCTAAAGTGAAGGATGCTTAGAGAACTAGAGTCTTTTTATTTTCTTCCGTCCGGAGGATGCTTTGGGCTGTAGGGATCCAGGCTGGTGTCACAGATGCCATAACTCATTGCAGGGGCAGACAAGTGTTCCTGGAAGGAACGCCGCCTCGCGACCAAGACTCTCCCTAGCTGGGTTACACCCGGTCTCTTGGGTGTACGCAGACACAGGGCACCCACAGCATGACAGAAGCACAGAGGAGGAAGAGACAGAAGGGAAGAAATCCTTCTTTCTGGAGATGATGGCTTTTGAGTTGGCCAGAGGAGAGAAAAAAAGATTCTCGGCCGGGGGCGGGGCGGGGGGGGGCAGTCCTCAGAAGTTTGACGACATAAAAATTCCCATGGGTTGAGGGCTGCTAGGTCAGGAGTCAGAACTGCCTATGGAAGGGAACAAGGTTTAGGGGCCCAGTTGGTCACAGACAGTTTAGGTCCCTAAGATTAAAGGGATGCAAGCTGGGCGCGGTGGCACAAGACTGTAATCCCAGTGATTCTGGAGGCTGAAGCAGGAGGATTCCAAGTTCAAGGCCAGTCTCAGCAATTTAGCAAGACCCTGTCTCTCTGGGGCTAGGGCTATATTTCAGTTGGTATAGTGCTTGCCTCACATGCATAAGACCCTGGGTTCAATCCTCTGCACCATAAAAAAAAAAAAAAAAAAAAGATCCTGTCTCAAACTTAGTGAGACCCTGACTCAAAAGGATTGGGGATGTTGCTCAGCACCCTGGGTTCAATCTACAGTACCAAAAACAAAATCAAAATAAATTAGTTAATTAAATTAAAAGGGGATGCAGCTGTTTTAATCTCGGAAACCCCCTTGATACAAATAAACAAGAGGTTTGTTTGCCTGAGGTTTTATGGAGTAAATGGCTGAGCTGGCCAGTAGCCCAGTATCCTGAATCAGGGTCCAAGAGTTAACTTGTTTGGGCAGCCTCTGGAGGAGTAGAGACATCTCTTGTGGGTACACTTGACAGTGTATCGTGGATTTCATGGAACGTGATAAAATTGTCTCTGGCCTATCCAGAGCTCTCAGAACACAGGCTTGGGTGAGGAATCAAAAGAGCGCTTCACTGGGCCAGCCTTACCCTGGGAAATACTGGGGAAGGCCCAGAAGGTGGTCCTCTCAGTGAAACAAAAAGAGAAATTAGGCAATGTCAGGTAGCTTTCTGGGCCTTGGAGGTGACAGGTCTGTTGAAATTCTAATGGGGATGGGTCACAGAACTTGGAAAGTAGTAAAGGCTAGTGATAAACCAGCACAGTGCTTTAAAATCACAATAAACTGGGCTCCTTGGGCCGTTGTGGCCTTTGCATATGCTGTGCCTGATCTTTGGAACAACTTCCTCTCAAGCTAGTACATCTCTTCACCTCCCCAGAGAAAACTATGCTGTGGTCTATGGAATTCCTCTTGGGATAAGGCCTGAGTCCCAGGTATCTGCATCCCTCCCACCAACCCAGGCCTGCCCTGAATATTTCACATGACTATTTCTGTTGCAGGTTGGTAGTAACAATCACCAAAAGGCATGCCCAGTCAAAGGACACAGTACCTGTGGAGGCCTAGGTCAGTTAGTGAAAGTGATCAATTTATTTTAGGATTAGCTAACTCTCAGATACTTAGAAAATGCACATTGGAGGGTGTATTAGCCCAGCTATGAAGTGCAACAAGCTGTTTTTATTGTTATTATTATTTTGGTACCAGGGATTGAACCCAGTGTACTTAACCACTGAGTCACATCTCCTTTTTAATTTTTTTTTTGAGTCAGGGCCTTGCTGAGTTGCTGAGGCTGGCCTCGAACTTGCAATTCTTCTACCTTGGTCTCCCAAATCACTGGGATTATAGGCAAGAGCCATCACATCTGGCTAGTTGTGTTATTTCTGAATATTATATAATAAAGAAGTGATTGGCTTCTACTGAAAATATTTTCCATCTTTAGAATATGACAGAATGTATTATAAAATTCACTTAAAATACAGAGCTGAGGTTGTGGCTCAGTGGTAGAGTGCTTGCCTAGCATGCTCAAAGCCCAGGGTTAAATCCCCACCATTGCAAAAAATAAAATTAAAAAAAAAATAGGGGCTGGGATTGTGGCTCAGTGGTAGAGTGCTCATCTAGCACATGCAAGGTGCTGGGTTTGAGCCTCAGCAGCACATAAAAATAAATAAAATAAAGGTATTGTATCCAATTACAACTAAAAAACTTTTTAAAAGATAAAAAAAATACTAAATAAAATAGAAAGAAGGAAAGAAAATCTACAGAACAGGAGAAAATATTTGCAAATATAATTGGATAAGGGCTATTATCAGGAATACATAAAGAACTCCTAAAACTCAACACAGCAACACCCAATTAAAAAAAAATGAGGAAAAGATCTGAATGGATATTTTTCCAAACAGCATAAGCAGATGGCCAGTGAGCACATGTTGACATTACTAGTCATTTGGGAGATGCAAATAAAATACAACAAGATGCCACCTTACACCTACTAGGATGGATACAATAAGGGAAAAAAGTGTTAGCAAGTATGTAGAGAAAAATGGAACTCTCATGCACTGCTGGTAGAAATGTATGGTAATACCTTTCTGTGGAAAACAGTTTGGAAGTTTCTCAGAAGGGTGAACATTCAAGAATCATATGATCTAGCAATTCCACTCCTAGGTATATATCCACAAGAATCAAAAGCAAGGATTTGAGCCAAGTATGGAATCCCACGCCTGTAATTCCACGCGATTCAGGAGGCTGAGCCAGGAGGATAACAAGTTTGAGACCAGACTCAACAATTAAGCAAGAGACCCTTTCTCAAATAAAAAGGACTGAGATAAAGAAGAATGAAATTTGCTGGTAAATGGATGGAAATGGAAAACATCATGCTAAATTAAATAGGCCAAACTCAGAAACTCAAAGGTCAAATGTTTTCTCTCATGAAGAAGCTAAAGTAAAATAAAGGAAATGAGGAGGAAAGGATTGGATATCATAAAGATAAAGGGAAGGTCAGCAGTGTATTAGATCAAAAAGCAGAGTGGAGGGATGGGAAAAAAGAGGCAATGCCGAATGAATTTTGTGCACATATAAATATACCACAGGGAACCTCACTTTTATGTAGAAGTAAAAAGAACCAATCAAACATAAATAAATAGATGAGCAAAAGGAAGTTTAGCAGAGTAGAGGAAGGGGAACAGGGAAGGGGAAGGAGGATGGGAGAAAAAAAAGGGGAGAGAAAAGGATGGGATGGTGAACTGAAATTGAATCCCATGCATGAGTTCATTGGGATGAACCCAATTACTATGTATAATTATAAAGTTCTGATTTAAAAATTAAAAAGAAAACTTTAAAACTATTTTAAAAATAAAAAGGGCTGAGCATGTGGCTCTCTGGTAAAGTGCCCCTGGGTTCCCTCCCCAGTAACAACAACAACAACAACAAAAAAGGTTAATAAACCTTAAATGAAAACAGCATAGTATTGGCACCAAAATAGACTGGTAGACCAATGGTACAGAATAGAGGACACAGAGACAAACCCACATAAATACAGTTATCTCATACTAGACAAAGGTGCCAAAAACATATTAGAGAAAGGATAACCTCTTCAACAAATGGTGCTGGGAAAACTGGAAATCCATAAGCAACAAAATGAAATTAAATCCCTATCTGTCACCATACACAAAACTCAACTCAAAGTGGATCAAGGACCTAGGAGTTAAACCAGAGACCCTACATCTAATAGAGGAAGAAGTAGGCCCTAATCTCTATCATGTGGGATTAGGCCCCAATTTCCTTAATAAGACTCCTATAGTGCAAGAAATAAAATCAAGAGACAATAATTGGGATGGATTCCAACTAAAAAGCTTCTTCTCAGCAAAAGAAACAATCAGTGAGGTGAATAGAGAGCCTACAGAATGGGAACAAATTTTTACCATACGCTCACTAGATAAAGCACTAATCTCTAGGTAATATAAAGAACTCAAAAACCTTAACACCAATAATAATAATAATAATAATAATAATAATAATAATAATAACCCAATCAGTAAATGGGCCAAGGACCTGAACAGACACTTCTCAGAAGATGATATACAATCAATCAACAAATATATGAAAAATGTTCAACATCTCTAGCAATTAGAGAAATGCAAATCAAAACTACTCTAAGATTTCATCTCACTCCAGTCAAAATGGCAGCTATTAAGAATACAGACAACAGGGCTGGGGTTGTGGCTCAGCAGTAGAGCGCTTGCCTCACATGCGTGAGGCCTGGGTTCGATCCTCAGCACCACATATAAATAAATAAATAAAAAGAAAGGTATTGTGTCCGACTACAACTAAAAAATAAATATTAAAAAAAAAAGAATACAGGGCTGGGATTTTGGCTTAGCGGTAGAGTGCTCGTCTAGCACATGCGAGGCCCTGGGTTCCATCCTCAGCACCACATAAAAATAAAATAAAGATGTTGTGTCCACCGAAAACTGAAAAATAAGTATTTAAAAAAAAAAAAGATTTGGGGCTAGGGATGTTGCTCAAGTGGTAGCGCGCCAGGCGTGCGGCCCGGGTTCAATCCTCAGCACCACATACAAACAAAAAGATGTTATATCCGCTGAAAACTAAAAATAAATTTTAAAAAATTTAAAAAAAGGTATATTAAAAAAAGAAAAAGAATACAGACAACAATAAGTGTTGAAGAGGATGTGGGGGAAAAAGCACACTCATACATTGCTGGTGGGACTGCTAGTTGGTGCAACCATCTGGAAAGCAGTATGGTGATTCCTTGGAAAACTTTGAATGGAACCACCATTTGACCTAGCAGCACAATTCACAATAGCTAAACTATGGAACCAACCTAGATGCCCTTCAGTAGATGAATGGATAAAGAAACTGTGGTATATATACACAATGGAATATTACTCATCATTAAAAGAGAATAAAATCATGGCATTTGCGGTAAATGGATGGAGTTGGAGAATATTACGCTAATTGAGGTTAGCCAATCCCAAAGAACCAAAGGCCAAATGTTTTCTCTGATATATGGATGCTGATTCATAATGGGGGTGGGGTGGGGGATCAAGGGAGAAATGGAGGAACTTTAGATAGGGCAAACAGGAATTTGGGGAAGGGAGGAGGCATGGGGGTAGGAAAGATGGTGGAATGAGCTGGACATTATTACTCTAAGTACATGTATGAAGACACAAATTGTGTGACTCCTTTGTGAACAACCAGAGACATGAAAAATTGTTCTTTATATGTGTACTATGAATTTAAATGCATTCTGCTGTCATGTATAACAAATTATAATAAATAAATAAATTTAAAATTTTAAAAAAGTTAAAAATGACAATTTTACCACAATTTAAAAATCCTCACTCAGGGCCAGTATGATAACACATACCTATACTTCCAACTACTTGGGAGGCTCAGGCTATAGTATCATTGGAGACCAGCCTGGGCAAGAGAGCAAGAACCCATCTCAAGGAAAAAACAAAAACAAAAACAAAAACAAAACATCTCAGTGAGATAGTGCACATCCATAACCCCAGCAACTGAGGCTGAGGAGGCTAAGGCAGGAGGATCAAAAGTTTGAGGCCAGCCTGGGCAACTTAGGAAGACCCTGTCACAAAATAGAATATGAAAAGGGCTGGGAACTTAGCTCAGTGGGTTTAATCTTGAGTACCACAAAACAACAGCAAAAACAGCTCACTCAAAAACGAAATGCAGGCCAGGCACCATGGTACATGCCCATAACCCTAGAAGCTCAGGCGTCTGAGGCAGGAGGATCGCAAGTTCAAAGCCAGCCTCAGCAACAGTGAGACCCTGTCTCTAAATAAAATACAAAATAGCGCTGGGGATGTGGATCAGTGATCAAGTGCCCCTGAGTTCAATCCCCAGTCTCAAAAGAAAAGAAAACAAAGAAATGCACAATCAACTAAGTCAAAAAAGAGGCAATAGGGCTAGGGATGTGGCTCAACCAGTAGCGTGCTCGCCTGGCACGCGCGGGGCGCTGGGTTCGATCCTCAGCACCACATTAAAAAAAATAAAGGTATTGACAACTACAACTAAAAATAAATAAATTTTTTTTTAAAAAAAGGAGGCAATAGGTGTAGAGGACTAGAGTGCAACTCAGTGAATACTTGCAGCATGTGTGAGGCTCTGGGTTGGGTTCTGAGCACTACAAAAAAAGCAAGCAAGGACAAAAAAAATGGAGAGAAACTACTTGCAGCATACATATAAAAGTAATAAAATCCAGAACATATAAATAACCTTTGTAAATCAACTAAACAGAAACCCACTATAAAAATGAGCAGTGGAGCAGATACAATGGCATTAATCTGTACTCAACTATTTGGAAGCTGAGGAAGGAGGAATGCAAATTCAGGGCCACTTTGGGCAACTCAAAATAAAATTCAAAACAGACTAGGATGTAGTTCAGTGAGCCTTGATTTGTTCTCCAGAACTGGTGTGTGTGGGGGTGAGAAACAGTGATTTTTATCAGAAGAAAAACAAGTCATCCACAGAAAATAAAATTGCACATTAACTAGTAAAGTGTAGCTTAAAATTCAAATGAAAGGTTTTGGAAGCCTTGTATCAGCTATGGATTTTGGTTGAGCCCTTAAGACAGGGAAGCTGCTTTTCTGGGAACTCCTGGGTGAAATTCCCAGGATGGCGAAAGCCCAGATCATCCTCCAGGTTCAAACAAGGCAGTCAGTTGGGAGATGGGCGGAACCTGACAAGCAACAAAAAAACTGTTTTTCCCCCACATTCTTATCCTGTTTTTCCTGAAGAAGCTCCTTACTATCCCCCTTGGTCTGTACAGCTATAAATAAAGCAAGTGCAAGTTTTTCTCTTTGTTAGGATCAGACCCATCAGGGCTATTCACCTGTCTAGCCCTTGCTTTTTAATAGATAATTCTTGTCTTTGTCTTTAATTTCTCTTTTTTTTGTAATATTTATTTTTTAAGTTGTAGTTGGACACAGTACCTTTATTGCTGAAGATCAAACCCAGGGCCTCAAACATTCTAGGCGAATGCTCTACCAATGAGCCAATATCTAAGCCCCTAATCTCTTAATATTACTTTCATAGCTTTTATTTCCCAGCCAGCCCACACACCTGATAGTTACGCACTCCATCCTCATGCAGGATGTGGGCAGAAAAGTCATCTTTTATTCTTCAGATTGGCAAATGAAGAATTTTCTTTCTTTTTCTTTTCAATTTTTTTTTTAGTTGCAGATGAACACAATACCTTATATTTTATTTTATTTATTTATTTATTTATTTATTTATTTATTTGGCACTGGGGATTGAATCCAGGGCCTTGTGCATGCAAGGCACTCTACCAACGAAGCTATCTCCTCAGCCACTATATATTTATTTTTGTGTGGTGCTGAGGAAGCACTCTACCAATGAGCTACAACCTGTTTTTCTTAAAATTAGTTGATGAAGGGGTGGGAAATGGAGTCCACCATTTGTAGCTGGTGGAGTATAACCTGGTTTATTTGCTCTCTTGGGAGGGCAATTTGGCCACATCTGATAAATACACACACCCTTGGATCCAGAAGTTGCAGTCTAGTGCTGGACAGGATGAATAGTTACTTTATCACAATACATCCATAAAAAGGAATCCAGGAGCTTGGGTTGTGGCTCAGCGGTAGAGCGCTTGACTACCACTGTGTGAGGCCCTGGTTCCTCAGCACCACATTAAAAAATAAATAAATAAATAAAACAAAAGAATTGTGCCCAATTATAACTAAAAAATAAATATTAAAAAAAATAAGGAAACCAGTACAATCCAAAGGAGCTAGATCTGGATGTCCCGACACTGGAAATATATGTCTGAGATACTTCATAATACTGCTTAAAACCCAGCAAGTTTATTTTTGCTTGATATTTATGTTATGTTTCTAAATGATAACATCAAAGGTTTAGACTGCTGTTTGCAAGTAGTTTTCACAAATAATACCTTTGGGATTGGGTTGGCTTTATTCTCAGTACATGAGAACACAAATAGCATTGTAGCTGCTTTTTTATTTTCCTAGCTTTGGCTTCTCAGTCTTAGTGCCATCTGAATATGTTCTATATGAAGTTTTATCAGACAAATTTAAATTTCTGTAAAAAAAATTGGTAACAATCTTGGGCAGGGGCTGTGACTCAGTGGTAGTACACTTGCCTGGCATGTATGAGGCACTGGGTTTGATTCTCAGCACTGCGTATAAATAAATAAGGGTCTATCAACAACTAAAATAACACTAAAAAAATTTTTGGTAACAATCTTAAGGCAAATGAACAGTTTTTATGTTGTTAACTAATTGCCCACCAAATATTATAACTAATTAATGTAGAATTAGAAATGAAATAGCTTAAAAGTGTGAAATGGTTAAAAACATCTAGGGTTAAAAACATCTAGGGGTTGGGAAAAGTGAGTTCATCTCACAACACACCAAAGGACCCATGTGAGTGTTCCATCAAAGATAAAAGGAAAAGTTACTTTCCTTATTATTATTGTAGGTTTGAGAGAGGGGCATAAATTAGGTAAAGTTTTTTGTTTTTTTACAGTTTTATTTTCATTTCACCCAAAATAGGCACTCATATAAATTTACTTAGTAAAAATTTTCATACATGGGAGTCCAATAACTTGACCAAGTTTGAACTTGTGATATAAAATTCACTACCTAGTTCTTTTTTTTTTTGTGGTGCTGGTGATTAAACCCAGGGACTTGCCTTTGCAAGGCAAGCACTCTACCAACTGAGCTCTATCCCCAGCCCACTACCTAGTTTTTAAAGAGAGAATGTTATAGAGAATGAATCCCATTTCTCCAGTTTCTTCCTCAAGGGTAGTTTCTATAAATGAAAAAGAACAGTTTGACATGATTTTCTGATGATAATTCTACCTAAGAACTTATGAGAATATTATTTCCCTAGATTAATACAGCAGCTTCTTTTTTTTCTTTTAATATGCACTGCTTCATAAGTCATCCTTGTGCAGGGGCCATTGTCATTCTTGTGCAGGGGCCATGCTATCCTCTCTGTATCATTCCAATTTTTAATATATGTGCTGCTGAAGCAATCACAATATGGCAGTTTCTTGATTGAAGAATTATACTTGTTATTTTCCTGGTTGCCTTCTTAGAAACAAGTATACATTTTTAGTACAGCCAACTTTTATTTTTCCATTGCCCCTAAGTTTAAAAATATTTGCATTATAATAGTTCACATAGTTCTACAGTTTAATAGTTTTAGTCATTTTCTATCATAACCAAGGCAGACTCTTTTTTAAAAAGTCTTTCAGAATCCATTTAAGCTGTCATCATCATATACACAGTAAGAACAGCTGCATAGAACCATAAATCTATTTGTCAACCCTTGGAGCTTACTAATACATACATATAGCTAGATATGTGGAAACTCCAGGGAAGTGCTCCAAAGAGGCAGCCCTCCCAATTTTGAGGTGGAGCTGTCGTTCATGATGAAAATCAATCATTCCCTGTCCCTTGTTTATTGTGAGTTTGTGACTTATTCTGGAAGAGGCCACAACCTATGTCACGGCCCACATTGAGAGCAGGCTGTGTCCTGTCCTACCCATTCCCACTTTTGACATCATTCTGCCAAAGAACATACCCCTGGGGGTGATTTTGTGAAAAGTATAGCAGAAGTTTCTGTTCAAGGAGCATAGGCAATGGGATTGACAACTGAATTGGCTATAACAGGAGAATGGCCATGTTCATTACCCACTTGGGTTTATCCTTAGCCCAAAATGGCTGAAGAAGAGTGACACAGCTGATGGCACAGTCAGCACAGAGCAAAACTCCCACAGTCAAGGTCTGTGACTTGGTAGTGTTATCTCCGGATAGACAGTGGTCCTCTAGTGGCCCATCAGCTTGGTGTGCTGGCTGAAGCTGCATGCAGGCCACCATAAAGACCTTGATTTTGATCAGCAACATTATGAGCACTGGGGGCAGGACACAGCCAAAGAAATTAAAATATTGGGGCTGGGGTTGTGGCGCAGCGGTAGAGTACTTGCTTCGCACATGTGAGACCCTGGGTTCGATCCTCAGCACCACATAAGAATAAATAAGTAAAATAAAGGTTAAAAAAAGAAATTGAAATATATTATATAATTAATGAGGACCACATTCTTAAAGAGCAGCAACTTTCATCTATGGTTTCATCTTGGGACTTTCTTTACTGTGGTACTGTCTTTACTGTTCCACTCTAGGAATGAAGTCAATCCAAAGCTAAAGGCAAAGACCCAGAGGACAGCAATAACCATCTTCCCCCTGCTCAGGACCTAGTGACTAAAATTATACACCCAAGTGGGACACAGATAGGTGCCTGTCAACAGCCACAGCCAGGAGACTGAAGGGGAAGCTCTGAGCATGAGCAACAAGCAGGTGAGGAAGACAGCTGCCAAAGTCAGTAAAGCTCAGGTTGATGGTGATAGCAAAGAGAATAACCTTGGCTAGAGAGGGACCAGGAAGTAGTTGGCAGGCACCTGCAGCCACTCAACATGCCCACTACTGTGCCCTCCAGCACAATGCCCACTATATACAGCCTGTCTACACGTCCAGCAGCATGACCCAGCACCTCCACCTGCCTTAGTCAACCACATCTGGACAGTAGGTGATAGACTCAAGCAAATCATAGCCATGTATAAAGGGGTCAACATCAGGTCTGGACTGCTAAGTGGATGCAAGGTACTGTTTCCTTGGAAACAATGAAGTTAATATGGGGAGATTTCTTTAGAATTTTATTTATTTATTTTGGCAGCCCTGGGGATAGAATCCCAGGGTACTCTAACCACTGAACTATAACCCCAGCCCTTTTTATTTTTATTTTGAGACCAGTCTCACCAAATTGCCCAGGTTGGCCTTGAACTTTGATCCTCCTGCTTCAGCCTCCCAATTGTGTGGGATTACAGTTGTGGGACACCCAGACTCTTTAGAGTAGAACACATGTTCAGAAACCCCTTATCTCAATCTCTGCCCCTGGGTGTAAATTCTGTCCATTTAGTGAGTTAGATCCCCCAGGCAAGAGTTTCATTCTTGTTTAAACAATTCAAACAGCTGTTTCCAATAGCCTATAATTTTAGAAAACAAGGCTGCTCAGTTAAGTAAGGAAGAAGCAGTCACTTAAAGCAAAGGGTTGTTAGGACATTTTTATGGTTGTGGTATGTATTTAAGGCTAAACATGGTCAACAGGATGAAACGATGGTGCATCTATCAAGAGGGATACAGTCCCTCCAAGGTGAATCTGAATCCCTCAGATCACAAATAGCTGAAGCCAAAACAAACTGGAGACTCTTTCAAGTGAATGAGGAAGAACTGAAGCTGGCAATCAAAGAGGTTTTGAATGAAGGATCCCTACTTGTGCAAACGCAGAGACCAACAATACAAGGAGAAGCTGAAGCACAGAGGGAACAAGGAGGTGTCCAATATAAAGCAAAAATCATATTAGAGGACTCTAAAGTAGCTGGAGAAAAAGTTCTAAGGGACACCGAAAATCACATGGAGTCTCTGAGTGAATGCTTGCTGAAGATGAAGGATAGATCTTCTCCAAGCCTGGGAGCCCAAAGGGATGGTGGTCACCTGGAACTGGGAAAGACGAGTGAACCCGAAATTGGTGCTCACTTGGAGGATGAGTCCAAAGGACCTTTGAGGAACCTGGTTTATGGTGATAAGCTAAAGGCCTCCTTAGAAATCTTGGAAGGAGGAAGAAATCAAAAATGTACTTTCTCATCTGAAGTGGAGAAAACCACGGAAGACCTTACAGAACACCTTAAAAGTCTGCAGACTGAACAAGCATCCTTGCAGTCAGAAAATGCACAGCTACAAAGTGAGAATGAGACCCTACAGAAGAACTTGAAAGTCATGATGGAACGCTATCAAGAAAATACGATGAAACTGCACAGGAAATTAAGAGTGGAGGAAAACTACCGTGTGGAGCAAGAGGAGAAACTTTCCAAAGTCGAAGAAAACATGAGCCATACAATAAAAGAGATGGAGACCTACAGAAAGAGAGCCCAATATCTTGAGGAACAATTGCAGAGTACCATTCATTCCTGTCTGGGGAAGATATTTCCTCTGAGAAAGAAGCACATGCTAGTGAGTTGGCAGCTCGGATTGCTGAAAGAAACCTCAGCTATTTCAGGAAACAAAATGCACGCAACAGACAAAAATTAACTGAGAAGGAGCTGAGATTTGAACTTCTAGGAAAAGATCCATATGATGCACTGGATGTTTCCAACTCAGCAATGGGCAGAAAGCCTTCTCCAAATGAGCCCTCACCAATAGGTCACCCTTCATCTGAAAGGAGACCTCCTCATTTTGAAAAGAGTGGTCCACTCACACTCTCACCTTTCACTCCAGTGGGAGGAGGAAGAGGGTCAAGGGGCCCTGGAGAATCCTCTGGACCATGCGACTAGCAGTAAAGGAAGAGAATCTAGCTGTCATAAGTTCACCAATTTTCAGAGAGCACCTTCTCAGACTGGGCCCCTCTCTCCTCCAGGGGAACAGGCCAGCAGGCTGATGATCCCTCCGCCAGGCCAACCATATTCTTCTGATGCACGTCTTCCTCTACAAAGGCAAGATAGGTTTTACTCAAATTGTGGTAGAGCATCGTGACCAGCAGAACACAGAATTCCTAATATGCCTCCTTTGGACTCTGATGTGCCTGATTCACCTCTCCATGCTGAAAACCAAGCAACTGGCTCTGGCTCTGTGTTGGCACCTTTCCCTCCAGTCAGAGGTGCCTTGTTTCCAGTTGACCCAAGGAGTCAGTTCCTGAGAAGAGGACCTTTTTTTCCTCCACCTCTCCCAGGAAACTTGTCTGGGAACCTGGAGTCTATTTTCCACCTGACGCGCCACCCACTCCATTTCCAATGTGATGTGTCTATGCAGGGAGGGGGTTTTCCTCACAATCTTCCCCCAACAGCTGTAATTCAGCCCTCTACACCCCCATTCTGAAAGTACAAGTGAGTTCCCTGAAGGGTTCCTTCCACCTGCAAATGAGCCTGTTACTCAACATCCAGAACCAAACAAGAAACCTCATGCTGTTGCTCTCTCTTCAAATGTAATTTGGCTTATCTCTCATTTTTAGTTTTTAAGTAACTGCTTTTACTTCAGTAATTGACTATACTTTGGCTCCAATTGAAGCTCAATGAAACAATAATTCTTAAGATAGTATTTGGTAAATAAAGATGTTTTACGTAGGAATCTTCTGAGTAAATTATTCCTATTTTATTTTATTCCAGAGAACAGCATTTAATCTGATGAAGCCACTCTTACATAAACAAGAATGGGAGTTCTAGGTACTTGTAATCTAGCTGATGGAAATATCTTTTAAACTCCCAACAAAGAAGTGTATTTAGTATGACTGTAGCAAATGTAAAGTGACTTTAGGCTTAATGAAGAATTGTCACTGATTTACAGACTGGTTGGACATTTCAGCTAGTTTTTCCATATCAGAATAACGAGAGCATGGGAGGACTAAAGGAGAGAACACAACTAAACATGTCAGGGAAACAGGAGATCCAAACTACAAAGAAAAATGAAGACCTCTTGTTTATATTGGTTGCTTAACACATTACATAGCTCTTGAGATACCATATTTCCTACATTAGATTCAAGTGAGTTATGAACTCCCATTTTCACCCCATATGCAGATTGCACCATCACATTGTTTACACATCCACATTTTTACAAAATGCCATATTAGTACCTGTTGTATTCTGATACATTTTCTAGCCTCTACTATCCCCCATCCCCTGACCTCCCATCTTCTCTCTCTATCCCATCTGCTGTAATTTAACGCTTGGGAATTGGAAACCACACTTTAAACTCACTCTCCTCCCCTTTTTCCCTTCTGTCAAATTACTCATCATCTTCTTCTATTTCTCCTCCTCCTCCTCCTCCTTATAACTTTAATTCATTCATCATACACTCATGCATTGGTTCATTCATTCCTTTCACATATGGTGTTGGGGATCCAACTCAGGACCTTTGAAAGTGTGAAGCCAGCACTCTAGTGCTGAGCCAAAACCCCAGCACCTGTCTTTTTGATTTTATGACTGTTTATATGAAATTCAGAATCGCATTCTGCTATGGTTTACTGATATGTGGATTGACCTAGTCCTTGTTTTCTGGGAGACTTTTGGAAAATACACATGAATTATTAGGAGATTGAAGTGAAGAAACAAAGAGGAAATTCCCCAATTTCTTATTCTTAGAGTCCATACTCTGACTCTGCCTACCTACTGTAAAAACTTTTAAACCCTTACTCCCCATTTCTATATCATTGCCAACAAGTGAACATTCACTGCCCTACAACAAACCAGAGAACTCACATTGAACAATGTTTTCCCAGTAGAGACCAAGACACAATACTTATTAAAAAAATGCCCTAGTTATGAGTTAGTAGGTAAAGCTTTATTTGAGTGTTAAATGTGCTCTAATGATGTGTTTGTGTGTTTGTTGATGTGTGTGGTGTGTGGGTGTGTGTGCTTCTGTGTGAAAGAAGCACTGAGGTGTATAATAAATGCAGGATTGCAACGGCCTTCTTAAAAATAAGAAGCAACTTTATCACATTTGAAGCCCAGTGAAGAATCTGCCTGATACTTAACCTACAATTAATTGAAATGTGAAAAATTCAGGCCTCGAAAAACAAAGCCAACATACATACTGAATCTAATCAGTCTGTCTCACCTGTTTTGTAATCACTCCTTTCAATAACCCTAAATTGCCAGCATAAAACATCAGTTGTTCTAAACGAGTGGACGGATGTCCCCTGTCATGGGCTGTGTAAAATACATGGACGATCCGTCACTGATTGTTATCTAGAATGACTTCTGCCTGAACTACTATTGGAGAATTGTTGCTGATATACTGTGGTTCTTATACCAGTAAACTGGAATGAAGGTAATTTCAGGCTGCAAAGGAATATATTGATTTTACTAACTGGTTTTTGGAAAACACTGCCATGAAAAATTATCAATATGTTCATAAAGGCATCTACATGTCTCTTCACAAGGGTTTTACTTAATGGGGGAAGTGGTGAGGTCTGGATATAACTGAACTGTCCATTAGTAGGTAGAACAATATCATGGGAATCAGAGTGCACATTCCGGTTTGACCTCAATCTAGGTATAATGGATTCATCTCTGTGTAATAGGCCTGCTTCTGAAAAACACAATGTAGAGCTCCAAAAGCAGAACGATACTTTCAGAATACCATATTATGTTTGTAAATACATAGAGAGATAGATATACAGAAATCAAAAATCTGAAAACGGTCTGGAAGTGTACATTTCTATAACTTACAATGTCAGTAGTGGGGGATTAATAGCAGATCAAGAAGACTGTATCTGCATGAGAAATGGTTCAATTTTTGAAGGAGATTTTTAAATGAAAATGGACAAAAAATTTAAAGGGTTACAGTAAGTGTTGAGGAGTGACTTGGCAAAAGGAGCACAGAGGTGAGAAAGAATTAAGTAGAGTTCAATAGAACCAGGTATAATTTCTGTACACATGACTCCATGAACAGGAGCAAAGGGGACACTTAAAGAAATCATAGGACTAAGGAGAGATCAGGATTAGGAGGGTTTGTACTAGTCTAGAAATGCTGACCTGAAAACCAACTAAAGTTTCAACTCCTTCTTTTGAGGAACATTAGCTCTGCCGTGCTTTTCAAAAATGACTTGTCATAACTGATTGATGCCCATGTTAGCAACTCTTCTGAAATTACGTTGAAAGTAGACTAATGTGAGAGTTTCTCTTTAGAGATAATTCAAATTACTTGCATAGGAAGTGGCAGCAGGTCTGGGGATGTTGTAGCTCAGTGGCAGTGACCTTGCCTAGCTTGGGGCTGGCCTGCCATGGACTTTCACCCCAAAAACATGCAAGAAAAGAAAAGGGAGAGATGGGAGAGAGAAAGTTGTAAGGGAGGAAGGCAAAGTTGGAGGGATGGATGGAGGTATAAAAGAAGGAAGAAGAAAAGGAGAAAAACCAGGAGGGGGGAAGGAAGCAAGGAAGGTAGGAAATAGGGAGAGCACAAGGGCAGAAAAAGGACTGAGTCACTCAAACAAAAGGCAAGGGAAACAAAGACCAATATAGGCCATAAAAGCTGTTTGAACAGTTTAGTCAGCTTTAGAATTTGAGTGACATCAAACTGAATGTTATTATGACTGGATGGAATCTTCCTACTAACCCCGCCTTGTCCTGGCCTAAACCAAATCAAGGGGTGGGTGGCATGGAGAGGAATTCTCTCTGGCTGAAGTGGGAGGGACCTAAACATGTGGCACTTGAGGATGCACTGGGTAGGGAAGGGGACAAGACTCCCCTGAAGGGAAGTTGAGACAACAAGGCTCCTGGGAGCCCTTGATCATGGCTCCCACCGCCATACGCACACCACCCACCATACGCTCAGCCCCTGAAGGGGCTCAAAGTGGTCTGCTCCGTTGAATGGTGCAGGTTGGAGTTCCTAACCAAACACCTGAGTGTCCACAGCCTGTGTTGGCCTGCCTGGGCAGGCTGTGGTTTTGGTGGCAAGAGCCAAAGCTGTCTTGGCGTGATGGAGAAGCCAAGGGCTGCCTCTCAGCATACTAGTGGGTGGTTCTGGAAGAAGCACCCAGGGTTGTGGCAGCATTGTCCGAAGACATGAAACCAGGCCATATTCCTTATGGCTTTCCTTGGGAGTTGATGATGTGTACAGCTCTTGGATTTTTTGCTGTTCTCTCACTTTTTTGGAGAGCTATTCAGTCGGTTAGTAGCAGGCTTTACGTGGGATGAGAAAAAAGGCTGGTTCTAAATCTTGCTGGACTTATTCTGGCAAAATGTGGACTTATTGATAAAGTGAGCCTTGTTGAAAAAGAACATAAAGGTTTGACTCATCTTTAAAGGATTGCAGGTTTGAGAAGGGTGCAAGGGAAGCACAACAGCTGGAGGCAACCTACGAAAAGCTGCATAGGTCCGAATCCAGCCATGGCGTTGAAATGCTCTTTCTAGAAGAAGAGCTCAAAGCACAGAAGGCTAAACATGGTCAACAGGATGAAACGATGGCGCATCCATCAAGAGGGATACAGTCCCTCCAAGGTGAATCTGAATCCCTCAGATCACAAATAGCTGAAGCCAAAACAAACTGGAGACTCTTTCAAGTAAATGAGGAAGAACTGAAGCTGGCAATCAAAGAGGTTTTGAATGAAGGATCCCTACTTCCGCAAACGCAGAGACCAACAATACAAGGAGAAGCTGAAGCACAGAGGGAACAAGGAGGTGTCCAATATAAAGAAAAAATCATATTAGAGGACTCTAAAGTAGCTGGGGAACAAGTTCTAAGGGACACCGAAAATCACATGGAGTCTCTGAGTGAATGTTTGCTGAAGATGAAGGATAGATCTTCTCCAAGCCTGGGAGCCCAAAGGGATGGTGGTCACCTGGAACTGGGAAAGACGAGTGAACCCAAAATTGGTGCTCACTTGGAGGATGAGTCCAAAGGAGCTTTGAGGAACCTGGTTTATGGTGATAAGCTAAAGGCCTCCTTAGAAATCTTGGAAGGAGGAAGTAATCAAAAAAGGACTTTCTCATCTGAAGTGGAGAATACCACGGAAGACCTTACAGAACACCTTAAAACTCTGCAGACTGAACAGGCATCCTTGCAGTCAGAAAATGCACAGCTGCAAAGTGAGAATGAGACCCTACAGAAGAACTTGAAAGTCATGATGGAACGCTATCAAGAAAATACGATGAAACTGCACAGGAAATTAAGAGTGGAGGAAAACTACCGTGTGGAGCAAGAAGAGAAACTTTCCAAAGTCGAAGAAAAGATGAGCCATACAATAAAAGAGCTGGAGACCTACAGAAAGAGAGCCCAATATCTTGAAGAACAATTGCAGAGTACCATTCATTCCTGTCTGGGGAAGATTACTTCCTCTGAGAAAGAAGCACATGCTAGTGAGTTGGCAGCTCGGATTGCTGAAAGAAACCTCAGCTATTTCAGGAAACAAAATGCACGCAACAGACAAAAATTAACTGAGAAGGAGCTGAGATTTGAACTTGTAGGAAAAGATCCCTATGATGCACTGGATGTTTCCAACTCAGCATTGGGCACAAAGCCTTCTCCAAATGGGCCCTCACCAATAGGTCACCCTTCATCTGAAAGGAGACCTCCTCATTTTGAAAAGAGTGGTCCACTCACACTCTCACCTTTCACTCCAGTGAGAGGAGGAAGAGGGTCATGGGGCACTGGAGAATCCTCTGGACCATGCTACTAGCAGTAAAGGAAGAAAATCCAGCTGTCATAAGTTCACCGATTTTCAGAGAGCACCTTCTCAGACTGGGTCCCTCTCTCTTCCAGGGGAACAAGCCAGCAGGCTGATGATCCCTCCGCCAGGCCAACCATATTCTTCTGATGCACGTCTTTTTCTACAAAGGCAAGATGGATTTTACTCAATTGTGGTATAGCATCGGGACCAGCAGAACACAGAATTCCTAATATGTCTCCTTTGGACTTTGATGTGCCTGATTCATCTCTCCATGCTGAAAACCAAGCAACTGGCTCTGGCTCTGTGTAGGCACCTTTCCCTCCAGTCAGAGGTGCCTTGTTTCCAGTTGACCCTAGGAGTCAGTTCCTGAGAAGAGGACCTTTTTTTTCCTCCACCTCTCCCAGGAAACTTGTCTGGGAACCTGGAGATTATTTTCCACCTGACCCGCCACCCACTCCATTTCCAATGTGATGTATCTATGCAGGGAGGGGGTTTTCCTCACAATCTTCTCCCAACAGCTGGAATTCAGCCCTCTACATCCCCATTCTGAAAGTACAAGTGAGTTCCCTGAAGGGTTCCTTCCACCTGCAAATGAGCCTGTTACTCAACATCCAGAACCAAACAAGAAACCTCATGCTGTTGCTCTCTCTTCAAATGTAATTTGACTTATCTCTCATTTTTAGTTTTTAAGTAACTGCTTTTACTTCAGTAATTGAGAATACTTTGGCTCCAATTGAAGCTCAATGAAACAATAATTCTTAAGATAGTATCTTGTAAATAAAGATGGTTTATGTATGAATCTTCTGAGTAAATTATTCCTATTTTATTTTATTCCAGAGAACAGCATTTAATCTGATGAAGCCACTCTTACATAAACAAGAATGGGAGTTCTAGGTACTTGTAATCTAGCTGATGGAAATATCTTTTAAACTCCCAACAAAGAAGTGTATTTAGTATGACTGTAGCAAATGTAAAGTGACTTTAGGCTTAATGAAGAATTGTCACTGATTTACAGACTGGTTGGGCATTTCAGCTAGTTTTTCCATATCAGAATAACTAGACCATGGGAGGACTAAAGATGAGAACACAACTAAACATGTCACGGAAACAGGAGATCTCAACTACAAAGAAAAATGAAGACCTCTTGTTTATATTGGTTGCTTAAAACATTACATAGTTCTTGAGATACCATATTTCCTACATTAGATTCAAGTGAGTTATGAACTCCCATTTTCACCCCATATACAGATTGCACAATCACATTGTTTACACATCCACATTTTTACAAAATGCCATATTAGTAACTGTTGTATTCTGCTACCTTTTCTAGCCTCTACTATGCCCCCTCTCCTGCCTTCCCATCTTCTCTCTCTATCCCATCTGCTGTAATTTAACGCTTGTGAATTGGAAACCACACTTTAAACTCACTCTCCTCCCCTTTTTCCCTTCTGTCAAATTACTCATCATCTTCTTCTATTTCTCCTCCTCCTCCTCCTCCTTATACCTTTAATTCATTCATCATACACTCATGCATTGGTTCATTCATTCCTTTCACATATGGTGTTGGGGATCCAACTCAGGACCTTTGAAAGTGTGAAGCCAGCACTCTAGTGCTGAGCCAAAACCCCAGCACCTGTCTTTTTGATTTTATGACTGTTTATATGAAATTCAGAATCACATTCTGCTATGGTTTACTGATATGTGGATTGACCTAGTCCTTGTTTTCTGGGAGACTTTTGGAAAATACACATGAATTATTAGGAGATTGAAGTGAAGAAACAAAGAGGAAATTCCCCAATTTCTTATTCTTAGAGTCCATACTCTGACTCTGCCTACCTACTGTAAAAACTTTTAAACCCTTACTCCCCATTTCTATATCATTGCCAACAAGTGAACTTTCACTGCCCTACAACAAACCAGGGAACTCACATTGAACAATGTTTCCCCAGTAGAGACCAAGACACAATACTTATTAAAAAAATACCCTAGTTATGAGTTAGTAGGTAAAGATTTATTTGAGTGTTAAATGTGCTCTAATTATGTGTTTGTGTGTTTGTTGATGTGCGTGGTGTGTGGATATGTGTGCTTGTGTGTGAAACAAGCACTGAGGTGTAAAATAAATGCAGGATTGCAACGGCCTTCTTAAAAATAAGAAGCAACTCTATCACATTTGAAGCCCAGTGAAGAATCTGCCTAATACTTAACCTACAATTAATTGAAATGTGAAAAATTCAGGCCTCGAAAAACAAAGCCAAGATACATACTGAATCTAATCAGTCTGTCTCACCTGTTTTCTAATCACTCCTTTCAATAAACCTAAATTGCCAGCATAAAACATCAGTTGTTCTAAACGAGTGGACGGATGTCCCCTGTCATGGGCTGTGTAAAATACATGGACGATCCGGCACTGATTGTTATCTAGAATGACTTCTGCCTGAACTACTATTGGAGAATTGTTGCTGATATACTGCGGTTCTTATAACAGTAAACTGGAATGAAGGTAATTTCAGGCTGCAAAGAATAAATTGATTTTACTAACTGGTTTTTGGAAAACACTGCCATGAAAAATTATCAATATGTTCATAAAGGCATCTACATGTCTCTTCACAAGGGTTTTACTTAATGGGGGAGGTGGTGAGGTCTGGATATAACTGAACTGTCCATTAGTAGGTAGAACAATATCATGGGAATCAGAGTGCACATTCCGGTTTGACCTCAATCTAGGTAACATGGATTCATCTCTGTGTAATAGGCCTGCTTCTGAAAAACACAATGTCGAGCTCCAAAAGCAGAACGATACTTTCAGAATACCATGTTATGTTTGTAAATACATAGAGAGATAGATATACAGAAATCAAAAATCTGAAAACGGTCTGGAAGTGTACATTTCTATATCTTACAATGTCAGTAGTGGGGGATTAATAGCAGATCAAGAAGACTGTATCTGCATGAGAAATGGTTCAATTTTTGAAGGAGTTTTTTAAATGAAAATGGACAAAAAATTTAAAGGGTTACAGTAAGTGTTGAGGAGTGACTTGGCAAAAGGAGCACAGAGGTGAGAAAGAATTAAGTAGAGTTCAATAGAACCAGGTATAATTTCTGTACACATGACTCCATGAACAGGAGCAAAGAGGACACTTAAAGAAATCATAGGACTAAGGAGAGATCAGGATTAGGAGGGTTTGTACTAGTCTAGAAATGCTGACCTGAAAACCAACTAAAGTTTTCAACTCCTTCTTTTGAGGAACATTAGCTGTGCCCTGCTTTACAAAAAGGACTTGTCATAACTGATTGATGCCCATGTTAGCAACTCTTCTGAAATTACGTTGAAAGTAGACTAATGTGAGAGTTTCTCTTTAGAGATAATTCAAATTACTTGCATAGGAAGTGGCAGCAGGTCTGGGGATGTTGTAGCTCAGTGGCAGTGACCTTGCCTAGCTTGGGGCTGGCCTGCCATGGACTTTCACCCCAAACACTTGCAAGAAATGAAAAGGGAGGGAAGGGAGAGAGAAAGTTGGAAGGGAGGAAGGCAAAGTTGGAGGGATGGATGGAGGTATAAAAGAAGGAAGCAGAAAAGGAGAAAAACCAGGAAGGGGGCAAGGAAGCAAGGAAGGTAGGAAATAGGGAGAGCACAAGGGCAGAAAAAGGACTGAGTCACTCATACAAAAGGCAAGGGACACAAAGACCAATATAGGCCATAAAAGCTGTTTGAACAGTTTAGTCAGCTTTAGAATCTGAGTGACATCAAACTGAATGTTATTGTGACTGGATGGAATCTTCCTACTAACCCCGCCTTGGCCTGGCCTAAACCAAATCAAGGGGTTGGTGGCATGGAGAGGAATTCTCTCTGGCTGGAGTGGGAGGGACCTAAACATGAGGCACTTGAGGGTGCACTGGGTAGGGAAGGGGACAAGACTCCCCTGATGGGCAGTTGAGACAACAAGGCTCCTGGGAGCCCTTGATCATGGCTCCCACCGCCATACGCACACCACCCACCATACGCTCAGCCCCTGAAGGGGCTCACAGTGGTCTGCTCCGTTGCCTGGTGCAGGTTGGAGTTCCGGACCAAACACCTGAGTGTCCACAGCCTGTGTTGGCCTGCCTGGGCAGGCTGTGGTTGTGGTGGCAAGAGCCAAAGCTGTCTTGGCGTGATGGAGGAGCCAAGGGCTGCCTCTCAGCCATACTAGTGGGTGGTTCTGGAAGAAGCACCCAGGGATGTGGCAGCATTGTCCGAAGACATGAAGCCAAGCCATCTCCCTTATGGCTTTCCTTGGGAGTTGATGATGTGTACAGCTCTTGGATTTTTTGCTGTTCTCTCACTTTTCTGGAGAGCTTTTCAGTCGGTTAGTAGCAGGCTTTACGTGGGAAGAGAAAAAAGGCTGGCTCTAAATCTTGCTGGACTTATTGAGGCAAAATGTGGACTTCTTGATAAAGTGAGCCTTGTTGAAAAAGAACATAAAGGCTTAGACTCATCTTTAAAGGATTGCAGGTTTGAGAAGGGTTCAAGGGAAGCACAACAGCTGGAGGCAACCTACGAAATGCTGCATAGGTCTGAATCCAGCCATGGCGTTGAAATGCTCTTTCTAGAAGAAGAGCCCAAAGCTAAGAAGGCTAACCATGGTCAACAGGATGAAACGATGGCGCATCTATCAAGAGGGATACAGTCCCTCCAAGGTGAATCTGAATCCCTCAGATCACAAATAGCTGAATCCAAAACAAACTGGAGACTCTTTCAAGTGAATGAGGAAGAACTGAAGCTGGCAATCAAAGAGGTTTTGAATGAAGGATCCCTACTTCTGCAAACGCAGAGACCAACAATACAAGGAGAAGCTGAAGCACAGAGGGAACAAGGAAGTGTCCAATATAAAGCAAAAATCATATTAGAGGACTCTAAAGTAGCTGGAGAACAAGTTCTAAGGGACACCAAAAATCACATGGAGTCTCTGAGTGAATGCTTGCTGAGGATAAAGGATAGATCTTCTCCAAGCCTGGGAGCCCAAAGGGATGGTGGTCACCTGGAACTGGGAAAGACGAGTGAACCCGAAATTGGTGCTAACTTGGAGGATGAGTCCAAAGGAGCTTTGAGGAACCTAGTTTATGGTGATAAGCTAAAGGCCTCCTTAGAAATCTTGGAAGAAGGAAGAAATCAAAAATGTACTTTCTCATCTGAAGTGGAGAAAACCACGGAAGACCTTACAGAACACCTTAAAAGTCTGCAGACTGAACAGGCATCCTTGCAGTCAGAAAATGCACAGCTACAAAGTGAGAATGAGACCCTACAGAAGAACTTGAAAGTCATGATGGAACGCTATCAAGAAAATACGATGAAACTGCACAGGAAATTAAGAGTGGAGGAAAACTACCGTGTGGAGCAAGAGGAGAAACTTTCCAAAGTCGAAGAAAAGATGAGCCATACAATAAAAGAGCTGGAGACCTACAGAAAGAGAGCCCAATATCTTGAAGAACAATTGCAGAGTACCATTCATTCCTGTCTGGGGAAGATTATTTCCTCTGAGAAAGAAGCACATGCTAGTGAGTTGGCAGCTCGGATTGCTGAAAGAAACCTCAGCTATTTCAGGAAACAAAATGCACGCAACAGACAAAAATTAACTGAGAAGGAGCTGAGATTTGAACTTGTAGGAAAAGATCCCTATGATGCACTGGATGTTTCCAACTCAGCAATGGGCAGAAAGCCTTCTCCAAATGGGCCCTCACCAATAGGTCACCCTTCAACTGAAAGGAGACCTCCTCATTTTGAAAAGAGTGGTCCACTCACACTCTCACCTTTCACTCCAGTGGGAGGAGGAAGATGGTCAAGGGGCACTGGAGAATCCTCTGGACCATGCGACTAGCAGTAAAGGAAGAGAATCCAGCTGTCATAAGTTCACCGATTTTCAGAGAGCACCTTCTCAGACTGGGCCCCTCTCTCCTCCAGGGGAACAGGCCAGCAGGCTGATGATCCCTCCGCCAGGCCAACCATATTCTTCTGATGCACATCTTTTTCTACAAAGGCAAGATGGGTTTTACTCAAATTGTGGTAGAGCATCGGGACCACCAGAACACAGAATTCCTAATATGCCTCCTTTGGACTCTGATGTGCCTGATTCACCTCTCCATGCTGAAAACCAAGCAACTGGCTCTGGCTCTGTGTTGGCACCTTTCCCTCCAGTCAGAGGTGCCTTGTTTCCAGTTGACCCAAGGAGTCAGTTCCTGAGAAGAGGACCTTTTTTTTTCCTCCACCTCTCCCAGGAAACTTGTCTGAGAACCTGGAGATTATTTTCCACCTGACCCGCCACCCACTCCATTTCCAATGTGATGTGTCTATGCAGGGAGGGGGTTTTCCTCACAATCTTCCCCCAACAGCTGGAATTCAGCCCTCTACACCCCTATTCTGAAAGTACAAGTGAGTTCCCTGAAGGGTTCCTTCCACTTGCAAATGAGCCTGTTACTCAACATCCAGAACCAAACAAGAAACCTCATGCTGTTGCTCTCTCTTCAATTGTAATTTGACTTATCTCTCATTTTTAGTTTTTAAGTAACTTCTTTTACTTCAGTAATTGACTATACTTTGACTCCATTGAAGATCAATGAAACAATAATTCTTAAGATAGTATTTTGTAAATAAAGATGGTTTACGTAGGAATCTTCTGAGTAAATTATTCCTATTTATTTTATTCCAGAGAACAGCATTTAATCTGATGAAGCCACTCTTACATAAACAAGAATGGGAGTTCTAGGTACTTGTAATCTGGCTGATGGAAATATCTTTTAAACTCCCAACAAAGAAGTGTATTTAGTATGACTGTAGCAAATGTAAAGTGACTTTAGGCTTAAAGAAGAATTGTCACTGATTTACAGACTGGTTGGGCATTTCAGCTAGTTTTTCCATATCTGAATACCTAGAGCATGGGAGGACTAAAGGAGAGAACACAACTAAACATGTCACGGAAACAGGAGATCCCAACTACAAAGAAAAATGAAGACCTCTTGTTTATATTGGTTGCTTAACACATTACATAGCTCTTGAGATACCATATTTCCTACATTAGATTCAAGTGAGTTATGAACTCCCATTTTCACCCCATATACAGATTGCACAATCACATTGTTTACACATCCACATTTTTACAAAATGCCATATTAGTAACTGTTGTATTCTGCTACCTTTTCTAGCCTCTACTATCCCTCCTCTCCTGCCCTCCCATATTCTCACTCTATCCCATCTGCTGTAATTTAACGCTTGGGAATTGGAAACCACACTTTAAACTCACTCTCCTCCCCTTTTTCCCTTCTGTCAAATTACTCATCATCTTCTTCTATTTCTCCTCCTCCTCCTCCTCCTTATACCTTTAATTCATTCATCATACACTCATGCATTGGTTCATTCATTCCTTTCACATATGGTGTTGGGGATCCAACTCAGGACCTTTGAAAGTGTGAAGCCAGCACTCTAGTGCTGAGCCAAAACCCCAGCACCTGTCTTTTTGATTTTATGACTGTTTATATGAAATTCAGAATCGCATTCTGCTATGGTTTACTGATATGTGGATTGACCTAGTCCTTGTTTTCTGGGAGACTTTTGGAAAATACACATGAATTATTAGGAGATTGAAGTGAAGAAACAAAGAGGAAATTCCCCAATTTCTTATTCTTAGAGTCCATACTCTGATTCTGCCTACCTACTGTAAAAACTTTTAAACCCTTACTCCCCATTTCTATATCATTGCCAACAAGTGAACATTCACTGCCCTACAACAAACCAGAGAACTCACATTGAACAATGTTTCCCCAGTAGAGACCAAGACACAATACTTATTAAAAAAAATACCCTAGTTATGAGTTAGTAGGTAAAGCTTTATTTGAGTGTTAAATGTGCTCTAATTATGTGTTTGTGTGTTTGTTGATGTGCGTGGTGTGTGGGTGTGTGTGCTTGTGTGTGAAACAAGCACTGAGGTGTAAAATAAATGCAGGATTGCAATGGCCTTCTTAAAAATAAGAAGCAACTTTATCACATTTGAAGCCCAGTGAAGAATCTGCCTGATACTCAACCTACAATTAATTGAAATGTGAAAAATTCATGCCTCGAAAAACAAAGCCAACATACATACTGAATCTAATCAGTCTGTCTCACCTGTTTTCTAATCACTCCTTTCAATAAACCTAAATTGCCAGCATAAAACATCAGTTGTTCTAAACGAGTGGACGGATGTCCCCTGTCATGGGCTGTGTAAAATACATGGACGATCCGGCACTGATTGTTATCTAGAATGACTTCTGCCTGAACTACTATTGGAGAATTGTTGCTGATATACTGCGGTTCTTATACCAGTAAACTGGAATGAAGGTAATTTCAGGCTGCAAAGGAATAAATTGATTTTACTAACTGGTTTTTGGAAAACACTGCCATGAAAAATTATCAATATGTTCATAAAGGCATCTACATGTCTCTTCACAAGGGTTTTACTTAATGGGGGAGGTGGTGAGGTCTGGATATAACTGAACTGTCCATTAGTAGGTAGAACAATATCATGGGAATCAGAGTGCACATTCCGGTTTGACCTCAATCTAGGTATCATGGATTCATCTCTGTGTAATAGGCCTGCTTCTGAAAAACACAATGTAGAGCTCCAACAGCAGAACGATACTTTCAGAATACCATGTTATGTTTGTAAATACATAGACAGATAGATATACAGAAAAAAATCTGAAAACGGTCTGGAAGTGTACATTTCTATAACTTACAATGTCAGTAGTGGGGGATTAATAGCAGATCAAGAAGACTGTATCTGCATGAGAAAGGGTTCCATTTTTGAAGGAGTTTTTTAAATGAAAATGGACAATAAATTTAAAGGGTTACAGTAAGTGTTGAGGAGTGACTTGGCAAAAGGAGCACAGAGGTGAGAAAGAATTAAGTGGAGTTCAATAGAACCAGGTATAATTTCTGTACACATGACTCCATGAACAGGAGCAAAGGGGACACTTAAAGAAATCATAGGACTAAGGAGAGATCAGGATTAGGAGGGTTTGTACTAGTCTAGAAATGCTGACCTGAAAACCAACTAAAGTTTCAACTCCTTCTTTTGAGGAACATTAGCTGTGCCGTGCTTTTCAAAAATGACTTGTCATAACTGATTGATTCCCACGTTAGCAACTCTTCTGAAATTACGTGAAAGTACACTAATGTGAGAGTTTCTCTTTAGAGATAATTCAAATTACTTGCATAGGAAGTGGCAGCAGATCTGGGGATGTTGTAGCTCAGTGGCAGTGACCTTGCCTAGCTTGGGGCTGGCCTGCCATGGACTTTCACCCCAAACACTTGCAAGAAAAGAAAAGGGAGGGAAGGGAGAGAGAAAGTTGGAAGGGAGGAAGGCAAAGTTGGAGGGATGGATGGAGGTATAAAAGAAGGAAGCAGAAAAGGAGAAAAACCAGGAAGGGGGCAAGGAAGCAAGGAAGGTAGGAAATAGGGAGAGGACAAGGGCAGAAAAAGGACTGAGTCACTCAAACAAAAGGCAAGGGACACAAAGACCAATATAGGCCATAAACAGTTTAGTCAGCTTTAGAATCTGAGTGACCTCAAACTGAATGTTATTGTGACTGGATGGAATCTTCCTACTAACCCCGCCTTGGCCTGGCCTAAACCAAATCAAGGGGTGGGTGGCAGGGAGAGGAATTCTCTCTGGCTGGAGTGGGAGGGACCTAAACATGTGGCATTTGAGGGTGCACTGGGAAGGGAAGGGGACAAGACTCCCCTGATGGGCAGTTGAGACAACAAGGCTCCTGGGAGCCCTTGATCATGGCTCCCACCGCCATACGCACACCACCCACCATACGCTCAGCCCCTGAAGGGGCTCACAGTGGTCTGCTCCGTTGCCTGGTGCAGGTTGGAGTTCCGGACCAAACACCTGAGTGTCCACAGCCTGTGTTGGCCTGCCTGGGCAGGCTGTGGTTGTGGTGGCAAGAGCCAAAGCTGTCTTGGCGTGATGGAGGAGCCAAGGGCTGCCTCTCAGCCATACTAGTGGGTGGTTCTGGAAGAAGCACCCAGGGTTGTGGCAGCATTGTCCGAAGACATGAAGCCAGGCCATCTTCCTTATGGCTTTCCTTGGGAGTTGATGATGTGTACAGCTCTTGGATTTTTTGCTGTTCTCTCACTTTTCTGGAGAGCTTTTCAGTCGGTTAGTAGCAGGCTTTACGTGGGAAGAGAAAAAAGGCTGGCTCTAAATCTTGCTGGACTTATTCTGGCAAAATGTGGACTTCTTGATAAAGTGAGCCTTGTTGAAAAAGAACATAAAGGCTTAGACTCATCTTTAAAGGATTGCAGGTTTGAGAAGGGTTCAAGGGAAGCACAACAGCTGGAGGCAACCTACGAAATGCTGCATAGGTCCGAATCCAGCCATGGCGTTGAAATGCTCTTTCTAGAAGAAGAGCCCAAAGCACAGAAGGCTAAACATGGTCAACAGGATGAAACGATGGCGCATCTATCAAGAGGGATACAGTCCCTCCAAGGTGAATCTGAATCCCTCAGATCACAAATAGCTGAAGCCAAAACAAACTGGAGACTCTTTCAAGTGAATGAGGAAGAACTGAAGCTGGCAATCAAAGAGGTTTTGAATGAAGGATCCCTACTTCCGCAAACGCAGAGACCAACAATACAAGGAGAAGCTGAAGCACAGAGGGAACAAGGAGGTGTCCAATATAAAGCAAAAATCATATTACAGGACTCTAAAGTAGCTGGAGAACAAGTTCTAAGGGACACCGAAAATCACATGGAGTCTCTGAGTGAATGATTGCTGAAGATGAAGGATAGATCTTCTCCAAGCCTGGGAGCCCAAAGGGATGGTGGTCACCTGGAACTGGGAAAGACGAGTGAACCCGAAATTGGTGCTCACTTGGAGGATGAGTCCAAAGGAGCTTTGAGGAACCTGGTTTATGGTGATAAGCTAAAGGCCTCCTTAGAAATCTTGGAAGGAGGAAGAAATCAAAAATGTACTTTCTCATCTGAAGTGGAGAAAACCATGGAAGACCTTACAGAACACCTTAAAAGTCTGCAGACTGAACAGGCATCCTTGCAGTCAGAAAATGCACAGCTGCAAAGTGAGAATGAGACCCTACAGAAGAACTTGAAAGTCATGATGGAACGCTATCAAGAAAATACGATGAAACTGCACAGGAAATTGAGAGTGGAGGAAAACTACCGTGTGGAGCAAGAGGAGAAACTTTCCAAAGTCGAAGAAAAGATGAGCCATACAATAAAAGAGCTGGAGACCTACAGAAAGAGAGCCCAATATCTTGAAGAACAATTCCAGAGTACCATTCATTCCTGTCTGGGGAAGATTATTTCCTCTGAGAAAGAAGCACATGCTAGTGAGTTGGCAGCTCGGATTGCTGAAAGAAACCTCAGCTATTTCAGGAAACAAAATGCACGCAACAGACAAAAATTAACTGAGAAGGAGCTGAGATTTGAACTTGTAGGAAAAGATCCCTATGATGCACTGGATGTTTCCAACTCAGCAATGGGCAGAAAGCCTTCTCCAAATGGGCCCTCACCAATAGGTCACCCTTAAACTGAAAGGAGACCTCCTCATTTTGAAAAGAGTGTTCCACTCACACTCTCACCTTTCACCCCAGTGGGAGGAGGAAGAGGGTCAAGGGGCCCTGGAGAATCCTCTGGACCATGCGACTAGCAGTAAAGGAAGAGAATCCAGCTGTCATAAGTTCACCGATTTTGAGAGAGCACCTTCTCAGACTGGGCACCTCTCTCCTCCAGGGGAACAGGCCAGAAGGCTGATGATCCCTCCGCCAGGCCAACCATATTCTTCTGATGCACGTCTTCCTCCACAGAGGCAAGAGAGGTTTTACTCAAATTGTGGTAGAGCATCGCGACCCGTAGAACACAGAATTCCTAATATGCCTCCTTTGGACTCTGATTTGCCTGATTCACCTCTCCATGCTGAAAACCAAGCAACTGGCTCTGTCTCTGTGTTGGCACCTTTCCCTCCAGTCAGAGGTGCCTTGTTTCCAGTTGACCCAAGGAGTCAGTTCCTGAGAAGAGGACCTTTTTTTTCCTCCACCTCTCCCAGGAAACTTGTCTGGGAACCTGGAGATTATTTTCCACCTGACCCGCCACCCACTCCATTTCCAATGTGATGTGTCTATGCAGGGAGGGGGTTTTCCTCACAATCTTCCCCCAACAGCTGGAATTCAGCCCTCTACACCCCCATTCAGAAAGTACAAGTGAGTTCCCTGAAGGGTTCCTTCCACCTGCAAATGAGCCTGTTACTCAACATCCAGAACCAAACAAGAAACCTCACGCTGTTGCTCTCTCTTCAAATGTAATTTGACTTATCTCTCATTTTTAGTTTTTAAGTAACTGCTTTTACTTCAGTAATTGACTATACTTTGGCTCCCATTGAAGCTCAATGAAACAATAATTCTTAAGATAGTATTTTGTAAATAAAGATGGTTTACGTAGGAATCTTCTGAGTAAATTATTCCTATTTATTTTATTCCAGAGAGCAGCATTTAATCTGATGAAGCCACTCTTACATAAACAAGAATGGGAGTTCTCGGTACTTGTAATCTAGCTGATGGAAATATCTTTTAAACTCCCAACAAAGAAGTGTATTTAGTATGACTGTAGCAAATGTAAAGTGACTTTAGGCTTAATGAAGAATTGTCACTGATTTACAGACTGGTTGGGCATTTCAGCTAGTTTTTCCATATCAGAATAACTAGAGCATGGGAAGACTAAAGGAGAGAACACAACTAAACATGTCACGGAAACAGGAGATCTCAACTACAAAGAAAAATGAAGACCTCTTGTTTATATTGGTTGCTTAACACATTACATAGCTCTTGAGATACCATATTTCCTACATTAGATTCAAGTGAGTTATGAACTCCCATTTTCACCCCATATACAGATTGCACAATCACATTGTTTACACATCCACATTTTTACAAAATGCCATATTAGTACCTGTTGTATTCTGCTACCTTTTCTAGCCTCTACTATCCATCCTCTTCTGCCCTCCCATCTTCTCTCTCTATCCCATCTGCTGTAATTTAACGCTTGGGAATTTGAAACCACACTTTAAACTCACTCTCCTCCCCTTTTTCCCTTCTGTCAAATTACTCATCATCTTCTTCTATTTCTCCTCCTCCTCCTCCTCCTTATACCTTTAATTCATTCATCATACACTCATGCATTGGTTCATTCATTCCTTTCACATATGGTGTTGGGGATCCAACTCAGGACCTTTGAAAGTGTGAAGCCAGCACTCTAGTGCTGAGCCAAAACCCCAGCACCTGTCTTTTTGATTTTATGACTGTTTATATGAAATTCAGAATCGCATTCTGCTATGGTTTACTGATATGTGGATTGACCTAGTCCTTGTTTTCTGGGAAACTTTTGGAAAATATACATGAATTATTAGGCAATACAAATGAAGAAACAAAGAGGAAATTCCCCAATTTCTTATTATTAGAGTCCATACTCTGACTCTGCCTACCTACTGTAAAAACTTTTAAACCCTTACTCCCCATTTCTATATCATTGCCAACAAGTGAACATTCACTGCACTACAAAAAACCAGAGAACTCACATTGAACATGTTTCCCCAGTAGAGACCAAGACACAATACTTATTAAAAAAACACCCTAGTTATGAGTTACTAGGTAAAGCTTTATTTGAGTGTTAAATGTGCTCTAATTATGTGTTTGTGTGTTTGTTGATGTGTGTGGTGTGTGGGTGTGTGTGCTTGTGTGTGAAACAAGCACTGAGCTGTAAAATAAATGCAGGATTGCAACCGCCTTCTTAAAAATAAGAAGCAACTTTATCACATTTGAAGCCCAGTGAAGACTCTGCCTGATACTTAACCTACAATTAATTGAAATGTGAAAAATTCAGGCCTCGAAAAACAAAGCCAACATACATACTGAATCTAATCAGTCTGTCTTACCTGTTTTCTAATCACTCCTTTCAATAAACCTAAATTGCCAGCATAAAACATCAGTTGTTCTAAACGAGTTGACGGATGTCCCCTGTCATGGGCTGTGTAAAATACATGGACGATCCGGCACTGATTGTTATCTAGAATGACTTCTGCCTGAACTACTATTGGAGAATTGTTGCTGATATACTGCGGTTCTTATACCAGTAAACTGGAATGAAGGTAATTTCAGGCTGCAAAGGAATAAATTGATTTTACTAACTGGTTTTTGGAAAACACTGCCATGAAAAATTATCAATATGTTCATAAAGGCATCTACATGTCTCTTCACAAGGGTGTTACTTAATGGCGGAGGTGGTGAGGTCTGGATATAACTGAACTGTCCCTTAGTAGGTAGAACAATATCATGGGAATCAGAGTGCACATTCCGGTTTGACCTCAATCTAGGTAACATGGATTCATCTCTGTGTAATAGGCCTGCTTCTGAAAAACACAATGTAGCGCTCCAAAACTGGAGACTCTTCAATCTTGCTGGACTTATTGAGGCAAAATGTGGACTTCTTGATAAAGTGAGCCTTGTTGAAAAAGAACATAAAGGCTTAGACTCATCTTTAAAGGATTGCAGGTTTGAGAAGGGTTCAAGGGAAGCACAACAGCTGGAGGCAACCTACGAAAAGCTGCATAGGTCCGAATCCAGCCATGGCGTTGAAATGCTCTTTCTAGAAGAAGAGCCCAAAGCTAAGAAGGCTAAACATGGTCAACAGGATGATACGATGGCACATCTATCAAGAGGGATACAGTCCCTCCAAGGTGAATCTGAATCCCTCAAATCACAAATAGCTGAAGCCAAAACAAACTGGAGACTCTTTCAAGTGAATGAGGAAGAACTGAAGCTGGCAATCAAAGAGGTTTTGAATGAAGGATCCCTACTTCCGCAAACGCAGAGACCAACAATACAAGGAGAAGCTGAAGCACAGAGGGAACAAGGAGGTGTCCAATATAAAGCAAAAATCATATTAGAGGACTCTAAAGTAGCTGGAGAACAAGTTCTAAGGGACACCGAAAATCACATGGAGTCTCTGAGTGAATGCTTGCTGAAGATCAAGGATAGATCTTCTCCAAGCCTGGGAGCCCAAAGGGATGCTGGTCACCTGGACTGGAAAAGACGAGTGAACCCGAAATTGGTGCTCACTTGGAGGATGAGTCCAAAGGAGCTTTGAGGAACCTGGTTTATGGTGATAAGCTAAAGGCCTCCTTAGAAATCTTGGAAGGAGGAAGAAATCAAAAATGTACTTTCTCATCTGAAGTGGAGAAAACCACGGAAGACCTTACAGAACACCTTAAAAGTCTGCAGACTGAACAGGCATCCTTGCAGTCAGAAAATGCACAGCTACAAAGTGAGAATGAGACCCTACAGAAGAACTTGAAAGTCATGATGGAACGCTATCAAGAAAATACGATGAAACTGCACAGGAAATTAAGAGTGGAGGAAAACTACCGTGTGGAACAAGAGGAGAAACTTTCCAAAGTCGAAGAAAAGATGAGCCATACAATAAAAGAGCTGGAGACCTACAGAAAGAGAGCCCAATATCTTGAAGAACAATTGCAGAGTACCATTCATTCCTGTCTGGGGAAGATTATTTCCTCTTAGAAAGAAGCACATGCTAGTGAGTTGGCAGCTCGGATTGCTGAAAGAAACCTCAGCTATTTCAGGAAACAAAATCCACGCAACAGACAAAAATTAACTGAGAAGGAGCTGAGATTTGAACTTGTAGGAAAAGATCCCTATGATGCACTGGATGTTTCCAACTCAGCAATGAGCAGAAAGCCTTCTCCAAATGGGCCTCACCAATAGGTCACCCTTCAACTGAAAGGAGACCTCCTCATTTTGAAAAGAGTGGTCGACTCACACTCTCACCTTTCACTCCAGTGGGAGGAGGAAGAGGGTCAAGGGGCCCTGGAGAATCCTCTGGACCATGCGACTAGCAGTAAAGGAAGAGAATCCAGCTGTCATAAGTTCACCGATTTTCAGAGAGCACCTTCTCAGACTGGGCCCCTCTCTCCTCCAGGGGAACAGGCCAGCAGGCTGATGATCCCTCCGCCAGGCCAACCATATTCTTCTGATGCACATCTTTTTCTACAAAGGCAAGATGGGTTTTACTCAAATTGTGGTAGAGCATCGGGACCACCAGAACACAGAATTCCTAATATGCCTCCTTTGGACTCTGATGTGCCTGATTCACCTCTCCATGCTGAAAACCAAGCAACTGGCTCTGGCTCTGTGTTGGCACCTTTCCCTCCAGTCAGAGGTGCCTTGTTTCCAGTTGACCCAAGGAGTCAGTTCCTGAGAAGAGGACCTTTTTTTTCCTCTACCTCTCCCAGGAAACTTGTCTGGGAACCTGGAGATTATTTTCCACCTGACCCGCCACCCACTCCATTTCCAATGTGATGTGTCTATGCAGGGAGGGGGTTTTCCTCACAATCTTCCCCCAACAGCTGGAATTCAGCCCTCTACACCCCCATTCTGAAAGTACAAGTCAGTTCCCTGAAGGGTTCCTTCCACCTGCAAATGAGCCTGTTACTCAACATCCAGAACCAAACAAGAAACCTCATGCTGTTGCTCTCTCTTCAAATGTAATTTGACTTATCTCTCATTTTTAGTTTTTAAGTAACTTCTTTTACTTCAGTAATTGACTATACTTTGACTCCATTGAAGATCAATGAAACAATAATTCTTAAGATAGTATTTTGTAAATAAAGATGGTTTACGTAGGAATCTTCTGAGTAAATTATTCCTATTTTATTTGATTCCAGAGAACAGCATTTAATCTGATGAAGCCACTCTTACATAAACAAGAATGGGAGTTCTAGGTACTTGTAATCTAGCTGATGGAAATATCTTTTAAACTCCCAACAAAGAAGTGTATTTAGTATGACTGTAGCAAATGTAAAGTGACTTTAGGCTTAAAGAGGAATTGTCACTGATTTACAGACTGGTTGGGCATTTCAGCTAGTTTTTCCATATCAGAATAACTAGAGCATGGGAGGACTAAAGGAGAGAACACAACGAAACATGTCATGGAAACAGGAGATCTCAACTACAAAGAAAAATGAAGACCTCTTGTTTATATTGGTTGCTTAAAACATTACATAGCTCTTGAGATACCATATTTCCTACATTAGATTCAAGTGAGTTATGAACTCCCATTTTCACCCCATATAAAGATTGCACAATCACATGGTTTACACATCCACATTTTTACAAAATGCCATATTAGTACCTGTTGTATTCTGCTACCTTTTCTAGCCTCTACTATCCATCCTCTTCTGCCCTCCCATCTTCTCTCTCTATCCCATCTGCTGTAATTTAACGCTTGGGAATTGGAAACCACACTTTAAACTCACTCTCCTCCCCTTTTTCCCTTCTGTCAAATTACTCATCATCTTCTTCTATTTATCCTCCTCCTCCTCCTCCTTATACCTTTAATTCATTCATCATACACTCATGCATTGGTTCATTCATTCCTTTCACATATGGTGTTGGGGATCCAACTCAGGACCTTTGAAAGTGTGAAGCCAGCACTCTAGTGCTGAGCCAAAACCCCAGCACCTGTCTTTTTGATTTTATGACTGTTTATATGAAATTCAGAATCGCATTCTGCTATGGTTTACTGATATGTGGATTGACATAGTCCTTGTTTTCTGGGAGACTTTTGGAAAATATACATGCATTATTAGGCAATACAAATGAAGAAACAAGAGGAAATTCCCCAATTTCTTATTATTAGAGTCCATACTCTGACTCTGCCTACCTACTGTAAAAACTTTTAAACCCTTACTCCCCATTTCTATATCATTGCCAACAAGTGAACATTCACTGCACTACAAAAAACCAGAGAACTCACATTGAACAATGTTTCCCCAGTAGAGACCAAGACACAATACTTATTAAAAAGAATACCCTAGTTATGAGTTAGTAGGTAAAGCTTTATTTGAGTGTTAAATATGCTCTAATTATGTGTTTGTGTGTTTGTTGATGTGTGTGGTGTGTGGGTGTGTGTGCTTGTGTGTGAATCAAGCACTGAGGTGTAAAATAAATGCAGGATTGCAACGGCCTTCTTAAAAATAAGAAGCAACTTTATCACATTTGAAGCCCAGTGAAGACTCTGCCTGATACTTAACCTACAATTAATTGAAATGTGAAAAATTCAGGCCTCGAAAAACAAAGCCAACATACATACTGAATCTAATCAGTCTGTCTCACCTGTTTTCTAATCACTCCTTTCAATAAACCTAAATTGCCAACATAAAACATCAGTTGTTCTAAACGAGTGGACGGATGTCCCCTGTCATGGGCTGTGTAAAATACATGGACGATCCGGCACTGATTGTTATCTAGAATGACTTCTGCCTGAACTACTATTGGAGAATTGTTGCTGATATACTGCGGTTCTTATACCAGTAAACTGGAATGAAGGTAATTTCAGGCTGCAAAGGAATAAATTGATTTTACTAACTGGTTTTTGGAAAACACTGCCATGAAAAATTATCAATATGTTCATAAAGGCATCTACATGTCTCTTCACAAGGGTGTTACTTAATGGCGGAGGTGGTGAGGTCTGGATATAACTGAACTGTCCCTTAGTAGGTAGAACAATATCATGGGAATCAGAGTGCACATTCCGGTTTGACCTCAATCTAGGTAACATGGATTCATCTCTGTGTAATAGGCCTGCTTCTGAAAAACACAATGTAGCGCTCCAAAACTGGAGACTCTTCAATCTTGCTGGACTTATTGAGGCAAAATGTGGACTTCTTGATAAAGTGAGCCTTGTTGAAAAAGAACATAAAGGCTTAGACTCATCTTTAAAGGATTGCAGGTTTGAGAAGGGTTCAAGGGAAGCACAACAGCTGGAGGCAACCTACGAAAAGCTGCATAGGTCCGAATCCAGCCATGGCGTTGAAATGCTCTTTCTAGAAGAAGAGCTCAAAGCACAGAAGGCTAAACATGGTCAACAGGATGAAACGATGGCGCATCTATCAAGAGGGATACAGTCCCTCCAAGGTGAATCTGAATCCCTCAGATCACAAATAGCTGAAGCCAAAACAAACTGGAGACTCTTTCAAGTGAATGAGGAAGAACTGAAGCTGGCAATCAAAGAGGTTTTGAATGAAGGATCCCTACTTCCGCAAACGCAGAGACCAACAATACAAGGAGAAGCTGAAGCACAGAGGGAACAAGGAGGTGTCCAATATAAAGCAAAAATCATATTACAGGACTCTAAAGTAGCTGGAGAACAAGTTCTAAGGGACACCGAAAATCACATGGAGTCTCTGAGTGAATGCTTGCTGAAGATCAAGGATAGATCTTCTCCAAGCCTGGGAGCCCAAAGGGATGGTGGTCACCTGGAACTGGGAAAGACGAGTGAACCCGAAATTGGTGCTCACTTGGAGGATGAGTCCAAAGGAGCTTTGAGGAACCTGGTTTATGGTGATAAGCTAAAGGCCTCCTTAGAAATCTTGGAAGGAGGAAGAAATCAAAAATGTACTTTCTCATCTGAAGTGGAGAAAACCACGGAAGACCTTCCAGAACACCTTAAAAGTCTGCAGACTGAACAGGCAACCTTGCAGTCAGAAAATGCACAGCTACAAGGTGAGAATGAGACCCTACAGAAGAACTTGAAAGTCATGATGGAACGCTATCAAGAAAATACGATGAAACTGCACAGGAAATTAAGAGTGGAGGAAAACTACCATGTGGAGCAAGAGGAGAAACTTTCCAAAGTCGAAGAAAAGATGAGCCATACAATAAAAGAGCTGGAGACCTACAGAAAGAGAGCCCAATATCTTGAAGAACAATTGCAGAGTACCATTCATTCCTGTCTGAGAAGATTATTTCCTCTGAGAAAGAAGCACATGCTAGTGAGTTGGCAGCTCGGATTGCTGAAAGAAACCTCAGCTATTTCAGGAAACAAAATGCAGGCAACAGACAACAATTAACTGAGAAGGAGCTGAGATTTGAACTTGTAGGAAAAGATCCCTATGATGCACTGGATGTTTCCAACTCAGCAATGGGCAGAAAGCCTTCTCCAAATGGGCCATCACGAATAGATCACCCTTCATCTGAAAGGAGACCTACTCATTTTGAAAAGAGTGGTCCACTCACACTCTCAACTTTCACTCCAGTGGGAGGAGGAAGAGGGTCAAGGGGCCCTGGAGAATCCTCTGGACCATGCGACTAGCAGTAAAGGAAGAGAAACCAGCTGTCATAAGTTCAGTGATTTTCAGAGAGCACCTTCTCAGACTGGGCCCCTCTCTCCTCCAGTGGAACAGGCCAGCAGGCTGATGATCCCTCCGCCAGGCCAACCATATTCTTCTGATGCACGTCTTTTTCAACAAAGGCAAGATGGGTTTTACTCAAATTGTGGTAGAGCATCGGGACCAGCAGAACACAGAATTCCAAATATGCCTCCTTTGGACTTTGATGTGCCTGATTCACCTCTCCATGCTGAAAACCAAGCAACTGGCTCTGGCTCTGTGTAGGCACCTTTCCCTCCAGTCAGAGCTGCCTTGTTTCCAGTGGACCCAAGGAGTCAGTTCCTGAGAAGAAGAAATTTTTTTTCCTCCACCTCTCCCAGGCAACTTGTCTGGAAACCTGGAGATTATTTTCCACCTGACCCGCCACCCACTCCATTTCCAATGTGATGTGTCTATGCAGGGAGGGTGTTTTCCTCACAATCTTCTCCCAACAGCTGGAATTCAGCCCTCTACACCCCCATTCTGAAAGTACAAGTGAGTTCCCTGAAGGGTTCCTTCCACCTGCAAATGAGCCTGTTACTCAACATCCAGAACCAAACAAGAAACCTCATGCTGTTGCACTCTCTTCAAATGTAATTTGACTTATCTCTCATTTTTAGTTTTTAAGTAACTGCTTTTTCTTCAGTAATTGACTATAATTTGGCTGCAATTGAAGCTCAATGAAACAATAATTCTTAAGATAGTATTTTGTGAATAAAGATGGTTTACGTAGGAATCTTCTGAGTAAATTATTCCTATTTTATTTTATTCCAGAGAACAGCATTTAATCTGATGAAGCCACTCTTACATAAACAAGAATGGGAGTTCTAGGTACTTGTAATCTAGCTGATGGAAATATCTTTTAAACTCCCAACAAAGAAGTGTATTTAGTATGACTGTAGCAAATGTAAAGTGACTTTAGGCTTAATGAAGAATTGTCACTGATTTACAGACTGGTTGGGCATTTCAGCTAGTTTTTCCATATCGGAATAACTAGAGCATGGGAGGACTAAAGGAGAGAACACAACTAAACATGTCACGGAAACAGGAGATCTCAACTACAAAGAAAAATGAAGACCTCTTGTTTATATTGGTTGCTTAAAACATTACATAGCTCTTGAGATACCATATTTCCTACATTAGATTCAAGTGAGTTATGAACTCCCATTTTCACCCCATATACAGATTGCACAATCACATTGTTTACACATCCACATTTTTACAAAATGCCATATTAGTAACTGTTGTATTCTGCTACCTTTTCTAGCCTCTACTATCCCAGCTCTCCTGCCCTCCCATCTTCTCTCTCTATCCCATCAGCTGTAATTTGACGTTTGGGAATTGGAAACCACACTTTAAACTCACTCTCCTCCCCTTTTTCCCTTCTGTCAAATTACTCATCATCTTCTTCTATTTCTCCTCCTCCTCCTCCTCCTTATACCTTTAATTCATTCATCATACACTCATGCATTGGTTCATTCATTCCTTTCACATATGGTGTTGGGGATCCAACTCAGGACCTTTGAAAGTGTGAAGCCAGCACTCTACTGCTGAGCCAAAATCCCAGCACCTGTTTTTTGATTTTATCACTGTTTATATGAAATTCAGAATCGCATTCTGCTATGGTTCACTGATATGTGGATTGACCTAGTCCTTGTTTTCTGGGAGACTTTTGGAAAACATACATGCATTATTAGGCAATAGAAATGAAGAAACAAAGAGTAAATTCCCCAATTTCTTATTCTTAGAGTCCATACTAGGACTCTGCCTACCTACTGAAAAAACTTTTAAACCCTTACTCCCCATTTCTATATCATTGCCAACAGGTGAACATTCACTGCCCTACAACAAACCAGAGAACTCACATGGAACAATGTTTCCCCAGTAGAGACCAAGACACAATACTTATTAAAAAAATACCCTAGTTATGAATTAGTAGGTAAAGCTTTATTTGAGTGTTAAATGTGCTCTAATTATGTGTTTCTGTGTTTGTTGATGTGTGTGGTGTGTGGGTGTGTGTGCTTGTGTGTAAAACAAGCACTGAGGTGTAAAATAAATGAAGGATTGCAACGGCCTTCTTAAAAATAAGAAGCAACTTTATCACATTTGAAGCCCAGTGAAGAATCTGCCTAATACTTAACCTACAATTAATTGAAATGTGAAAAATTCAGGCCTCGAAAAACAAAGCCAACATACATACTGAATCTAATCAGTCTGTCTCACCTGTTTTCTAATCACTCCTTTCAATAAACCTAAATTGCCAGCATAAAACATGAGTTGTTCTAAACGAGTGGACGGATGTCACCTGTCATGGTCTGTGTAAAATACATGGACGATCCGGCACTCACTGTTATTTAGAATGACTTCTGCCTGAACTACTATTGGAGAATTGTTGCTGATATACTGCGGTTCTTATACCAGTAAACTGGAATGAAGGTAATTTCAGGCTGCAAAGGAATAAATTGATTTTACTAACTGGTTTTTGGAAAACACTGCCATGAATAATTATCAATATGTTCATAAAGGCATCTACATGTCTCTTCACAAGGGTTTTACTTAATGGGGGAGGTGGTGAGGTCTGGATATAACTGAACTGTCCATTAGTAGGTAGAACAATATCATGGGAATCAGAGTGCACATTCCGGTTTGAACTCAATCTAGGTATCATGGATTCATCTCTGTGTAATAGGCCTGCTTCTGAAAAACACAATGTCGAGCTCCAAAAGCAGAACGATACTTTCAGAATACCATGTTATGTTTGTAAATACATAGACAGATAGATATACAGAAATCAAAAATCTGAAAACGGTCTTGAAGTGTACATTTCTATAACTTACAATGTCAGTAGTGGGGGATTAATAGCAAATCAAGACGACTGTATCTTCATGAGAAATGGTACAATTTTTGAAAGAGTTTTTTAAATGAAAATGGACAAAAAATTTAAAGGGTTACAGTAAGTGTTGAGGAGTGACTTGGCAAAAGGAGCACAGAGGTGAGAAAGAATTAAGTAGAGTTCAATAGAACCAGGTATAATTTCTGTACACATGACTCCATGAACAGGAGCAAAGGGAACACTTAAAGAAATCATAAGACTAAAGAGAGATCAGGAGGGTTTGTACTAGTCTAGAAATGCTGACCTGAAAACCAACTAAAGTTTTCAACTCCTTCTTTTGAGGAACATTAGCTGTGCCGTGCTGTTCAAAAATGACTTGTCATAACTGATTGATGCCCATGTTAGCAACTCTTCTGAAATTACGTTGAAAGTAGACTAATGTGAGAGTTTCTCTTTAGAGATAATTCCAATTACTTGCACAGGAAGTGGCAGCAGGTCTGGGGATGTTGTAGCTCAGTGGCAGTGACCTTGCCTAGCTTGGGGCTGGCCTGCCATGGACTTTCACCCCAAACACTTGCAAGAAAAGAAAAGGGACGGAAGGGAGAGAGAAAGTTGGAAGGGAGGAAGGCAAAGTTGGAGGGATGGATGGAGGTATAAAAGAACGAAGAAGAAAAGGAGAAAAATCAGGAAGGGGGGAAGGAAGCAAGGAAGGTAGGAAATAGGGAGAGCACAAGGACAGAAAAAGGACTGAGTCACTCAAACAAAAGGCAAGGGACACAAAGACCAATATAGGCCATAAAAGCTGTTTGAACAGTTTAGTCAGCTTTAGAATCTGAGTGACTTCAAACTGAATGTTATTGTTACTGGATGGAATCTTCCTACTAACCCCGCCTTGGCCTGGCCTAAACCAAATCAAGGGGTGGGTGGCATGGAGAGGAATTCTCTCTGGCTGTAGTGGGAGGGACCTAAACATGTGGCACTTGAGGATGCACTGGGTAGGGAAGGGGACAAGACTCCCCTGATGGGCAGTTGAGACAACAAGGCTCCTGGGAGCCCTTGATCATGGCTCCCACCGCCATACGCACACCACCCACCATACGCTCAGCCCCTGAAGGGGCTCACAGTGGTCTGCTCCGTTGCCTGGTGCAGGTTGGAGTTCCGGACCAAACACCTGAGTGTCCATAGCCTGTGTTGGCCTGCCTGGGCAGGCTGTGGTTGTGGTGGCAAGAGCCAAAGCTGTCTTGGCGTGATGGAGGAGCCAAGGGCTGCCTCTCAGCCATACTAGTGGGTGGTTCTGGAAGAAGCACCCAGGGTTGTGGCAGCAGTGTCCGAAGACATGAAGTCAGGCCATCTCCCTTATGGCTTTCCTTGGGAGTTGATGATGTGTACAGCTCTTGGATTTTTTGGTGTTCTCTCAATTTTCTGGAGAGCTTTTAAGTCGGGTAGTAGCAGGCTTTACGTGGGAAGAGAAAAAAGGCTGGCTCTAAATCTTGCTGGACTTATTGAGGCAAAATGTGGACTTCTTGATAAAGTGAGCCTTGTTGAAAAAGAACATAAAGGCTTAGACTCATCTTTAAAGGATTGCAGGTTTGAGAAGGGTTCAAGGGAAGCACAACAGCTGGAGGCAACCTACAAAAAGCTGCAAAGGTCCGAATCCAGCCATGGCGTTGAAATGCTCTTTCTAGAAGAAGAGCTCAAAGCACAGAAGGCTAAACATGGTCAACAGGAAGAAACGATGGCGCATCTATCAAGAGGGATACAGTCCCTCCAAGGTGAATCTGAATCCCTCAGATCACAAATAGCTGAAGCTAAAACAAACTGGAGACTCTTTCAAGTGAATGAGGAAGAACTGAAGCTGGCAATCAAGGAGGTTTTGAATGAAGGATCCCTACTTCCGCAAACGCAGAGACCAACAATACAAGGAGAAGCTGAAGCACAGAGGGAACAAGGAGGTGTCCAATATAAAGCAAAAATCATATTAGAGGACTCTAAAGTTGCTGGAGAACAAGTTCTAAGGGACACCGAAAATCACATGGAGTCTCTGAGTGAATGCTTGCTGAAGATGAAGGATAGATCTTCTCCAAGCCTGGGAGCCCAAAGGGTTGGTGGTCACCTGGAACTGGGAAAGACGAGTGAACCCGAAATTGGTGCTCACTTGGGGGATGAGTCCAAAGGAGCTTTGAGGAACCTGGTTTATGGTGATAAGCTAAAGGCCTCCTTAGAAATCTTGGAAGGAGGAAGAAATCAAAAATGTACTTTCTCATCTGAAGTGGAGAAAACCACGGAAGACCTTACAGAACACCTTAAAAGTCTGCAGACTGAACAGGCATCCTTGCAGTCAGAAAATGCACAGCTGCAAAGTGAGAATGAGACCCTACAGAAGAACTTGAAAGTCATGATGGAACGCTATCACGAAAATACGATGAAACTGCACAGAAAATTAAGAGTGGAGGAAAACTACCGTGTGGAGCAAGAGGAGAAACTTTCCAAAGTCGAAGAAAAGATGAGCCATACAATAAATGAGCTGGAGACCTACAGAAAGAGAGCCCAATATCTTGAAGAACAATTGCAGAGTACCATTCATTCCTGTCTCGGGAAGATTATTTCCTCTGAGAAAGAAGCACATGCTAGTGAGTTGGCAGCTCGGATTCCTGAAAGAAACCTCAGCTATTTCAGGAAACAAAATGCACGCAACAGACAAAAATTAACTGAGAAGGAGCTGAGATTTGAACTTGTAGGAAAAGATCCCTATGATGCACTGGATGTTTCCAACTCAGCAATGGGCCATCACCAATAGGTCACCCTTCATCTGAAAGGAGACCTCCTCATTTTGAAAAGAGTGGTCCACTCACACTCTCACCTTTCACTCCAGTGGGAGGAGGAAGAGGGTCAAGGGGCCCTGGAGAATCCTCTGGACCATGCGACTAGCAGTAAAGGAAGAGAATCCAGCTGTCATAAGTTCACTGATTTTCAGAGAGCACCTTCTCAGACTGGGCCCCTCTCTCCTCCAGGGGAACAGGCCAGCAGGCTGATGATCCCTCCGCCAGGCCAACCATATTCTTCTGATGCACGTCTTCCTCTACAAAGGCAAGATAGGTTTTACTCAAATTGTGGTAGAGCATCGCGACCAGCAGAACACAGAATTCCTAATATGCCTCCTTTGGACTCTGATGTGCCTGATTCACCTCTCCATGCTGAAAACCAAGCAACTGGCTCTGGCTCTGTGTTGGCACCTTTCCCTCCAGTCAGAGGTGCCTTGTTTCCAGTTGACCCAAGGAGTCAGTTCCTGAGAAGAGGACCTTTTTTTTCCTCCACCTCTCCCAGGAAACTTGTCTGGGAACCTGGAGATTATTTTCCACCTGACCCGCCACCCACTCCATTTCCAATGTGATGTGTCTATGCAGGGAGGGGGTTTTCCTCACAATCTTCCCCCAACAGCTGGAATTCAGCCCTCTACGCCCCCATTCTGAAAGTACAAGTGAGTTCCCTGAAGGGTTCCTTCCACCTGCAAATGAGCCTGTTACTCAACATCCAGAACCAAACAAGAAACCTCACGCTGTTGCTCTCTCTTCAAATGTAATTTGACTTATCTCTCATTTTTAGTTTTTATGTAACTGCTTTTACTTCAGTGATTGACTATACTTTGGCTCCAATTGAAGCTCAATGAAACAATAATTCTTAAGATAGTATTTTGTGAATAAAGATGGTTTACGTAGGAATCTTCTGAGTAAATTATTCCTATTTTATTTTATTCCAGAGAACAGCATTTAATCTGATGAAGCCACTCTTACATAAACAAGAATGGGAGTTCTAGGTACTTGTAATCTAGCTGATGGAAATATCTTTTAAACTCCCAACAAAGAAGTGTATTTAGTATGACTGTAGCAAATGTAAAGTGACTTTAGGCTTAATGAAGAATTGTCACTGATTTACAGACTGGTTGGGCATTTCAGCTACTTTTTCCATATCGGAATAACTAGAGCATGGGAGGACTAAAGGAGAGAACACAACTAAACATGTCACGGAAACAGGAGATCTCAACTACAAAGAAAAATGAAGACCTCTTGTTTATATTGGTTGCTTAAAACATTACATAGCTCTTGAGATACCATATTTCCTACATTAGATTCAAGTGAGTTATGAACTCCCATTTTCACCCCATATACAGATTGCACAATCACATTGTTTACACATCCACATTTTTACAAAATGCCATATTAGTACCTGTTGTATTCTGCTACCTTTTCTAGCCTCTACTATCCCCCCTCTCCTGCCCTCCCATCTTCTCTCTCTATCCCATCTGCTGTAATTTAACCCTTGGGAATTGGAAACCACACTTTAAACTCACTCTCCTCCCCTTGTTCCCTTCTGTCAAATTACTCATCATCTTCTTCTATTTCTCCTCCTCCTCCTCCTCCTTATACCTTTAATTCATTCATCGTACACTCATGCATTGGTTCATTCATTCCTTTCACATATGGTGTTGGGGATCCAATCAGGACCTTTGAAAGTGTGAAGCCAGCACTCTAGTGCTGAGCCAAAACCCCAGCACCTGTCTTTTTGATTTTATGACTGTTTATATGAAATTGAGAATCGCATTCTGCTATGGTTTACTGATATGTGGATTGACCTAGTCCTTGTTTTCTGGGAGACTTTTGGAAAATATACATGAATTATTAGGAGATTGAAATGAAGAAACAAAGAGGAAATTCCCCAATTTCTTATTCTTAGAGTCCATACTCTGACTCTGCCTACCTACTGTAAAAACTTTTAAACCCTTACTCCCCATTTCTATATCATTGCCAACAAGTGAACATTCACTGCCCTACAACAAACCAGAGAACTCACATTGAACAATGTTTCCCCAGTAGAGACCAAGACACAACACTTATTAAAAAAAATACCCTAGTTATGAGTTAGCCGGTAAAGCTTTATTTGAGTGTTAAATGTGCTCTAATTATGTGTTTGTGTGTTTGTTGATGTGTGTGGTGTGTGGGTGTGTGTGCTTGTGTGTGAAACAAGCACTGAGGTGTAAAATAAATGCAGGATTGCAACGGCCTTCTTAAAAATAAGAAGCAACTTTATCACATTTGAAGCCCAGTGAAGAATCTGCCTGATACTTAACCTACAATTAATTGAAATGTGAAAAATTCAGGCCTCGAAAAACAAAGCCAACATACATACTGAATCTAATCAGTCTGTCTCACCTGTTTTCTAATCACTCCTTTCAATAAACCTAAATTGCCAGCATAAAACATCAGTTGTTCTAAACGAGTGGACGGATGTCCCCTGTCATGGGCTGTGTAAAATACATGGACGATCCGGCACTGATTGTTATCTAGAATGACTTCTGCCTGAACTACTATTGGAGAATTGTTGCTGATATACTGCGGTTCTTATACCAGTAAACTGGAATGAAGGTAATTTCAGGCTGCAAAGGAATAAATTGATTTTACTAACTGGTTTTTGGAAAACACTGCCATGAAAAATTATCAATATGTTCATAAAGGCATCTACATGTCTCTTCACAAGGGTTTTACTTAATGGGGGAGGTGGTGAGGTCTGGATATAACTGAACTGTCCATTAGTAGGTAGAACAATATCATGGGGATCAGAGTGCACATTCCGGTTGGACCTCAATCTAGGTAACATGGATTCATCTCTGTGTAATAGGCCTGCTTCTGAAAAACACAATGTCGAGCTCCAAAAGCAGAACGATACTTTCAGAATACCATGTTATGTTTGTAAATACATAGACAGATAGATATACAGAAATCAAAAATCTGAAAACGGTCTGGAAGTGTACATTTCTATAACTTACAATGTCAGTAGTGGGGGATTAATAGCAGATCAAGAAGACTGTATCTGCATGAGAAATGGTTCAATTTTTGAAGGAGTTTTTTAAATGAAAATGGACAAAAGATTTAAAGGGTTACAGTAAGTGTTGAGGAGTGACTTGGCAAAAGGAGCACAGAGGTGAGAAAGAATTAAGTAGAGTTCAATAGAACCAGGTATAATTTCTGTACACATGACTCCATGAACAGGAGCAAAGGGGACACTTAAAGAAATCATAGGACTAAAGAGAGATCAGGAGGGTTTGTACTAGTCTAGAAATGCTGACCTGAAAACCAACTAAAGTTTCAACTCCTTCTTTTGAGGAACATTAGCTGTGCCGTGCTTTTCAAAAAGGACTTGTCATAACTGATTGATGCCCATGTTAGCAACTCTTCTGAAATTACGTTGAAAGTAGACTAATGTGAGAGTTTCTCTTTAGAGATAATTCAAATTACTTGCATAGGAAGTGGCAGCAGGTCTGGGGATGTTGTAGCTCAGTGGCAGTGACCTTGCCTAGCTTGGGGCTGGCCTGCCATGGACTTTCACCCCAAACACTTGCAAGAAAAGAAAAGGGAGGGAAGGGAGAGAGAAAGTTGGAAGGGAGGAAGGCAAAGTTGGAGGGATGGATGGAGGTATAAAAGAAGGAAGCAGAAAAGGAGAAAAACCAGGAAGGGGGGAAGGAAGCAAGGAAGGTAGGAAATAGGGAGAGCACAAGGGCAGAAAAAGGACTGAGTCACTCAAACAAAAGGCAAGGGACACAAAGACCAATATAGGCCATAAAAGCTGTTTGAACAGTTTAGTCAGCTTTAGAATCTGAGTGACATCAAACTGAATGTTATTGTGACTGGATGGAATCTTCCTACTAACCCCGCCTTGGCCTGGCCTAAACCAAATCAAGGGGTGGGTGGCAGGGAGAGGAATTCTCTCTGGCTGGAGTGGGAGGGACCTAAACATGTGGCACTTGAGGATGCACTGGGTAGGGAAGGGGACAAGACTCCCCTGATGGGCAGTTGAGACAACAAGGCTCCTGGGAGCCCTTGATCAGGGCTCCCACCGCCATACGCACACCACCCACCATACGCTCAGACCCTGAAGGGGCTCACAGTGGTCTGCTCCGTTGCCTGGTGCAGGTTGGAGTTCCGGACCAAACACCTGAGTGTCCACAGCCTGTGTTGGCCTGCCTGGGCAGGCTGTGGTTGTGGTGGCAAGAGCCAAAGCTGTCTTGGCGTGATGGAGGAGCCAAGGGCTGCCTCTCAGCCATACTAGTGGGTGGTTCTGGAAGAAGCACCCAGGGTTGTGGCAGCATTGTCCGAAGACATGAAGCCAGGCCATCTTCCTTATGGCTTTCCTTGGGAGTTGATGATGTGTACAGCTCTTGGATTTTTTGCTGTTCTCTCACTTGTCTGGAGAGCTTTTCAGTCGGTTAGTAGCAGGCTTTACGTGGGAAGAGAAAAAAGGCTGGCTCTAAATCTTGCTGGACTTATTGAGGCAAAATGTGGACTTCTTGATAAAGTGAGCCTTGTTGAAAAAGAACATAAAGGCTTAGACTCATCTTTAAAGGATTCCAGGTTTGAGAAGGGTTCAAGGGAAGCACAACAGCTGGAGGCAACCTACGAAAAGCTGCATAGGTCCGAATCCAGCCATGGCGTTGAAATGCTCTTTCTAGAAGAAGAGCTCAAAGCACAGAAGGGTAAACATGGTCAACAGGATGAAACGATGGCGCATCTATCAAGAGGGATACAGTCCCTCCAAGGTGAATCTGAATCCCTCAGATCACAAATAGCTGAAGCCAAAACAAACTGGAGACTCTTTCAAGTGAATGAGGAAGAACTGAAGCTGGCAATCAAAGAGGTTTTGAATGAAGGATCCCTACTTCCGCAAACGCAGAGACCAACAATACAAGGAGAAGCTGAAGCACAGAGGGAACAAGGAGGTGTCCAATATAAAGCAAAAATCATATTAGAGGACTCTAAAGTAGCTGGAGAACAAGTTCTAAGGGACACCGAAAATCACATGGAGTCTCTGAGTGAATGCTTGCTGAAGATCAAGGATAGATCTTCTCCAAGCCTGGGAGCCCAAAGGGATGGTGGTCACCTGGAACTGGGAAAGACGAGTGAACCCGAAATTGGTGCTCACTTGGAGGATGAGTCCAAAGGAGCTTTGAGGAACCTGGTTTATGGTGATAAGCTAAAGGCCTCCTTAGAAATCTTGGAAGGAGGAAGAAATCAAAAATGTACTTTCTCATCTGAAGTGGAGAAAACCACGGAAGACCTTACAGAACACCTTAAAAGTCTGCAGACTGAACAGGCATCCTTGCAGTCAGAAAATGCACAGCTACAAAGTGAGAATGAGACCCTACAGAAGAACTTGAAAGTCATGATGGAACGCTATCAAGAAAATACGATGAAACTGCACAGGAAATTAAGAGTGGAGGAAAACTACCGTGTGGAGCAAGAGGAGGAACTTTCCAAAGTCGAAGAAAAGATGAGCCATACAATAAAAGAGCTGGAGACCTACAGAAAGAGAGCCCAATATCTTGAAGAACAATTGCAGAGTACCATTCATTCCTGTCTGGGGAAGATTATTTCCTCTGAGAAAGAAGCACATGCCAGTGAGTTGGCAGCTCGGATTCCTGAAAGAAACCTCAGCTATTTCAGGAAACAAAATGCACGCAACAGACAAAAATTAACTGAGAAGGAGCTGAGATTTGAACTTGTAGGAAAAGATCCCTATGATGCACTGGATGTTTCCAACTCAGCAATGGGCCATCACCAATAGGTCACCCTTCATCTGAAAGGAGACCTCCTCATTTTGAAAAGAGTGGTCCACTCACACTCTCACCTTTCACTCCAGTGGGAGGAGGAAGAGGGTCAAGGGGCCCTGGAGAATCCTCTGGACCATGCGACTAGCAGTAAAGGAAGAGAATCCAGCTGTCATAAGTTCACTGATTTTCAGAGAGCACCTTCTCAGACTGGGCCCCTCTCTCCTCCAGGGGAACAGGCCAGCAGGCTGATGATCCCTCCGCCAGGCCAACCATATTCTTCTGATGCACGTCTTCCTCTACAAAGGCAAGATAGGTTTTACTCAAATTGTGGTAGAGCATCGCGACCAGCAGAACACAGAATTCCTAATATGCCTCCTTTGGACTCTGATGTGCCTGATTCACCTCTCCATGCTGAAAACCAAGCAACTGGCTCTGGCTCTGTGTTGGCACCTTTCCCTCCAGTCAGAGGTGCCTTGTTTCCAGTTGACCCAAGGAGTCAGTTCCTGAGAAGAGGACCTTTTTTTTCCTCCACCTCTCCCAGGAAACTTGTCTGGGAACCTGGAGATTATTTTCCACCTGACCCGCCACCCACTCCATTTCCAATGTGATGTGTCTATGCAGGGAGGGGGTTTTCCTCACAATCTTCCCCCAACAGCTGGAATTCAGCCCTCTACACCCCCATTCTGAAAGTACAAGTGAGTTCCCTGAAGGGTTCCTTCCACCTGCAAATGAGCCTGTTACTCAACATCCAGAACCAAACAAGAAACCTCACGCTGTTGCTCTCTCTTCAAATGTAATTTGACTTATCTCTCATTTTTAGTTTTTAAGTAACTGCTTTTACTTCAGTGATTGACTATACTTTGGCTCCAATTGAAGCTCAATGAAACAATAATTCTTAAGATAGTATTTTGTGAATAAAGATGGTTTACGTAGGAATCTTCTGAGTAAATTATTCCTATTTTATTTTATTCCAGAGAACAGCATTTAATCTGATGAAGCCACTCTTACATAAACAAGAATGGGAGTTCTAGGTACTTGTAATCTAGCTGATGGAAATATCTTTTAAACTCCCAACAAAGAAGTGTATTTAGTATGACTGTAGCAAATGTAAAGTGACTTTAGGCTTAATGAAGAATTGTCACTGATTTACAGACTGGTTGGGCATTTCAGCTAGTTTTTCCATATCGGAATAACTAGAGCATGGGAGGACTAAAGGAGAGAACACAACTAAACATGTCACGGAAACAGGAGATCTCAACTACAAAGAAAAATGAAGACCTCTTGTTTATATTGGTTGCTTAAAACATTACATAGCTCTTGAGATACCATATTTCCTACATTAGATTCAAGTGAGTTATGAACTCCCATTTTCACCCCATATACAGATTGCACAATCACATTGTTTACACATCCACATTTTTACAAAATGCCATATTAGTACCTGTTGTATTCTGCTATCTTTTCTAGCCTCTACTATCCCCCCTCTCCTGCCCTCCCATCTTCTCTCTCTATCCCATCTGCTGTAATTTAACCCTTGGGAATTGGAAACCACACTTTAAACTCACTCTCCTCCCCTTGTTCCCTTCTGTCAAATTACTCATCATCTTCTTCTATTTCTCCTCCTCCTCCTCCTCCTTATACCTTTAATTCATTCATCGTACACTCATGCATTGGTTCATTCATTCCTTTCACATATGGTGTTGGGGATCCAATCAGGACCTTTGAAAGTGTGAAGCCAGCACTCTAGTGCTGAGCCAAAACCCCAGCACCTGTCTTTTTGATTTTATGACTGTTTATATGAAATTGAGAATCGCATTCTGCTATGGTTTACTGATATGTGGATTGACCTAGTCCTTGTTTTCTGGGAGACTTTTGGAAAATATACATGAATTATTAGGAGATTGAAATGAAGAAACAAAGAGGAAATTCCCCAGTTTCTTATTCTTAGAGTCCATACTCTGACTCTGCCTACCTACTGTAAAAACTTTTAAACCCTTACTCCCCATTTCTATATCATTGCCAACAAGTGAACATTCACTGCCCTACAACAAACCAGAGAACTCACATTGAACAATGTTTCCCCAGTAGAGACCAAGACACAATACTTATTAAAAAAAATACCCTAGTTATGAGTTAGCAGGTAAAGCTTTATTTGAGTGTTAAATGTGCTCTAATTATGTGTTTGTGTGTTTGTTGATGTGTGTGGTGTGTGGGTGTGTGTGCTTGTGTGTGAAACAAGCACTGAGGTGTAAAATAAATGCAGGATTGCAACGGCCTTCTTAAAAATAAGAAGCAACTTTATCACATTTGAAGCCCAGTGAAGAATCTGCCTGATACTTAACCTACAATTAATTGAAATGTGAAAAATTCAGGCCTCGAAAAACAAAGCCAACATACATACTGAATCTAATCAGTCTGTCTCACCTGTTTTCTAATCACTCCTTTCAATAAACCTAAATTGCCAGCATAAAACATCAGTTGTTCTAAACGAGTGGACGGATGTCCCCTGTCATGGGCTGTGTAAAATACATGGACGATCCGGCACTGATTGTTATCTAGAATGACTTCTGCCTGAACTACTATTGGAGAATTGTTGCTGATATACTGCGGTTCTTATACCAGTAAACTGGAATGAAGGTAATTTCAGGCTGCAAAGGAATAAATTGATTTTACTAACTGGTTTTTGGAAAACACTGCCATGAAAAATTATCAATATGTTCATAAAGGCATCTACATGTCTCTTCACAAGGGTTTTACTTAATGGGGGAGGTGGTGAGGTCTGGATATAACTGAACTGTCCATTAGTAGGTAGAACAATATCATGGGGATCAGAGTGCACATTCCGGTTGGACCTCAATCTAGGTAACATGGATTCATCTCTGTGTAATAGGCCTGCTTCTGAAAAACACAATGTCGAGCTCCAAAAGCAGAACGATACTTTCAGAATACCATGTTATGTTTGTAAATACATAGACAGATAGATATACAGAAATCAAAAATCTGAAAACGGTCTGGAAGTGTACATTTCTATAACTTACAATGTCAGTAGTGGGGGATTAATAGCAGATCAAGAAGACTGTATCTGCATGAGAAATGGTTCAATTTTTGAAGGAGATTTTTAAATGAAAATGGACAAAAGATTTAAAGGGTTACAGTAAGTGTTGAGGAGTGACTTGGCAAAAGGAGCACAGAGGTGAGAAAGAATTAAGTAGAGTTCAATAGAACCAGGTATAATTTCTGTACACATGACTCCATGAACAGGAGCAAAGGGGACACTTAAAGAAATCATAGGACTAAAGAGAGATCAGGAGGGTTTGTACTAGTCTAGAAATGCTGACCTGAAAACCAACTAAAGTTTCAACTCCTTCTTTTGAGGAACATTAGCTGTGCCGTGCTTTTCAAAAAGGACTTGTCATAACTGATTGATGCCCATGTTAGCAACTCTTCTGAAATTACGTTGAAAGTAGACTAATGTGAGAGTTTCTCTTTAGAGATAATTCAAATTACTTGCATAGGAAGTGGCAGCAGGTCTGGGGATGTTGTAGCTCAGTGGCAGTGACCTTGCCTAGCTTGGGGCTGGCCTGCCATGGACTTTCACCCCAAACACTTGCAAGGAAAGAAAAGGGAGGGAAGGGAGAGAGAAAGTTGGAAGGGAGGAAGGCAAAGTTGGAGGGATGGATGGAGGTATAAAAGAAGGAAGCAGAAAAGGAGAAAAACCAGGAAGGGGGGAAGGAAGCAAGGAAGGTAGGAAATAGGGAGAGCACAAGGGCAGAAAAAGGACTGAGTCACTCAAACAAAAGGCAAGGGACACAAAGACCAATATAGGCCATAAAAGCTGTTTGAACAGTTTAGTCAGCTTTAGAATCTGAGTGACATCAAACTGAATGTTATTGTGACTGGATGGAATCTTCCTACTAACCCCGCCTTGGCCTGGCCTAAACCAAATCAAGGGGTGGGTGGCAGGGAGAGGAATTCTCTCTGGCTGGAGTGGGAGGGACCTAAACATGTGGCACTTGAGGATGCACTGGGTAGGGAAGGGGACAAGACTCCCCTGATGGGCAGTTGAGACAACAAGGCTCCTGGGAGCCCTTGATCAGGGCTCCCACCGCCATACGCACACCACCCACCATACGCTCAGCCCCTGAAGGGGCTCACAGTGGTCTGCTCCGTTGCCTGGTGCAGGTTGGAGTTCCGGACCAAACACCTGAGTGTCCACAGCCTGTGTTGGCCTGCCTGGGCAGGCTGTGGTTGTGGTGGCAAGAGCCAAAGCTGTCTTGGCGTGATGGAGGAGCCAAGGGCTGCCTCTCAGCCATACTAGTGGGTGGTTCTGGAAGAAGCACCCAGGGTTGTGGCAGCATTGTCCGAAGACATGAAGCCAGGCCATCTTCCTTATGGCTTTCCTTGGGAGTTGATGATGTGTACAGCTCTTGGATTTTTTGCTGTTCTCTCACTTGTCTGGAGAGCTTTTCAGTCGGTTAGTAGCAGGCTTTACGTGGGAAGAGAAAAAAGGCTGGCTCTAAATCTTGCTGGACTTATTGAGGCAAAATGTGGACTTCTTGATAAAGTGAGCCTTGTTGAAAAAGAACATAAAGGCTTAGACTCATCTTTAAAGGATTCCAGGTTTGAGAAGGGTTCAAGGGAAGCACAACAGCTGGAGGCAACCTACGAAAAGCTGCATAGGTCCGAATCCAGCCATGGCGTTGAAATGCTCTTTCTAGAAGAAGAGCTCAAAGCACAGAAGGCTAAACATGGTCAACAGGATGAAACGATGGCGCATCTATCAAGAGGGATACAGTCCCTCCAAGGTGAATCTGAATCCCTCAGATCACAAATAGCTGAAGCCAAAACAAACTGGAGACTCTTTCAAGTGAATGAGGAAGAACTGAAGCTGGCAATCAAAGAGGTTTTGAATGAAGGATCCCTACTTCCGCAAACGCAGAGACCAACAATACAAGGAGAAGCTGAAGCACAGAGGGAACAAGGAGGTGTCCAATATAAAGCAAAAATCATATTAGAGGACTCTAAAGTAGCTGGAGAACAAGTTCTAAGGGACACCGAAAATCACATGGAGTCTCTGAGTGAATGCTTGCTGAAGATCAAGGATAGATCTTCTCCAAGCCTGGGAGCCCAAAGGGATGGTGGTCACCTGGAACTGGGAAAGACGAGTGAACCCGAAATTGGTGCTCACTTGGAGGATGAGTCCAAAGGAGCTTTGAGGAACCTGGTTTATGGTGATAAGCTAAAGGCCTCCTTAGAAATCTTGGAAGGAGGAAGAAATCAAAAATGTACTTTCTCATCTGAAGTGGAGAAAACCACGGAAGACCTTACAGAACACCTTAAAAGTCTGCAGACTGAACAGGCATCCTTGCAGTCAGAAAATGCACAGCTACAAAGTGAGAATGAGACCCTACAGAAGAACTTGAAAGTCATGATGGAACGCTATCAAGAAAATACGATGAAACTGCACAGGAAATTAAGAGTGGAGGAAAACTACCGTGTGGAGCAAGAGGAGAAACTTTCCAAAGTCGAAGAAAAGATGAGCCATACAATAAAAGAGCTGGAGACCTACAGAAAGAGAGCCCAATATCTTGAAGAACAATTGCAGAGTACCATTCATTCCTGTCTGGGGAAGATTATTTCCTCTGAGAAAGAAGCACATGCCAGTGAGTTGGCAGCTCGGATTCCTGAAAGAAACCTCAGCTATTTCAGGAAACAAAATGCACGCAACAGACAAAAATTAACTGAGAAGGAGCTGAGATTTGAACTTGTAGGAAAAGATCCCTATGATGCACTGGATGTTTCCAACTCAGCAATGGGCCATCACCAATAGGTCACCCTTCATCTGAAAGGAGACCTCCTCATTTTGAAAAGAGTGGTCCACTCACACTCTCACCTTTCACTCCAGTGGGAGGAGGAAGAGGGTCAAGGGGCCCTGGAGAATCCTCTGGACCATGCGACTAGCAGTAAAGGAAGAGAATCCAGCTGTCATAAGTTCACTGATTTTCAGAGAGCACCTTCTCAGACTGGGCCCCTCTCTCCTCCAGGGGAACAGGCCAGCAGGCTGATGATCCCTCCGCCAGGCCAACCATATTCTTCTGATGCACGTCTTCCTCTACAAAGGCAAGATAGGTTTTACTCAAATTGTGGTAGAGCATTGCGACCAGCAGAACACAGAATTCCTAATATGCCTCCTTTGGACTCTGATGTGCCTGATTCACCTCTCCATGCTGAAAACCAAGCAACTGGCTCTGGCTCTGTGTTGGCACCTTTCCCTCCAGTCAGAGGTGCCTTGTTTCCAGTTGACCCAAGGAGTCAGTTCCTGAGAAGAGGACCTTTTTTTTCCTCCACCTCTCCCAGGAAACTTGTCTGGGAACCTGGAGATTATTTTCCACCTGACCCGCCACCCACTCCATTTCCAATGTGATGTGTCTATGCAGGGAGGGGGTTTTCCTCACAATCTTCCCCCAACAGCTGGAATTCAGCCCTCTACACCCCCATTCTGAAAGTACAAGTGAGTTCCCTGAAGGGTTCCTTCCACCTGCAAATGAGCCTGTTACTCAACATCCAGAACCAAACAAGAAACCTCACGCTGTTGCTCTCTCTTCAAATGTAATTTGACTTATCTCTCATTTTTAGTTTTTAAGTAACTGCTTTTACTTCAGTGATTGACTATACTTTGGCTCCAATTGAAGCTCAATGAAACAATAATTCTTAAGATAGTATTTTGTGAATAAAGATGGTTTACGTAGGAATCTTCTGAGTAAATTATTCCTATTTTATTTTATTCCAGAGAACAGCATTTAATCTGATGAAGCCACTCTTACATAAACAAGAATGGGAGTTCTAGGTACTTGTAATCTAGCTGATGGAAATATCTTTTAAACTCCCAACAAAGAAGTGTATTTAGTATGACTGTAGCAAATGTAAAGTGACTTTAGGCTTAATGAAGAATTGTCACTGATTTACAGACTGGTTGGGCATTTCAGCTAGTTTTTCCATATCGGAATAACTAGAGCATGGGAGGACTAAAGGAGAGAACACAACTAAACATGTCACGGAAACAGGAGATCTCAACTACAAAGAAAAATGAAGACCTCTTGTTTATATTGGTTGCTTAAAACATTACATAGCTCTTGAGATACCATATTTCCTACATTAGATTCAAGTGAGTTATGAACTCCCATTTTCACCCCATATACAGATTGCACAATCACATTGTTTACACATCCACATTTTTACAAAATGCCATATTAGTACCTGTTGTATTCTGCTACCTTTTCTAGCCTCTACTATCCCCCCTCTCCTGCCCTCCCATCTTCTCTCTCTATCCCATCTGCTGTAATTTAACCCTTGGGAATTGGAAACCACACTTTAAACTCACTCTCCTCCCCTTGTTCCCTTCTGTCAAATTACTCATCATCTTCTTCTATTTCTCCTCCTCCTCCTCCTCCTTATACCTTTAATTCATTCATCGTACACTCATGCATTGGTTCATTCATTCCTTTCACATATGGTGTTGGGGATCCAATCAGGACCTTTGAAAGTGTGAAGCCAGCACTCTAGTGCTGAGCCAAAACCCCAGCACCTGTCTTTTTGATTTTATGACTGTTTATATGAAATTGAGAATCGCATTCTGCTATGGTTTACTGATATGTGGATTGACCTAGTCCTTGTTTTCTGGGAGACTTTTGGAAAATATACATGAATTATTAGGAGATTGAAATGAAGAAACAAAGAGGAAATTCCCCAGTTTCTTATTCTTAGAGTCCATACTCTGACTCTGCCTACCTACTGTAAAAACTTTTAAACCCTTACTCCCCATTTCTATATCATTGCCAACAAGTGAACATTCACTGCCCTACAACAAACCAGAGAACTCACATTGAACAATGTTTCCCCAGTAGAGACCAAGACACAATACTTATTAAAAAAAATACCCTAGTTATGAGTTAGCCGGTAAAGCTTTATTTGAGTGTTAAATGTGCTCTAATTATGTGTTTGTGTGTTTGTTGATGTGTGTGGTGTGTGGGTGTGTGTGCTTGTGTGTGAAACAAGCACTGAGGTGTAAAATAAATGCAGGATTGCAACGGCCTTCTTAAAAATAAGAAGCAACTTTATCACATTTGAAGCCCAGTGAAGAATCTGCCTGATACTTAACCTACAATTAATTGAAATGTGAAAAATTCAGGCCTCGAAAAACAAAGCCAACATACATACTGAATCTAATCAGTCTGTCTCACCTGTTTTCTAATCACTCCTTTCAATAAACCTAAATTGCCAGCATAAAACATCAGTTGTTCTAAACGAGTGGACGGATGTCCCCTGTCATGGGCTGTGTAAAATACATGGACGATCCGGCACTGATTGTTATCTAGAATGACTTCTGCCTGAACTACTATTGGAGAATTGTTGCTGATATACTGCGGTTCTTATACCAGTAAACTGGAATGAAGGTAATTTCAGGCTGCAAAGGAATAAATTGATTTTACTAACTGGTTTTTGGAAAACACTGCCATGAAAAATTATCAATATGTTCATAAAGGCATCTACATGTCTCTTCACAAGGGTTTTACTTAATGGGGGAGGTGGTGAGGTCTGGATATAACTGAACTGTCCATTAGTAGGTAGAACAATATCATGGGGATCAGAGTGCACATTCCGGTTGGACCTCAATCTAGGTAACATGGATTCATCTCTGTGTAATAGGCCTGCTTCTGAAAAACACAATGTCGAGCTCCAAAAGCAGAACGATACTTTCAGAATACCATGTTATGTTTGTAAATACATAGACAGATAGATATACAGAAATCAAAAATCTGAAAACGGTCTGGAAGTGTACATTTCTATAACTTACAATGTCAGTAGTGGGGGATTAATAGCAGATCAAGAAGACTGTATCTGCATGAGAAATGGTTCAATTTTTGAAGGAGTTTTTTAAATGAAAATGGACAAAAGATTTAAAGGGTTACAGTAAGTGTTGAGGAGTGACTTGGCAAAAGGAGCACAGAGGTGAGAAAGAATTAAGTAGAGTTCAATAGAACCAGGTATAATTTCTGTACACATGACTCCATGAACAGGAGCAAAGGGGACACTTAAAGAAATCATAGGACTAAAGAGAGATCAGGAGGGTTTGTACTAGTCTAGAAATGCTGACCTGAAAACCAACTAAAGTTTCAACTCCTTCTTTTGAGGAACATTAGCTGTGCCGTGCTTTTCAAAAAGGACTTGTCATAACTGATTGATGCCCATGTTAGCAACTCTTCTGAAATTACGTTGAAAGTAGACTAATGTGAGAGTTTCTCTTTAGAGATAATTCAAATTACTTGCATAGGAAGTGGCAGCAGGTCTGGGGATGTTGTAGCTCAGTGGCAGTGACCTTGCCTAGCTTGGGGCTGGCCTGCCATGGACTTTCACCCCAAACACTTGCAAGAAAAGAAAAGGGAGGGAAGGGAGAGAGAAAGTTGGAAGGGAGGAAGGCAAAGTTGGAGGGATGGATGGAGGTATAAAAGAAGGAAGCAGAAAAGGAGAAAAACCAGGAAGGGGGGAAGGAAGCAAGGAAGGTAGGAAATAGGGAGAGCACAAGGGCAGAAAAAGGACTGAGTCACTCAAACAAAAGGCAAGGGACACAAAGACCAATATAGGCCATAAAAGCTGTTTGAACAGTTTAGTCAGCTTTAGAATCTGAGTGACATCAAACTGAATGTTATTGTGACTGGATGGAATCTTCCTACTAACCCCGCCTTGGCCTGGCCTAAACCAAATCAAGGGGTGGGTGGCAGGGAGAGGAATTCTCTCTGGCTGGAGTGGGAGGGACCTAAACATGTGGCACTTGAGGATGCACTGGGTAGGGAAGGGGACAAGACTCCCCTGATGGGCAGTTGAGACAACAAGGCTCCTGGGAGCCCTTGATCAGGGCTCCCACCGCCATACGCACACCACCCACCATACGCTCAGCCCCTGAAGGGGCTCACAGTGGTCTGCTCCGTTGCCTGGTGCAGGTTGGAGTTCCGGACCAAACACCTGAGTGTCCACAGCCTGTGTTGGCCTGCCTGGGCAGGCTGTGGTTGTGGTGGCAAGAGCCAAAGCTGTCTTGGCGTGATGGAGGAGCCAAGGGCTGCCTCTCAGCCATACTAGTGGGTGGTTCTGGAAGAAGCACCCAGGGTTGTGGCAGCATTGTCCGAAGACATGAAGCCAGGCCATCTTCCTTATGGCTTTCCTTGGGAGTTGATGATGTGTACAGCTCTTGGATTTTTTGCTGTTCTCTCACTTGTCTGGAGAGCTTTTCAGTCGGTTAGTAGCAGGCTTTACGTGGGAAGAGAAAAAAGGCTGGCTCTAAATCTTGCTGGACTTATTGAGGCAAAATGTGGACTTCTTGATAAAGTGAGCCTTGTTGAAAAAGAACATAAAGGCTTAGACTCATCTTTAAAGGATTCCAGGTTTGAGAAGGGTTCAAGGGAAGCACAACAGCTGGAGGCAACCTACGAAAAGCTGCATAGGTCCGAATCCAGCCATGGCGTTGAAATGCTCTTTCTAGAAGAAGAGCTCAAAGCACAGAAGGCTAAACATGGTCAACAGGATGAAACGATGGCGCATCTATCAAGAGGGATACAGTCCCTCCAAGGTGAATCTGAATCCCTCAGATCACAAATAGCTGAAGCCAAAACAAACTGGAGACTCTTTCAAGTGAATGAGGAAGAACTGAAGCTGGCAATCAAAGAGGTTTTGAATGAAGGATCCCTACTTCCGCAAACGCAGAGACCAACAATACAAGGAGAAGCTGAAGCACAGAGGGAACAAGGAGGTGTCCAATATAAAGCAAAAATCATATTAGAGGACTCTAAAGTAGCTGGAGAACAAGTTCTAAGGGACACCGAAAATCACATGGAGTCTCTGAGTGAATGCTTGCTGAAGATCAAGGATAGATCTTCTCCAAGCCTGGGAGCCCAAAGGGATGGTGGTCACCTGGAACTGGGAAAGACGAGTGAACCCGAAATTGGTGCTCACTTGGAGGATGAGTCCAAAGGAGCTTTGAGGAACCTGGTTTATGGTGATAAGCTAAAGGCCTCCTTAGAAATCTTGGAAGGAGGAAGAAATCAAAAATGTACTTTCTCATCTGAAGTGGAGAAAACCACGGAAGACCTTACAGAACACCTTAAAAGTCTGCAGACTGAACAGGCATCCTTGCAGTCAGAAAATGCACAGCTACAAAGTGAGAATGAGACCCTACAGAAGAACTTGAAAGTCATGATGGAACGCTATCAAGAAAATACGATGAAACTGCACAGGAAATTAAGAGTGGAGGAAAACTACCGTGTGGAGCAAGAGGAGGAACTTTCCAAAGTCGAAGAAAAGATGAGCCATACAATAAAAGAGCTGGAGACCTACAGAAAGAGAGCCCAATATCTTGAAGAACAATTGCAGAGTACCATTCATTCCTGTCTGGGGAAGATTATTTCCTCTGAGAAAGAAGCACATGCCAGTGAGTTGGCAGCTCGGATTCCTGAAAGAAACCTCAGCTATTTCAGGAAACAAAATGCACGCAACAGACAAAAATTAACTGAGAAGGAGCTGAGATTTGAACTTGTAGGAAAAGATCCCTATGATGCACTGGATGTTTCCAACTCAGCAATGGGCCATCACCAATAGGTCACCCTTCATCTGAAAGGAGACCTCCTCATTTTGAAAAGAGTGGTCCACTCACACTCTCACCTTTCACTCCAGTGGGAGGAGGAAGAGGGTCAAGGGGCCCTGGAGAATCCTCTGGACCATGCGACTAGCAGTAAAGGAAGAGAATCCAGCTGTCATAAGTTCACTGATTTTCAGAGAGCACCTTCTCAGACTGGGCCCCTCTCTCCTCCAGGGGAACAGGCCAGCAGGCTGATGATCCCTCCGCCAGGCCAACCATATTCTTCTGATGCACGTCTTCCTCTACAAAGGCAAGATAGGTTTTACTCAAATTGTGGTAGAGCATCGCGACCAGCAGAACACAGAATTCCTAATATGCCTCCTTTGGACTCTGATGTGCCTGATTCACCTCTCCATGCTGAAAACCAAGCAACTGGCTCTGGCTCTGTGTTGGCACCTTTCCCTCCAGTCAGAGGTGCCTTGTTTCCAGTTGACCCAAGGAGTCAGTTCCTGAGAAGAGGACCTTTTTTTTCCTCCACCTCTCCCAGGAAACTTGTCTGGGAACCTGGAGATTATTTTCCACCTGACCCGCCACCCACTCCATTTCCAATGTGATGTGTCTATGCAGGGAGGGGGTTTTCCTCACAATCTTCCCCCAACAGCTGGAATTCAGCCCTCTACACCCCCATTCTGAAAGTACAAGTGAGTTCCCTGAAGGGTTCCTTCCACCTGCAAATGAGCCTGTTACTCAACATCCAGAACCAAACAAGAAACCTCACGCTGTTGCTCTCTCTTCAAATGTAATTTGACTTATCTCTCATTTTTAGTTTTTAAGTAACTGCTTTTACTTCAGTGATTGACTATACTTTGGCTCCAATTGAAGCTCAATGAAACAATAATTCTTAAGATAGTATTTTGTGAATAAAGATGGTTTACGTAGGAATCTTCTGAGTAAATTATTCCTATTTTATTTTATTCCAGAGAACAGCATTTAATCTGATGAAGCCACTCTTACATAAACAAGAATGGGAGTTCTAGGTACTTGTAATCTAGCTGATGGAAATATCTTTTAAACTCCCAACAAAGAAGTGTATTTAGTATGACTGTAGCAAATGTAAAGTGACTTTAGGCTTAATGAAGAATTGTCACTGATTTACAGACTGGTTGGGCATTTCAGCTAGTTTTTCCATATCGGAATAACTAGAGCATGGGAGGACTAAAGGAGAGAACACAACTAAACATGTCACGGAAACAGGAGATCTCAACTACAAAGAAAAATGAAGACCTCTTGTTTATATTGGTTGCTTAAAACATTACATAGCTCTTGAGATACCATATTTCCTACATTAGATTCAAGTGAGTTATGAACTCCCATTTTCACCCCATATACAGATTGCACAATCACATTGTTTACACATCCACATTTTTACAAAATGCCATATTTGTACCTGTTGTATTCTGCTACCTTTTCTAGCCTCTACTATCCCCCCTCTCCTGCCCTCCCATCTTCTCTATCCCATCTGCTGTAATTTAACCCTTGGGAATTGGAAACCACACTTTAAACTCACTCTCCTCCCCTTGTTCCCTTCTGTCAAATTACTCATCATCTTCTTCTATTTCTCCTCCTCCTCCTCCTCCTTATACCTTTAATTCATTCATCGTACACTCATGCATTGGTTCATTCATTCCTTTCACATATGGTGTTGGGGATCCAATCAGGACCTTTGAAAGTGTGAAGCCAGCACTCTAGTGCTGAGCCAAAACCCCAGCACCTGCCTTTTTGATTTTATGACTGTTTATATGAAATTGAGAATCGCATTCTGCTATGGTTTACTGATATGTGGATTGACCTAGTCCTTGTTTTCTGGGAGACTTTTGGAAAATATACATGAATTATTAGGAGATTGAAATGAAGAAACAAAGAGGAAATTCCCCAGTTTCTTATTCTTAGAGTCCATACTCTGACTCTGCCTACCTACTGTAAAAACTTTTAAACCCTTACTCCCCATTTCTATATCATTGCCAACAAGTGAACATTCACTGCCCTACAACAAACCAGAGAACTCACATTGAACAATGTTTCCCCAGTAGAGACCAAGACACAATACTTATTAAAAAAATACCCTAGTTATGAGTTAGCAGGTAAAGCTTTATTTGAGTGTTAAATGTGCTCTAATTATGTGTTTGTGTGTTTGTTGATGTGTGTGGTGTGTGGGTGTGTGTGCTTGTGTGTGAAACAAGCACTGAGGTGTAAAATAAATGCAGGATTGCAACGGCCTTCTTAAAAATAAGAAGCAACTTTATCACATTTGAAGCCCAGTGAAGAATCTGCCTGATACTTAACCTACAATTAATTGAAATGTGAAAAATTCAGGCCTCGAAAAACAAAGCCAACATACATACTGAATCTAATCAGTCTGTCTCACCTGTTTTCTAATCACTCCTTTCAATAAACCTAAATTGCCAGCATAAAACATCAGTTGTTCTAAACGAGTGGACGGATGTCCCCTGTCATGGGCTGTGTAAAATACATGGACGATCCGGCACTGATTGTTATCTAGAATGACTTCTGCCTGAACTACTATTGGAGAATTGTTGCTGATATACTGCGGTTCTTATACCAGTAAACTGGAATGAAGGTAATTTCAGGCTGCAAAGGAATAAATTGATTTTACTAACTGGTTTTTTGGAAAACACTGCCATGAAAAATTATCAATATGTTCATAAAGGCATCTACATGTCTCTTCACAAGGGTTTTACTTAATGGGGGAGGTGGTGAGGTCTGGATATAACTGAACTGTCCATTAGTAGGTAGAACAATATCATGGGGATCAGAGTGCACATTCCGGTTGGACCTCAATCTAGGTAACATGGATTCATCTCTGTGTAATAGGCCTGCTTCTGAAAAACACAATGTCGAGCTCCAAAAGCAGAACGATACTTTCAGAATACCATGTTATGTTTGTAAATACATAGACAGATAGATATACAGAAATCAAAAATCTGAAAACGGTCTGGAAGTGTACATTTCTATAACTTACAATGTCAGTAGTGGGGGATTAATAGCAGATCAAGAAGACTGTATCTGCATGAGAAATGGTTCAATTTTTGAAGGAGTTTTTTAAATGAAAATGGACAAAAGATTTAAAGGGTTACAGTAAGTGTTGAGGAATGACTTGGCAAAAGGAGCACAGAGGTGAGAAAGAATTAAGTAGAGTTCAATAGAACCAGGTATAATTTCTGTACACATGACTCCATGAACAGGAGCAAAGGGGACACTTAAAGAAATCATAGGACTAAAGAGAGATCAGGAGGGTTTGTACTAGTCTAGAAATGCTGACCTGAAAACCAACTAAAGTTTCAACTCCTTCTTTTGAGGAACATTAGCTGTGCCGTGCTTTTCAAAAAGGACTTGTCATAACTGATTGATGCCCATGTTAGCAACTCTTCTGAAATTACGTTGAAAGTAGACTAATGTGAGAGTTTCTCTTTAGAGATAATTCAAATTACTTGCATAGGAAGTGGCAGCAGGTCTGGGGATGTTGTAGCTCAGTGGCAGTGACCTTGCCTAGCTTGGGGCTGGCCTGCCATGGACTTTCACCCCAAACACTTGCAAGAAAAGAAAAGGGAGGGAAGGGAGAGAGAAAGTTGGAAGGGAGGAAGGCAAAGTTGGAGGGATGGATGGAGGTATAAAAGAAGGAAGCAGAAAAGGAGAAAAACCAGGAAGGGGGGAAGGAAGCAAGGAAGGTAGGAAATAGGGAGAGCACAAGGGCAGAAAAAGGACTGAGTCACTCAAACAAAAGGCAAGGGACACAAAGACCAATATAGGCCATAAAAGCTGTTTGAACAGTTTAGTCAGCTTTAGAATCTGAGTGACATCAAACTGAATGTTATTGTGACTGGATGGAATCTTCCTACTAACCCCGCCTTGGCCTGGCCTAAACCAAATCAAGGGGTGGGTGGCAGGGAGAGGACTTCTCTCTGGCTGGAGTGGGAGGGACCTAAACATGTGGCACTTGAGGATGCACTGGGAAGGGAAGGGGACAAGATTCCCCTGATGGGCAATTGAGACAACAAGGCTCCTGGGAGCCCTTGATCAGGGCTCCCACCGCCATACGCACACCACCCACCATACGCTCAGCCCCTGAAGGGGCTCACAGTGGTCTGCTCCGTTGCCTGGTGCAGGTTGGAGTTCCGGACCAAACACCTGAGTGTCCACAGCCTGTGTTGGCCTGCCTGGGCAGGCTGTGGTTGTGGTGGCAAGAGCCAAAGCTGTCTTGGCGTGATGGAGGAGCCAAGGGCTGCCTCTCAGCCATACTAGTGGGTGGTTCTGGAAGAAGCACCCAGGGTTGTGGCAGCATTGTCCGAAGACATGAAGCCAGGCCATCTTCCTTATGGCTTTCCTTGGGAGTTGATGATGTGTACAGCTCTTGGATTTTTTGCTGTTCTCTCACTTGTCTGGAGAGCTTTTCAGTCGGTTAGTAGCAGGCTTTACGTGGGAAGAGAAAAAAGGCTGGCTCTAAATCTTGCTGGACTTATTGAGGCAAAATGTGGACTTCTTGATAAAGTGAGCCTTGTTGAAAAAGAACATAAAGGCTTAGACTCATCTTTAAAGGATTCCAGGTTTGAGAAGGGTTCAAGGGAAGCACAACAGCTGGAGGCAACCTACGAAAAGCTGCATAGGTCCGAATCCAGCCATGGCGTTGAAATGCTCTTTCTAGAAGAAGAGCTCAAAGCACAGAAGGCTAAACATGGTCAACAGGATGAAACGATGGCGCATCTATCAAGAGGGATACAGTCCCTCCAAGGTGAATCTGAATCCCTCAGATCACAAATAGCTGAAGCCAAAACAAACTGGAGACTCTTTCAAGTGAATGAGGAAGAACTGAAGCTGGCAATCAAAGAGGTTTTGAATGAAGGATCCCTACTTCCGCAAACGCAGAGACCAACAATACAAGGAGAAGCTGAAGCACAGAGGGAACAAGGAGGTGTCCAATATAAAGCAAAAATCATATTAGAGGACTCTAAAGTAGCTGGAGAACAAGTTCTAAGGGACACCGAAAATCACATGGAGTCTCTGAGTGAATGCTTGCTGAAGATCAAGGATAGATCTTCTCCAAGCCTGGGAGCCCAAAGGGATGGTGGTCACCTGGAACTGGGAAAGACGAGTGAACCCGAAATTGGTGCTCACTTGGAGGATGAGTCCAAAGGAGCTTTGAGGAACCTGGTTTATGGTGATAAGCTAAAGGCCTCCTTAGAAATCTTGGAAGGAGGAAGAAATCAAAAATGTACTTTCTCATCTGAAGTGGAGAAAACCACGGAAGACCTTACAGAACACCTTAAAAGTCTGCAGACTGAACAGGCATCCTTGCAGTCAGAAAATGCACAGCTACAAAGTGAGAATGAGACCCTACAGAAGAACTTGAAAGTCATGATGGAACGCTATCAAGAAAATACGATGAAACTGCACAGGAAATTAAGAGTGGAGGAAAACTACCGTGTGGAGCAAGAGGAGGAACTTTCCAAAGTCGAAGAAAAGATGAGCCATACAATAAAAGAGCTGGAGACCTACAGAAAGAGAGCCCAATATCTTGAAGAACAATTGCAGAGTACCATTCATTCCTGTCTGGGGAAGATTATTTCCTCTGAGAAAGAAGCACATGCCAGTGAGTTGGCAGCTCGGATTCCTGAAAGAAACCTCAGCTATTTCAGGAAACAAAATGCACGCAACAGACAAAAATTAACTGAGAAGGAGCTGAGATTTGAACTTGTAGGAAAAGATCCCTATGATGCACTGGATGTTTCCAACTCAGCAATGGGCCATCACCAATAGGTCACCCTTCATCTGAAAGGAGACCTCCTCATTTTGAAAAGAGTGGTCCACTCACACTCTCACCTTTCACTCCAGTGGGAGGAGGAAGAGGGTCAAGGGGCCCTGGAGAATCCTCTGGACCATGCGACTAGCAGTAAAGGAAGAGAATCCAGCTGTCATAAGTTCACTGATTTTCAGAGAGCACCTTCTCAGACTGGGCCCCTCTCTCCTCCAGGGGAACAGGCCAGCAGGCTGATGATCCCTCCGCCAGGCCAACCATATTCTTCTGATGCACGTCTTCCTCTACAAAGGCAAGATAGGTTTTACTCAAATTGTGGTAGAGCATCGCGACCAGCAGAACACAGAATTCCTAATATGCCTCCTTTGGACTCTGATGTGCCTGATTCACCTCTCCATGCTGAAAACCAAGCAACTGGCTCTGGCTCTGTGTTGGCACCTTTCCCTCCAGTCAGAGGTGCCTTGTTTCCAGTTGACCCAAGGAGTCAGTTCCTGAGAAGAGGACCTTTTTTTTCCTCCACCTCTCCCAGGAAACTTGTCTGGGAACCTGGAGATTATTTTCCACCTGACCCGCCACCCACTCCATTTCCAATGTGATGTGTCTATGCAGGGAGGGGGTTTTCCTCACAATCTTCCCCCAACAGCTGGAATTCAGCCCTCTACACCCCCATTCTGAAAGTACAAGTGAGTTCCCTGAAGGGTTCCTTCCACCTGCAAATGAGCCTGTTACTCAACATCCAGAACCAAACAAGAAACCTCACGCTGTTGCTCTCTCTTCAAATGTAATTTGACTTATCTCTCATTTTTAGTTTTTAAGTAACTGCTTTTACTTCAGTGATTGACTATACTTTGGCTCCAATTGAAGCTCAATGAAACAATAATTCTTAAGATAGTATTTTGTGAATAAAGATGGTTTACGTAGGAATCTTCTGAGTAAATTATTCCTATTTTATTTTATTCCAGAGAACAGCATTTAATCTGATGAAGCCACTCTTACATAAACAAGAATGGGAGTTCTAGGTACTTGTAATCTAGCTGATGGAAATATCTTTTAAACTCCCAACAAAGAAGTGTATTTAGTATGACTGTAGCAAATGTAAGTGACTTTAGGCTTAATGAAGAATTGTCACTGATTTACAGACTGGTTGGGCATTTCAGCTAGTTTTTTCCATATCGGAATAACTAGAGCATGGGAGGACTAAAGGAGAGAACACAACTAAACATGTCACGGAAACAGGAGATCTCAACTACAAAGAAAAATGAAGACCTCTTGTTTATATTGGTTGCTTAAAACATTACATAGCTCTTGAGATACCATATTTCCTACATTAGATTCAAGTGAGTTATGAACTCCCATTTTCACCCCATATACAGATTGCACAATCACATTGTTTACACATCCACATTTTTACAAAATGCCATATTTGTACCTGTTGTATTCTGCTACCTTTTCTAGCCTCTACTATCCCCCCCTCTCCTGCCCTCCCATCTTCTCTCTCTATCCCATCTGCTGTAATTTAACCCTTGGGAATTGGAAACCACACTTTAAACTCACTCTCCTCCCCTTGTTCCCTTCTGTCAAATTACTCATCATCTTCTTCTATTTCTCCTCCTCCTCCTCCTCCTTATACCTTTAATTCATTCATCGTACACTCATGCATTGGTTCATTCATTCCTTTCACATATGGTGTTGGGGATCCAATCAGGACCTTTGAAAGTGTGAAGCCAGCACTCTAGTGCTGAGCCAAAACCCCAGCACCTGTCTTTTTGATTTTATGACTGTTTATATGAAATTGAGAATCGCATTCTGCTATGGTTTACTGATATGTGGATTGACCTAGTCCTTGTTTTCTGGGAGACTTTTGGAAAATCTACAAGAATTATTAGGAGATTGAAATGAAGAAACAAAGAGGAAATTCCCCAATTTCTTATTCTTAGAGTCCATACTCTGACTCTGCCTACCTACTGTAAAAACTTTTAAACCCTTACTCCCCATTTCTATATCATTGCAAACAAGTGAACATTCACTGCCCTACAACAAACCAGAGAACTCACATTGAACAATGTTTCCCCAGTAGAGACCAAGACACAATACTTATTAAAAAAATACCCTAGTATGAGTTAGCAGGTAAAGCTTTATTTGAGTGTTAAATGTGCTCTAATTATGTGTTTGTGTGTTTGTTGATGTGTGTGGTGTGTGGGTGTGTGTGCTTGTGTGTGAAACAAGCACTGAGGTGTAAAATAAATGCAGGATTGCAACGGCCTTCTTAAAAATAAGAAGCAACTTTATCACATTTGAAGCCCAGTGAAGAATCTGCCTGATACTTAACCTACAATTAATTGAAATGTGAAAAATTCAGGCCTCGAAAAACAAAGCCAACATACATACTGAATCTAATCAGTCTGTCTCACCTGTTTTCTAATCACTCCTTTCAATAAACCTAAATTGCCAGCATAAAACATCAGTTGTTCTAAACGAGTGGACGGATGTCCCCTGTCATGGGCTGTGTAAAATACATGGACGATCCGGCACTGATTGTTATCTAGAATGACTTCTGCCTGAACTACTATTGGAGAATTGTTGCTGATATACTGCGGTTCTTATACCAGTAAACTGGAATGAAGGTAATTTCAGGCTGCAAAGGAATAAATTGATTTTACTAACTGGTTTTTTGGAAAACACTGCCATGAAAAATTATCAATATGTTCATAAAGGCATCTACATGTCTCTTCACAAGGGTTTTACTTAATGGGGGAGGTGGTGAGGTCTGGATATAACTGAACTGTCCATTAGTAGGTAGAACAATATCATGGGGATCAGAGTGCACATTCCGGTTGGACCTCAATCTAGGTAACATGGATTCATCTCTGTGTAATAGGCCTGCTTCTGAAAAACACAATGTCGAGCTCCAAAAGCAGAACGATACTTTCAGAATACCATGTTATGTTTGTAAATACATAGACAGATAGATATACAGAAATCAAAAATCTGAAAACGGTCTGGAAGTGTACATTTCTATAACTTACAATGTCAGTAGTGGGGGATTAATAGCAGATCAAGAAGACTGTATCTGCATGAGAAATGGTTCAATTTTTGAAGGAGTTTTTTAAATGAAAATGGACAAAAGATTTAAAGGGTTACAGTAAGTGTTGAGGAGTGACTTGGCAAAAGGAGCACAGAGGTGAGAAAGAATTAAGTAGAGTTCAATAGAACCAGGTATAATTTCTGTACACATGACTCCATGAACAGGAGCAAAGGGGACACTTAAAGAAATCATAGGACTAAAGAGAGATCAGGAGGGTTTGTACTAGTCTAGAAATGCTGACCTGAAAACCAACTAAAGTTTCAACTCCTTCTTTTGAGGAACATTAGCTGTGCCGTGCTTTTCAAAAAGGACTTGTCATAACTGATTGATGCCCATGTTAGCAACTCTTCTGAAATTACGTTGAAAGTAGACTAATGTGAGAGTTTCTCTTTAGAGATAATTCAAATTACTTGCATAGGAAGTGGCAGCAGGTCTGGGGATGTTGTAGCTCAGTGGCAGTGACCTTGCCTAGCTTGGGGCTGGCCTGCCATGGACTTTCACCCCAAACACTTGCAAGAAAAGAAAAGGGAGGGAAGGGAGAGAGAAAGTTGGAAGGGAGGAAGGCAAAGTTGGAGGGATGGATGGAGGTATAAAAGAAGGAAGCAGAAAAGGAGAAAAACCAGGAAGGGGGGAAGGAAGCAAGGAAGGTAGGAAATAGGGAGAGCACAAGGGCAGAAAAAGGACTGAGTCACTCAAACAAAAGGCAAGGGACACAAAGACCAATATAGGCCATAAAAGCTGTTTGAACAGTTTAGTCAGCTTTAGAATCTGAGTGACATCAAACTGAATGTTATTGTGACTGGATGGAATCTTCCTACTAACCCCGCCTTGGCCTGGCCTAAACCAAATCAAGGGGTGGGTGGCAGGGAGAGGAATTCTCTCTGGCTGGAGTGGGAGGGACCTAAACATGTGGCACTTGAGGATGCACTGGGTAGGGAAGGGGACAAGACTCCCCTGATGGGCAGTTGAGACAACAAGGCTCCTGGGAGCCCTTGATCAGGGCTCCCACCGCCATACGCACACCACCCACCATACGCTCAGCCCCTGAAGGGGCTCACAGTGGTCTGCTCCGTTGCCTGGTGCAGGTTGGAGTTCCGGACCAAACACCTGAGTGTCCACAGCCTGTGTTGGCCTGCCTGGGCAGGCTGTGGTTGTGGTGGCAAGAGCCAAAGCTGTCTTGGCGTGATGGAGGAGCCAAGGGCTGCCTCTCAGCCATACTAGTGGGTGGTTCTGGAAGAAGCACCCAGGGTTGTGGCAGCATTGTCCGAAGACATGAAGCCAGGCCATCTTCCTTATGGCTTTCCTTGGGAGTTGATGATGTGTACAGCTCTTGGATTTTTTGCTGTTCTCTCACTTGTCTGGAGAGCTTTTCAGTCGGTTAGTAGCAGGCTTTACGTGGGAAGAGAAAAAAGGCTGGCTCTAAATCTTGCTGGACTTATTGAGGCAAAATGTGGACTTCTTGATAAAGTGAGCCTTGTTGAAAAAGAACATAAAGGCTTAGACTCATCTTTAAAGGATTCCAGGTTTGAGAAGGGTTCAAGGGAAGCACAACAGCTGGAGGCAACCTACGAAAAGCTGCATAGGTCCGAATCCAGCCATGGCGTTGAAATGCTCTTTCTAGAAGAAGAGCTCAAAGCACAGAAGGGTAAACATGGTCAACAGGATGAAACGATGGCGCATCTATCAAGAGGGATACAGTCCCTCCAAGGTGAATCTGAATCCCTCAGATCACAAATAGCTGAAGCCAAAACAAACTGGAGACTCTTTCAAGTGAATGAGGAAGAACTGAAGCTGGCAATCAAAGAGGTTTTGAATGAAGGATCCCTACTTCCGCAAACGCAGAGACCAACAATACAAGGAGAAGCTGAAGCACAGAGGGAACAAGGAGGTGTCCAATATAAAGCAAAAATCATATTAGAGGACTCTAAAGTAGCTGGAGAACAAGTTCTAAGGGACACCGAAAATCACATGGAGTCTCTGAGTGAATGCTTGCTGAAGATCAAGGATAGATCTTCTCCAAGCCTGGGAGCCCAAAGGGATGGTGGTCACCTGGAACTGGGAAAGACGAGTGAACCCGAAATTGGTGCTCACTTGGAGGATGAGTCCAAAGGAGCTTTGAGGAACCTGGTTTATGGTGATAAGCTAAAGGCCTCCTTAGAAATCTTGGAAGGAGGAAGAAATCAAAAATGTACTTTCTCATCTGAAGTGGAGAAAACCACGGAAGACCTTACAGAACACCTTAAAAGTCTGCAGACTGAACAGGCATCCTTGCAGTCAGAAAATGCACAGCTACAAAGTGAGAATGAGACCCTACAGAAGAACTTGAAAGTCATGATGGAACGCTATCAAGAAAATACGATGAAACTGCACAGGAAATTAAGAGTGGAGGAAAACTACCGTGTGGAGCAAGAGGAGGAACTTTCCAAAGTCGAAGAAAAGATGAGCCATACAATAAAAGAGCTGGAGACCTACAGAAAGAGAGCCCAATATCTTGAAGAACAATTGCAGAGTACCATTCATTCCTGTCTGGGGAAGATTATTTCCTCTGAGAAAGAAGCACATGCCAGTGAGTTGGCAGCTCGGATTCCTGAAAGAAACCTCAGCTATTTCAGGAAACAAAATGCACGCAACAGACAAAAATTAACTGAGAAGGAGCTGAGATTTGAACTTGTAGGAAAAGATCCCTATGATGCACTGGATGTTTCCAACTCAGCAATGGGCCATCACCAATAGGTCACCCTTCATCTGAAAGGAGACCTCCTCATTTTGAAAAGAGTGGTCCACTCACACTCTCACCTTTCACTCCAGTGGGAGGAGGAAGAGGGTCAAGGGGCCCTGGAGAATCCTCTGGACCATGCGACTAGCAGTAAAGGAAGAGAATCCAGCTGTCATAAGTTCACTGATTTTCAGAGAGCACCTTCTCAGACTGGGCCCCTCTCTCCTCCAGGGGAACAGGCCAGCAGGCTGATGATCCCTCCGCCAGGCCAACCATATTCTTCTGATGCACGTCTTCCTCTACAAAGGCAAGATAGGTTTTACTCAAATTGTGGTAGAGCATCGCGACCAGCAGAACACAGAATTCCTAATATGCCTCCTTTGGACTCTGATGTGCCTGATTCACCTCTCCATGCTGAAAACCAAGCAACTGGCTCTGGCTCTGTGTTGGCACCTTTCCCTCCAGTCAGAGGTGCCTTGTTTCCAGTTGACCCAAGGAGTCAGTTCCTGAGAAGAGGACCTTTTTTTTCCTCCACCTCTCCCAGGAAACTTGTCTGGGAACCTGGAGATTATTTTCCACCTGACCCGCCACCCACTCCATTTCCAATGTGATGTGTCTATGCAGGGAGGGGGTTTTCCTCACAATCTTCCCCCAACAGCTGGAATTCAGCCCTCTACACCCCCATTCTGAAAGTACAAGTGAGTTCCCTGAAGGGTTCCTTCCACCTGCAAATGAGCCTGTTACTCAACATCCAGAACCAAACAAGAAACCTCACGCTGTTGCTCTCTCTTCAAATGTAATTTGACTTATCTCTCATTTTTAGTTTTTAAGTAACTGCTTTTACTTCAGTGATTGACTATACTTTGGCTCCAATTGAAGCTCAATGAAACAATAATTCTTAAGATAGTATTTTGTGAATAAAGATGGTTTACGTAGGAATCTTCTGAGTAAATTATTCCTATTTTATTTTATTCCAGAGAACAGCATTTAATCTGATGAAGCCACTCTTACATAAACAAGAATGGGAGTTCTAGGTACTTGTAATCTAGCTGATGGAAATATCTTTTAAACTCCCAACAAAGAAGTGTATTTAGTATGACTGTAGCAAATGTAAAGTGACTTTAGGCTTAATGAAGAATTGTCACTGATTTACAGACTGGTTGGGCATTTCAGCTAGTTTTTCCATATTGGAATAACTAGAGCATGGGAGGACTAAAGGAGAGAACACAACTAAACATGTCACGGAAACAGGAGATCTCAACTACAAAGAAAAATGAAGACCTCTTGTTTATATTGGTTGCTTAAAACATTACATAGCTCTTGAGATACCATATTTCCTACATTAGATTCAAGTGAGTTATGAACTCCCATTTTCACCCCATATACAGATTGCACAATCACATTGTTTACACATCCACATTTTTACAAAATGCCATATTAGTACCTGTTGTATTCTGCTACCTTTTCTAGCCTCTACTATCCCCCCTCTCCTGCCCTCCCATCTTCTCTCTCTATCCCATCTGCTGTAATTTAACCCTTGGGAATTGGAAACCACACTTTAAACTCACTCTCCTCCCCTTGTTCCCTTCTGTCAAATTACTCATCATCTTCTTCTATTTCTCCTCCTCCTCCTCCTCCTTATACCTTTAATTCATTCATCGTACACTCATGCATTGGTTCATTCATTCCTTTCACATATGGTGTTGGGGATCCAATCAGGACCTTTGAAAGTGTGAAGCCAGCACTCTAGTGCTGAGCCAAAACCCCAGCACCTGTCTTTTTGATTTTATGACTGTTTATATGAAATTGAGAATCGCATTCTGCTATGGTTTACTGATATGTGGATTGACCTAGTCCTTGTTTTCTGGGAGACTTTTGGAAAATATACATGAATTATTAGGAGATTGAAATGAAGAAACAAAGAGGAAATTCCCCAGTTTCTTATTCTTAGAGTCCATACTCTGACTCTGCCTACCTACTGTAAAAACTTTTAAACCCTTACTCCCCATTTCTATATCATTGCCAACAAGTGAACATTCACTGCCCTACAACAAACCAGAGAACTCACATTGAACAATGTTTCCCCAGTAGAGACCAAGACACAATACTTATTAAAAAAAATACCCTAGTTATGAGTTAGCCGGTAAAGCTTTATTTGAGTGTTAAATGTGCTCTAATTATGTGTTTGTGTGTTTGTTGATGTGTGTGGTGTGTGGGTGTGTGTGCTTGTGTGTGAAACAAGCACTGAGGTGTAAAATAAATGCAGGATTGCAACGGCCTTCTTAAAAATAAGAAGCAACTTTATCACATTTGAAGCCCAGTGAAGAATCTGCCTGATACTTAACCTACAATTAATTGAAATGTGAAAAATTCAGGCCTCGAAAAACAAAGCCAACATACATACTGAATCTAATCAGTCTGTCTCACCTGTTTTCTAATCACTCCTTTCAATAAACCTAAATTGCCAGCATAAAACATCAGTTGTTCTAAACGAGTGGACGGATGTCCCCTGTCATGGGCTGTGTAAAATACATGGACGATCCGGCACTGATTGTTATCTAGAATGACTTCTGCCTGAACTACTATTGGAGAATTGTTGCTGATATACTGCGGTTCTTATACCAGTAAACTGGAATGAAGGTAATTTCAGGCTGCAAAGGAATAAATTGATTTTACTAACTGGTTTTTGGAAAACACTGCCATGAAAAATTATCAATATGTTCATAAAGGCATCTACATGTCTCTTCACAAGGGTTTTACTTAATGGGGGAGGTGGTGAGGTCTGGATATAACTGAACTGTCCATTAGTAGGTAGAACAATATCATGGGGATCAGAGTGCACATTCCGGTTGGACCTCAATCTAGGTAACATGGATCCATCTCTGTGTAATAGGCCTGCTTCTGAAAAACACAATGTCGAGCTCCAAAAGCAGAACGATACTTTCAGAATACCATGTTATGTTTGTAAATACATAGACAGATAGATATACAGAAATCAAAAATCTGAAAACGGTCTGGAAGTGTACATTTCTATAACTTACAATGTCAGTAGTGGGGGATTAATAGCAGATCAAGAAGACTGTATCTGCATGAGAAATGGTTCAATTTTTGAAGGAGTTTTTTAAATGAAAATGGACAAAAGATTTAAAGGGTTACAGTAAGTGTTGAGGAGTGACTTGGCAAAAGGAGCACAGAGGTGAGAAAGAATTAAGTAGAGTTCAATAGAACCAGGTATAATTTCTGTACACATGACTCCATGAACAGGAGCAAAGGGGACACTTAAAGAAATCATAGGACTAAAGAGAGATCAGGAGGGTTTGTACTAGTCTAGAAATGCTGACCTGAAAACCAACTAAAGTTTCAACTCCTTCTTTTGAGGAACATTAGCTGTGCCGTGCTTTTCAAAAAGGACTTGTCATAACTGATTGATGCCCATGTTAGCAACTCTTCTGAAATTACGTTGAAAGTAGACTAATGTGAGAGTTTCTCTTTAGAGATAATTCAAATTACTTGCATAGGAAGTGGCAGCAGGTCTGGGGATGTTGTAGCTCAGTGGCAGTGACCTTGCCTAGCTTGGGGCTGGCCTGCCATGGACTTTCACCCCAAACACTTGCAAGAAAAGAAAAGGGAGGGAAGGGAGAGAGAAAGTTGGAAGGGAGGAAGGCAAAGTTGGAGGGATGGATGGAGGTATAAAAGAAGGAAGCAGAAAAGGAGAAAAACCAGGAAGGGGGGAAGGAAGCAAGGAAGGTAGGAAATAGGGAGAGCACAAGGGCAGAAAAAGGACTGAGTCACTCAAACAAAAGGCAAGGGACACAAAGACCAATATAGGCCATAAAAGCTGTTTGAACAGTTTAGTCAGCTTTAGAATCTGAGTGACATCAAACTGAATGTTATTGTGACTGGATGGAATCTTCCTACTAACCCCGCCTTGGCCTGGCCTAAACCAAATCAAGGGGTGGGTGGCAGGGAGAGGAATTCTCTCTGGCTGGAGTGGGAGGGACCTAAACATGTGGCACTTGAGGATGCACTGGGTAGGGAAGGGGACAAGACTCCCCTGATGGGCAGTTGAGACAACAAGGCTCCTGGGAGCCCTTGATCAGGGCTCCCACCGCCATACGCACACCACCCACCATACGCTCAGCCCCTGAAGGGGCTCACAGTGGTCTGCTCCGTTGCCTGGTGCAGGTTGGAGTTCCGGACCAAACACCTGAGTGTCCACAGCCTGTGTTGGCCTGCCTGGGCAGGCTGTGGTTGTGGTGGCAAGAGCCAAAGCTGTCTTGGCGTGATGGAGGAGCCAAGGGCTGCCTCTCAGCCATACTAGTGGGTGGTTCTGGAAGAAGCACCCAGGGTTGTGGCAGCATTGTCCGAAGACATGAAGCCAGGCCATCTTCCTTATGGCTTTCCTTGGGAGTTGATGATGTGTACAGCTCTTGGATTTTTTGCTGTTCTCTCACTTGTCTGGAGAGCTTTTCAGTCGGTTAGTAGCAGGCTTTACGTGGGAAGAGAAAAAAGGCTGGCTCTAAATCTTGCTGGACTTATTGAGGCAAAATGTGGACTTCTTGATAAAGTGAGCCTTGTTGAAAAAGAACATAAAGGCTTAGACTCATCTTTAAAGGATTCCAGGTTTGAGAAGGGTTCAAGGGAAGCACAACAGCTGGAGGCAACCTACGAAAAGCTGCATAGGTCCGAATCCAGCCATGGCGTTGAAATGCTCTTTCTAGAAGAAGAGCTCAAAGCACAGAAGGGTAAACATGGTCAACAGGATGAAACGATGGCGCATCTATCAAGAGGGATACAGTCCCTCCAAGGTGAATCTGAATCCCTCAGATCACAAATAGCTGAAGCCAAAACAAACTGGAGACTCTTTCAAGTGAATGAGGAAGAACTGAAGCTGGCAATCAAAGAGGTTTTGAATGAAGGATCCCTACTTCCGCAAACGCAGAGACCAACAATACAAGGAGAAGCTGAAGCACAGAGGGAACAAGGAGGTGTCCAATATAAAGCAAAAATCATATTAGAGGACTCTAAAGTAGCTGGAGAACAAGTTCTAAGGGACACCGAAAATCACATGGAGTCTCTGAGTGAATGCTTGCTGAAGATCAAGGATAGATCTTCTCCAAGCCTGGGAGCCCAAAGGGATGGTGGTCACCTGGAACTGGGAAAGACGAGTGAACCCGAAATTGGTGCTCACTTGGAGGATGAGTCCAAAGGAGCTTTGAGGAACCTGGTTTATGGTGATAAGCTAAAGGCCTCCTTAGAAATCTTGGAAGGAGGAAGAAATCAAAAATGTACTTTCTCATCTGAAGTGGAGAAAACCACGGAAGACCTTACAGAACACCTTAAAAGTCTGCAGACTGAACAGGCATCCTTGCAGTCAGAAAATGCACAGCTACAAAGTGAGAATGAGACCCTACAGAAGAACTTGAAAGTCATGATGGAACGCTATCAAGAAAATACGATGAAACTGCACAGGAAATTAAGAGTGGAGGAAAACTACCGTGTGGAGCAAGAGGAGGAACTTTCCAAAGTCGAAGAAAAGATGAGCCATACAATAAAAGAGCTGGAGACCTACAGAAAGAGAGCCCAATATCTTGAAGAACAATTGCAGAGTACCATTCATTCCTGTCTGGGGAAGATTATTTCCTCTGAGAAAGAAGCACATGCCAGTGAGTTGGCAGCTCGGATTCCTGAAAGAAACCTCAGCTATTTCAGGAAACAAAATGCACGCAACAGACAAAAATTAACTGAGAAGGAGCTGAGATTTGAACTTGTAGGAAAAGATCCCTATGATGCACTGGATGTTTCCAACTCAGCAATGGGCCATCACCAATAGGTCACCCTTCATCTGAAAGGAGACCTCCTCATTTTGAAAAGAGTGGTCCACTCACACTCTCACCTTTCACTCCAGTGGGAGGAGGAAGAGGGTCAAGGGGCCCTGGAGAATCCTCTGGACCATGCGACTAGCAGTAAAGGAAGAGAATCCAGCTGTCATAAGTTCACTGATTTTCAGAGAGCACCTTCTCAGACTGGGCCCCTCTCTCCTCCAGGGGAACAGGCCAGCAGGCTGATGATCCCTACGCCAGGCCAACCATATTCTTCTGATGCACGTCTTCCTCTACAAAGGCAAGATAGGTTTTACTCAAATTGTGGTAGAGCATCGCGACCAGCAGAACACAGAATTCCTAATATGCCTCCTTTGGACTCTGATGTGCCTGATTCACCTCTCCATGCTGAAAACCAAGCAACTGGCTCTGGCTCTGTGTTGGCACCTTTCCCTCCAGTCAGAGGTGCCTTGTTTCCAGTTGACCCAAGGAGTCAGTTCCTGAGAAGAGGACCTTTTTTTTCCTCCACCTCTCCCAGGAAACTTGTCTGGGAACCTGGAGATTATTTTCCACCTGACCCGCCACCCACTCCATTTCCAATGTGATGTGTCTATGCAGGGAGGGGGTTTTCCTCACAATCTTCCCCCAACAGCTGGAATTCAGCCCTCTACACCCCCATTCTGAAAGTACAAGTGAGTTCCCTGAAGGGTTCCTTCCACCTGCAAATGAGCCTGTTACTCAACAGCCAGAACCAAACAAGAAACCTCACGCTGTTGCTCTCTCTTCAAATGTAATTTGACTTATCTCTCATTTTTAGTTTTTAAGTAACTGCTTTTACTTCAGTGATTGACTATACTTTGGCTCCAATTGAAGCTCAATGAAACAATAATTCTTAAGATAGTATTTTGTGAATAAAGATGGTTTACGTAGGAATCTTCTGAGTAAATTATTCCTATTTTATTTTATTCCAGAGAACAGCATTTAATCTGATGAAGCCACTCTTACATAAACAAGAATGGGAGTTCTAGGTACTTGTAATCTAGCTGATGGAAATATCTTTTAAACTCCCAACAAAGAAGTGTATTTAGTATGACTGTAGCAAATGTAAAGTGACTTTAGGCTTAATGAAGAATTGTCACTGATTTACAGACTGGTTGGGCATTTCAGCTAGTTTTTCCATATCGGAATAACTAGAGCATGGGAGGACTAAAGGAGAGAACACAACTAAACATGTCACGGAAACAGGAGATCTCAACTACAAAGAAAAATGAAGACCTCTTGTTTATATTGGTTGCTTAAAACATTACATAGCTCTTGAGATACCATATTTCCTACATTAGATTCAAGTGAGTTATGAACTCCCATTTTCACCCCATATACAGATTGCACAATCACATTGTTTACACATCCACATTTTTACAAAATGCCATATTAGTACCTGTTGTATTCTGCTACCTTTTCTAGCCTCTACTATCCCCCCTCTCCTGCCCTCCCATCTTCTCTCTCTATCCCATCTGCTGTAATTTAACCCTTGGGAATTGGAAACCACACTTTAAACTCACTCTCCTCCCCTTGTTCCCTTCTGTCAAATTACTCATCATCTTCTTCTATTTCTCCTCCTCCTCCTCCTCCTTATACCTTTAATTCATTCATCGTACACTCATGCATTGGTTCATTCATTCCTTTCACATATGGTGTTGGGGATCCAATCAGGACCTTTGAAAGTGTGAAGCCAGCACTCTAGTGCTGAGCCAAAACCCCAGCACCTGTCTTTTTGATTTTATGACTGTTTATATGAAATTGAGAATCGCATTCTGCTATGGTTTACTGATATGTGGATTGACCTAGTCCTTGTTTTCTGGGAGACTTTTGGAAAATATACATGAATTATTAGGAGATTGAAATGAAGAAACAAAGAGGAAATTCCCCAGTTTCTTATTCTTAGAGTCCATACTCTGACTCTGCCTACCTACTGTAAAAACTTTTAAACCCTTACTCCCCATTTCTATATCATTGCCAACAAGTGAACATTCACTGCCCTACAACAAACCAGAGAACTCACATTGAACAATGTTTCCCCAGTAGAGACCAAGACACAATACTTATTAAAAAAAATACCCTAGTTATGAGTTAGCCGGTAAAGCTTTATTTGAGTGTTAAATGTGCTCTAATTATGTGTTTGTGTGTTTGTTGATGTGTGTGGTGTGTGGGTGTGTGTGCTTGTGTGTGAAACAAGCACTGAGGTGTAAAATAAATGCAGGATTGCAACGGCCTTCTTAAAAATAAGAAGCAACTTTATCACATTTGAAGCCCAGTGAAGAATCTGCCTGATACTTAACCTACAATTAATTGAAATGTGAAAAATTCAGGCCTCGAAAAACAAAGCCAACATACATACTGAATCTAATCAGTCTGTCTCACCTGTTTTCTAATCACTCCTTTCAATAAACCTAAATTGCCAGCATAAAACATCAGTTGTTCTAAACGAGTGGACGGATGTCCCCTGTCATGGGCTGTGTAAAATACATGGACGATCCGGCACTGATTGTTATCTAGAATGACTTCTGCCTGAACTACTATTGGAGAATTGTTGCTGATATACTGCGGTTCTTATACCAGTAAACTGGAATGAAGGTAATTTCAGGCTGCAAAGGAATAAATTGATTTTACTAACTGGTTTTTGGAAAACACTGCCATGAAAAATTATCAATATGTTCATAAAGGCATCTACATGTCTCTTCACAAGGGTTTTACTTAATGGGGGAGGTGGTGAGGTCTGGATATAACTGAACTGTCCATTAGTAGGTAGAACAATATCATGGGGATCAGAGTGCACATTCCGGTTGGACCTCAATCTAGGTAACATGGATTCATCTCTGTGTAATAGGCCTGCTTCTGAAAAACACAATGTCGAGCTCCAAAAGCAGAACGATACTTTCAGAATACCATGTTATGTTTGTAAATACATAGACAGATAGATATACAGAAATCAAAAATCTGAAAACGGTCTGGAAGTGTACATTTCTATAACTTACAATGTCAGTAGTGGGGGATTAATAGCAGATCAAGAAGACTGTATCTGCATGAGAAATGGTTCAATTTTTGAAGGAGTTTTTTAAATGAAAATGGACAAAAGATTTAAAGGGTTACAGTAAGTGTTGAGGAGTGACTTGGCAAAAGGAGCACAGAGGTGAGAAAGAATTAAGTAGAGTTCAATAGAACCAGGTATAATTTCTGTACACATGACTCCATGAACAGGAGCAAAGGGGACACTTAAAGAAATCATAGGACTAAAGAGAGATCAGGAGGGTTTGTACTAGTCTAGAAATGCTGACCTGAAAACCAACTAAAGTTTCAACTCCTTCTTTTGAGGAACATTAGCTGTGCCGTGCTTTTCAAAAAGGACTTGTCATAACTGATTGATGCCCATGTTAGCAACTCTTCTGAAATTACGTTGAAAGTAGACTAATGTGAGAGTTTCTCTTTAGAGATAATTCAAATTACTTGCATAGGAAGTGGCAGCAGGTCTGGGGATGTTGTAGCTCAGTGGCAGTGACCTTGCCTAGCTTGGGGCTGGCCTGCCATGGACTTTCACCCCAAACACTTGCAAGAAAAGAAAAGGGAGGGAAGGGAGAGAGAAAGTTGGAAGGGAGGAAGGCAAAGTTGGAGGGATGGATGGAGGTATAAAAGAAGGAAGCAGAAAAGGAGAAAAACCAGGAAGGGGGGAAGGAAGCAAGGAAGGTAGGAAATAGGGAGAGCACAAGGGCAGAAAAAGGACTGAGTCACTCAAACAAAAGGCAAGGGACACAAAGACCAATATAGGCCATAAAAGCTGTTTGAACAGTTTAGTCAGCTTTAGAATCTGAGTGACATCAAACTGAATGTTATTGTGACTGGATGGAATCTTCCTACTAACCCCGCCTTGGCCTGGCCTAAACCAAATCAAGGGGTGGGTGGCAGGGAGAGGAATTCTCTCTGGCTGGAGTGGGAGGGACCTAAACATGTGGCACTTGAGGATGCACTGGGTAGGGAAGGGGACAAGACTCCCCTGATGGGCAGTTGAGACAACAAGGCTCCTGGGAGCCCTTGATCAGGGCTCCCACCGCCATACGCACACCACCCACCATACGCTCAGCCCCTGAAGGGGCTCACAGTGGTCTGCTCCGTTGCCTGGTGCAGGTTGGAGTTCCGGACCAAACACCTGAGTGTCCACAGCCTGTGTTGGCCTGCCTGGGCAGGCTGTGGTTGTGGTGGCAAGAGCCAAAGCTGTCTTGGCGTGATGGAGGAGCCAAGGGCTGCCTCTCAGCCATACTAGTGGGTGGTTCTGGAAGAAGCACCCAGGGTTGTGGCAGCATTGTCCGAAGACATGAAGCCAGGCCATCTTCCTTATGGCTTTCCTTGGGAGTTGATGATGTGTACAGCTCTTGGATTTTTTGCTGTTCTCTCACTTGTCTGGAGAGCTTTTCAGTCGGTTAGTAGCAGGCTTTACGTGGGAAGAGAAAAAAGGCTGGCTCTAAATCTTGCTGGACTTATTGAGGCAAAATGTGGACTTCTTGATAAAGTGAGCCTTGTTGAAAAAGAACATAAAGGCTTAGACTCATCTTTAAAGGATTCCAGGTTTGAGAAGGGTTCAAGGGAAGCACAACAGCTGGAGGCAACCTACGAAAAGCTGCATAGGTCCGAATCCAGCCATGGCGTTGAAATGCTCTTTCTAGAAGAAGAGCTCAAAGCACAGAAGGCTAAACATGGTCAACAGGATGAAACGATGGCGCATCTATCAAGAGGGATACAGTCCCTCCAAGGTGAATCTGAATCCCTCAGATCACAAATAGCTGAAGCCAAAACAAACTGGAGACTCTTTCAAGTGAATGAGGAAGAACTGAAGCTGGCAATCAAAGAGGTTTTGAATGAAGGATCCCTACTTCCGCAAACGCAGAGACCAACAATACAAGGAGAAGCTGAAGCACAGAGGGAACAAGGAGGTGTCCAATATAAAGCAAAAATCATATTAGAGGACTCTAAAGTAGCTGGAGAACAAGTTCTAAGGGACACCGAAAATCACATGGAGTCTCTGAGTGAATGCTTGCTGAAGATCAAGGATAGATCTTCTCCAAGCCTGGGAGCCCAAAGGGATGGTGGTCACCTGGAACTGGGAAAGACGAGTGAACCCGAAATTGGTGCTCACTTGGAGGATGAGTCCAAAGGAGCTTTGAGGAACCTGGTTTATGGTGATAAGCTAAAGGCCTCCTTAGAAATCTTGGAAGGAGGAAGAAATCAAAAATGTACTTTCTCATCTGAAGTGGAGAAAACCACGGAAGACCTTACAGAACACCTTAAAAGTCTGCAGACTGAACAGGCATCCTTGCAGTCAGAAAATGCACAGCTACAAAGTGAGAATGAGACCCTACAGAAGAACTTGAAAGTCATGATGGAACGCTATCAAGAAAATACGATGAAACTGCACAGGAAATTAAGAGTGGAGGAAAACTACCGTGTGGAGCAAGAGGAGGAACTTTCCAAAGTCGAAGAAAAGATGAGCCATACAATAAAAGAGCTGGAGACCTACAGAAAGAGAGCCCAATATCTTGAAGAACAATTGCAGAGTACCATTCATTCCTGTCTGGGGAAGATTATTTCCTCTGAGAAAGAAGCACATGCCAGTGAGTTGGCAGCTCGGATTCCTGAAAGAAACCTCAGCTATTTCAGGAAACAAAATGCACGCAACAGACAAAAATTAACTGAGAAGGAGCTGAGATTTGAACTTGTAGGAAAAGATCCCTATGATGCACTGGATGTTTCCAACTCAGCAATGGGCCATCACCAATAGGTCACCCTTCATCTGAAAGGAGACCTCCTCATTTTGAAAAGAGTGGTCCACTCACACTCTCACCTTTCACTCCAGTGGGAGGAGGAAGAGGGTCAAGGGGCCCTGGAGAATCCTCTGGACCATGCGACTAGCAGTAAAGGAAGAGAATCCAGCTGTCATAAGTTCACTGATTTTCAGAGAGCACCTTCTCAGACTGGGCCCCTCTCTCCTCCAGGGGAACAGGCCAGCAGGCTGATGATCCCTCCGCCAGGCCAACCATATTCTTCTGATGCACGTCTTCCTCTACAAAGGCAAGATAGGTTTTACTCAAATTGTGGTAGAGCATCGCGACCAGCAGAACACAGAATTCCTAATATGCCTCCTTTGGACTCTGATGTGCCTGATTCACCTCTCCATGCTGAAAACCAAGCAACTGGCTCTGGCTCTGTGTTGGCACCTTTCCCTCCAGTCAGAGGTGCCTTGTTTCCAGTTGACCCAAGGAGTCAGTTCCTGAGAAGAGGACCTTTTTTTTCCTCCACCTCTCCCAGGAAACTTGTCTGGGAACCTGGAGATTATTTTCCACCTGACCCGCCACCCACTCCATTTCCAATGTGATGTGTCTATGCAGGGAGGGGGTTTTCCTCACAATCTTCCCCCAACAGCTGGAATTCAGCCCTCTACACCCCCATTCTGAAAGTACAAGTGAGTTCCCTGAAGGGTTCCTTCCACCTGCAAATGAGCCTGTTACTCAACATCCAGAACCAAACAAGAAACCTCACGCTGTTGCTCTCTCTTCAAATGTAATTTGACTTATCTCTCATTTTTAGTTTTTAAGTAACTGCTTTTACTTCAGTGATTGACTATACTTTGGCTCCAATTGAAGCTCAATGAAACAATAATTCTTAAGATAGTATTTTGTGAATAAAGATGGTTTACGTAGGAATCTTCTGAGTAAATTATTCCTATTTTATTTTATTCCAGAGAACAGCATTTAATCTGATGAAGCCACTCTTACATAAACAAGAATGGGAGTTCTAGGTACTTGTAATCTAGCTGATGGAAATATCTTTTAAACTCCCAACAAAGAAGTGTATTTAGTATGACTGTAGCAAATGTAAAGTGACTTTAGGCTTAATGAAGAATTGTCACTGATTTACAGACTGGTTGGGCATTTCAGCTAGTTTTTCCATATCGGAATAACTAGAGCATGGGAGGACTAAAGGAGAGAACACAACTAAACATGTCACGGAAACAGGAGATCTCAACTACAAAGAAAAATGAAGACCTCTTGTTTATATTGGTTGCTTAAAACATTACATAGCTCTTGAGATACCATATTTCCTACATTAGATTCAAGTGAGTTATGAACTCCCATTTTCACCCCATATACAGATTGCACAATCACATTGTTTACACATCCACATTTTTACAAAATGCCATATTAGTACCTGTTGTATTCTGCTACCTTTTCTAGCCTCTACTATCCCCCCTCTCCTGCCCTCCCATCTTCTCTCTCTATCCCATCTGCTGTAATTTAACCCTTGGGAATTGGAAACCACACTTTAAACTCACTCTCCTCCCCTTGTTCCCTTCTGTCAAATTACTCATCATCTTCTTCTATTTCTCCTCCTCCTCCTCCTCCTTATACCTTTAATTCATTCATCGTACACTCATGCATTGGTTCATTCATTCCTTTCACATATGGTGTTGGGGATCCAATCAGGACCTTTGAAAGTGTGAAGCCAGCACTCTAGTGCTGAGCCAAAACCCCAGCACCTGTCTTTTTGATTTTATGACTGTTTATATGAAATTGAGAATCGCATTCTGCTATGGTTTACTGATATGTGGATTGACCTAGTCCTTGTTTTCTGGGAGACTTTTGGAAAATATACATGAATTATTAGGAGATTGAAATGAAGAAACAAAGAGGAAATTCCCCAGTTTCTTATTCTTAGAGTCCATACTCTGACTCTGCCTACCTACTGTAAAAACTTTTAAACCCTTACTCCCCATTTCTATATCATTGCCAACAAGTGAACATTCACTGCCCTACAACAAACCAGAGAACTCACATTGAACAATGTTTCCCCAGTAGAGACCAAGACACAATACTTATTAAAAAAATACCCTAGTTATGAGTTAGCAGGTAAAGCTTTATTTGAGTGTTAAATGTGCTCTAATTATGTGTTTGTGTGTTTGTTGATGTGTGTGGTGTGTGGGTGTGTGTGCTTGTGTGTGAAACAAGCACTGAGGTGTAAAATAAATGCAGGATTGCAACGGCCTTCTTAAAAATAAGAAGCAACTTTATCACATTTGAAGCCCAGTGAAGAATCTGCCTGATACTTAACCTACAATTAATTGAAATGTGAAAAATTCAGGCCTCGAAAAACAAAGCCAACATACATACTGAATCTAATCAGTCTGTCCCACCTGTTTTCTAATCACTCCTTTCAATAAACCTAAATTGCCAGCATAAAACATCAGTTGTTCTAAACGAGTGGACGGATGTCCCCTGTCATGGGCTGTGTAAAATACATGGACGATCCGGCACTGATTGTTATCTAGAATGACTTCTGCCTGAACTACTATTGGAGAATTGTTGCTGATATACTGCGGTTCTTATACCAGTAAACTGGAATGAAGGTAATTTCAGGCTGCAAAGGAATAAATTGATTTTACTAACTGGTTTTTTGGAAAACACTGCCATGAAAAATTATCAATATGTTCATAAAGGCATCTACATGTCTCTTCACAAGGGTTTTACTTAATGGGGGAGGTGGTGAGGTCTGGATATAACTGAACTGTCCATTAGTAGGTAGAACAATATCATGGGGATCAGAGTGCACATTCCGGTTGGACCTCAATCTAGGTAACATGGATTCATCTCTGTGTAATAGGCCTGCTTCTGAAAAACACAATGTCGAGCTCCAAAAGCAGAACGATACTTTCAGAATACCATGTTATGTTTGTAAATACATAGACAGATAGATATACAGAAATCAAAAATCTGAAAACGGTCTGGGAGTGTACATTTCTATAACTTACAATGTCAGTAGTGGGGGATTAATAGCAGATCAAGAAGACTGTATCTGCATGAGAAATGGTTCAATTTTTGAAGGAGTTTTTTAAATGAAAATGGACAAAAGATTTAAAGGGTTACAGTAAGTGTTGAGGAATGACTTGGCAAAAGGAGCACAGAGGTGAGAAAGAATTAAGTAGAGTTCAATAGAACCAGGTATAATTTCTGTACACATGACTCCATGAACAGGAGCAAAGGGGACACTTAAAGAAATCATAGGACTAAAGAGAGATCAGGAGGGTTTGTACTAGTCTAGAAATGCTGACCTGAAAACCAACTAAAGTTTCAACTCCTTCTTTTGAGGAACATTAGCTGTGCCGTGCTTTTCAAAAAGGACTTGTCATAACTGATTGATGCCCATGTTAGCAACTCTTCTGAAATTACGTTGAAAGTAGACTAATGTGAGAGTTTCTCTTTAGAGATAATTCAAATTACTTGCATAGGAAGTGGCAGCAGGTCTGGGGATGTTGTAGCTCAGTGGCAGTGACCTTGCCTAGCTTGGGGCTGGCCTGCCATGGACTTTCACCCCAAACACTTGCAAGAAAAGAAAAGGGAGGGAAGGGAGAGAGAAAGTTGGAAGGGAGGAAGGCAAAGTTGGAGGGATGGATGGAGGTATAAAAGAAGGAAGCAGAAAAGGAGAAAAACCAGGAAGGGGGGAAGGAAGCAAGGAAGGTAGGAAATAGGGAGAGCACAAGGGCAGAAAAAGGACTGAGTCACTCAAACAAAAGGCAAGGGACACAAAGACCAATATAGGCCATAAAAGCTGTTTGAACAGTTTAGTCAGCTTTAGAATCTGAGTGACATCAAACTGAATGTTATTGTGACTGGATGGAATCTTCCTACTAACCCCGCCTTGGCCTGGCCTAAACCAAATCAAGGGGTGGGTGGCAGGGAGAGGAATTCTCTCTGGCTGGAGTGGGAGGGACCTAAACATGTGGCACTTGAGGATGCACTGGGTAGGGAAGGGGACAAGACTCCCCTGATGGGCAGTTGAGACAACAAGGCTCCTGGGAGCCCTTGATCAGGGCTCCCACCGCCATACGCACACCACCCACCATACGCTCAGCCCCTGAAGGGGCTCACAGTGGTCTGCTCCGTTGCCTGGTGCAGGTTGGAGTTCCGGACCAAACACCTGAGTGTCCACAGCCTGTGTTGGCCTGCCTGGGCAGGCTGTGGTTGTGGTGGCAAGAGCCAAAGCTGTCTTGGCGTGATGGAGGAGCCAAGGGCTGCCTCTCAGCCATACTAGTGGGTGGTTCTGGAAGAAGCACCCAGGGTTGTGGCAGCATTGTCCGAAGACATGAAGCCAGGCCATCTTCCTTATGGCTTTCCTTGGGAGTTGATGATGTGTACAGCTCTTGGATTTTTTGCTGTTCTCTCACTTGTCTGGAGAGCTTTTCAGTCGGTTAGTAGCAGGCTTTACGTGGGAAGAGAAAAAAGGCTGGCTCTAAATCTTGCTGGACTTATTGAGGCAAAATGTGGACTTCTTGATAAAGTGAGCCTTGTTGAAAAAGAACATAAAGGCTTAGACTCATCTTTAAAGGATTCCAGGTTTGAGAAGGGTTCAAGGGAAGCACAACAGCTGGAGGCAACCTACGAAAAGCTGCATAGGTCCGAATCCAGCCATGGCGTTGAAATGCTCTTTCTAGAAGAAGAGCTCAAAGCACAGAAGGCTAAACATGGTCAACAGGATGAAACGATGGCGCATCTATCAAGAGGGATACAGTCCCTCCAAGGTGAATCTGAATCCCTCAGATCACAAATAGCTGAAGCCAAAACAAACTGGAGACTCTTTCAAGTGAATGAGGAAGAACTGAAGCTGGCAATCAAAGAGGTTTTGAATGAAGGATCCCTACTTCCGCAAACGCAGAGACCAACAATACAAGGAGAAGCTGAAGCACAGAGGGAACAAGGAGGTGTCCAATATAAAGCAAAAATCATATTAGAGGACTCTAAAGTAGCTGGAGAACAAGTTCTAAGGGACACCGAAAATCACATGGAGTCTCTGAGTGAATGCTTGCTGAAGATCAAGGATAGATCTTCTCCAAGCCTGGGAGCCCAAAGGGATGGTGGTCACCTGGAACTGGGAAAGACGAGTGAACCCGAAATTGGTGCTCACTTGGAGGATGAGTCCAAAGGAGCTTTGAGGAACCTGGTTTATGGTGATAAGCTAAAGGCCTCCTTAGAAATCTTGGAAGGAGGAAGAAATCAAAAATGTACTTTCTCATCTGAAGTGGAGAAAACCACGGAAGACCTTACAGAACACCTTAAAAGTCTGCAGACTGAACAGGCATCCTTGCAGTCAGAAAATGCACAGCTACAAAGTGAGAATGAGACCCTACAGAAGAACTTGAAAGTCATGATGGAACGCTATCAAGAAAATACGATGAAACTGCACAGGAAATTAAGAGTGGAGGAAAACTACCGTGTGGAGCAAGAGGAGGAACTTTCCAAAGTCGAAGAAAAGATGAGCCATACAATAAAAGAGCTGGAGACCTACAGAAAGAGAGCCCAATATCTTGAAGAACAATTGCAGAGTACCATTCATTCCTGTCTGGGGAAGATTATTTCCTCTGAGAAAGAAGCACATGCCAGTGAGTTGGCAGCTCGGATTCCTGAAAGAAACCTCAGCTATTTCAGGAAACAAAATGCACGCAACAGACAAAAATTAACTGAGAAGGAGCTGAGATTTGAACTTGTAGGAAAAGATCCCTATGATGCACTGGATGTTTCCAACTCAGCAATGGGCCATCACCAATAGGTCACCCTTCATCTGAAAGGAGACCTCCTCATTTTGAAAAGAGTGGTCCACTCACACTCTCACCTTTCACTCCAGTGGGAGGAGGAAGAGGGTCAAGGGGCCCTGGAGAATCCTCTGGACCATGCGACTAGCAGTAAAGGAAGAGAATCCAGCTGTCATAAGTTCACTGATTTTCAGAGAGCACCTTCTCAGACTGGGCCCCTCTCTCCTCCAGGGGAACAGGCCAGCAGGCTGATGATCCCTCCGCCAGGCCAACCATATTCTTCTGATGCACGTCTTCCTCTACAAAGGCAAGATAGGTTTTACTCAAATTGTGGTAGAGCATCGCGACCAGCAGAACACAGAATTCCTAATATGCCTCCTTTGGACTCTGATGTGCCTGATTCACCTCTCCATGCTGAAAACCAAGCAACTGGCTCTGGCTCTGTGTTGGCACCTTTCCCTCCAGTCAGAGGTGCCTTGTTTCCAGTTGACCCAAGGAGTCAGTTCCTGAGAAGAGGACCTTTTTTTTCCTCCACCTCTCCCAGGAAACTTGTCTGGGAACCTGGAGATTATTTTCCACCTGACCCGCCACCCACTCCATTTCCAATGTGATGTGTCTATGCAGGGAGGGGGTTTTCCTCACAATCTTCCCCCAACAGCTGGAATTCAGCCCTCTACACCCCCATTCTGAAAGTACAAGTGAGTTCCCTGAAGGGTTCCTTCCACCTGCAAATGAGCCTGTTACTCAACATCCAGAACCAAACAAGAAACCTCACGCTGTTGCTCTCTCTTCAAATGTAATTTGACTTATCTCTCATTTTTAGTTTTTAAGTAACTGCTTTTACTTCAGTGATTGACTATACTTTGGCTCCAATTGAAGCTCAATGAAACAATAATTCTTAAGATAGTATTTTGTGAATAAAGATGGTTTACGTAGGAATCTTCTGAGTAAATTATTCCTATTTTATTTTATTCCAGAGAACAGCATTTAATCTGATGAAGCCACTCTTACATAAACAAGAATGGGAGTTCTAGGTACTTGTAATCTAGCTGATGGAAATATCTTTTAAACTCCCAACAAAGAAGTGTATTTAGTATGACTGTAGCAAATGTAAAGTGACTTTAGGCTTAATGAAGAATTGTCACTGATTTACAGACTGGTTGGGCATTTCAGCTACTTTTTCCATATCGGAATAACTAGAGCATGGGAGGACTAAAGGAGAGAACACAACTAAACATGTCACGGAAACAGGAGATCTCAACTACAAAGAAAAATGAAGACCTCTTGTTTATATTGGTTGCTTAAAACATTACATAGCTCTTGAGATACCATATTTCCTACATTAGATTCAAGTGAGTTATGAACTCCCATTTTCACCCCATATACAGATTGCACAATCACATTGTTTACACATCCACATTTTTACAAAATGCCATATTAGTACCTGTTGTATTCTGCTACCTTTTCTAGCCTCTACTATCCCCCCTCTCCTGCCCTCCCATCTTCTCTCTCTATCCCATCTGCTGTAATTTAACCCTTGGGAATTGGAAACCACACTTTAAACTCACTCTCCTCCCCTTGTTCCCTTCTGTCAAATTACTCATCATCTTCTTCTATTTCTCCTCCTCCTCCTCCTCCTTATACCTTTAATTCATTCATCGTACACTCATGCATTGGTTCATTCATTCCTTTCACATATGGTGTTGGGGATCCAATCAGGACCTTTGAAAGTGTGAAGCCAGCACTCTAGTGCTGAGCCAAAACCCCAGCACCTGTCTTTTTGATTTTATGACTGTTTATATGAAATTGAGAATCGCATTCTGCTATGGTTTACTGATATGTGGATTGACCTAGTCCTTGTTTTCTGGGAGACTTTTGGAAAATATACATGAATTATTAGGAGATTGAAATGAAGAAACAAAGAGGAAATTCCCCAGTTTCTTATTCTTAGAGTCCATACTCTGACTCTGCCTACCTACTGTAAAAACTTTTAAACCCTTACTCCCCATTTCTATATCATTGCCAACAAGTGAACATTCACTGCCCTACAACAAACCAGAGAACTCACATTGAACAATGTTTCCCCAGTAGAGACCAAGACACAATACTTATTAAAAAAAATACCCTAGTTATGAGTTAGCCGGTAAAGCTTTATTTGAGTGTTAAATGTGCTCTAATTATGTGTTTGTGTGTTTGTTGATGTGTGTGGTGTGTGGGTGTGTGTGCTTGTGTGTGAAACAAGCACTGAGGTGTAAAATAAATGCAGGATTGCAACGGCCTTCTTAAAAATAAGAAGCAACTTTATCACATTTGAAGCCCAGTGAAGAATCTGCCTGATACTTAACCTACAATTAATTGAAATGTGAAAAATTCAGGCCTCGAAAAACAAAGCCAACATACATACTGAATCTAATCAGTCTGTCTCACCTGTTTTCTAATCACTCCTTTCAATAAACCTAAATTGCCAGCATAAAACATCAGTTGTTCTAAACGAGTGGACGGATGTCCCCTGTCATGGGCTGTGTAAAATACATGGACGATCCGGCACTGATTGTTATCTAGAATGACTTCTGCCTGAACTACTATTGGAGAATTGTTGCTGATATACTGCGGTTCTTATACCAGTAAACTGGAATGAAGGTAATTTCAGGCTGCAAAGGAATAAATTGATTTTACTAACTGGTTTTTGGAAAACACTGCCATGAAAAATTATCAATATGTTCATAAAGGCATCTACATGTCTCTTCACAAGGGTTTTACTTAATGGGGGAGGTGGTGAGGTCTGGATATAACTGAACTGTCCATTAGTAGGTAGAACAATATCATGGGGATCAGAGTGCACATTCCGGTTGGACCTCAATCTAGGTAACATGGATTCATCTCTGTGTAATAGGCCTGCTTCTGAAAAACACAATGTCGAGCTCCAAAAGCAGAACGATACTTTCAGAATACCATGTTATGTTTGTAAATACATAGACAGATAGATATACAGAAATCAAAAATCTGAAAACGGTCTGGAAGTGTACATTTCTATAACTTACAATGTCAGTAGTGGGGGATTAATAGCAGATCAAGAAGACTGTATCTGCATGAGAAATGGTTCAATTTTTGAAGGAGTTTTTTAAATGAAAATGGACAAAAGATTTAAAGGGTTACAGTAAGTGTTGAGGAGTGACTTGGCAAAAGGAGCACAGAGGTGAGAAAGAATTAAGTAGAGTTCAATAGAACCAGGTATAATTTCTGTACACATGACTCCATGAACAGGAGCAAAGGGGACACTTAAAGAAATCATAGGACTAAAGAGAGATCAGGAGGGTTTGTACTAGTCTAGAAATGCTGACCTGAAAACCAACTAAAGTTTCAACTCCTTCTTTTGAGGAACATTAGCTGTGCCGTGCTTTTCAAAAAGGACTTGTCATAACTGATTGATGCCCATGTTAGCAACTCTTCTGAAATTACGTTGAAAGTAGACTAATGTGAGAGTTTCTCTTTAGAGATAATTCAAATTACTTGCATAGGAAGTGGCAGCAGGTCTGGGGATGTTGTAGCTCAGTGGCAGTGACCTTGCCTAGCTTGGGGCTGGCCTGCCATGGACTTTCACCCCAAACACTTGCAAGAAAAGAAAAGGGAGGGAAGGGAGAGAGAAAGTTGGAAGGGAGGAAGGCAAAGTTGGAGGGATGGATGGAGGTATAAAAGAAGGAAGCAGAAAAGGAGAAAAACCAGGAAGGGGGGAAGGAAGCAAGGAAGGTAGGAAATAGGGAGAGCACAAGGGCAGAAAAAGGACTGAGTCACTCAAACAAAAGGCAAGGGACACAAAGACCAATATAGGCCATAAAAGCTGTTTGAACAGTTTAGTCAGCTTTAGAATCTGAGTGACATCAAACTGAATGTTATTGTGACTGGATGGAATCTTCCTACTAACCCCGCCTTGGCCTGGCCTAAACCAAATCAAGGGGTGGGTGGCAGGGAGAGGAATTCTCTCTGGCTGGAGTGGGAGGGACCTAAACATGTGGCACTTGAGGATGCACTGGGTAGGGAAGGGGACAAGACTCCCCTGATGGGCAGTTGAGACAACAAGGCTCCTGGGAGCCCTTGATCAGGGCTCCCACCGCCATACGCACACCACCCACCATACGCTCAGCCCCTGAAGGGGCTCACAGTGGTCTGCTCCGTTGCCTGGTGCAGGTTGGAGTTCCGGACCAAACACCTGAGTGTCCACAGCCTGTGTTGGCCTGCCTGGGCAGGCTGTGGTTGTGGTGGCAAGAGCCAAAGCTGTCTTGGCGTGATGGAGGAGCCAAGGGCTGCCTCTCAGCCATACTAGTGGGTGGTTCTGGAAGAAGCACCCAGGGTTGTGGCAGCATTGTCCGAAGACATGAAGCCAGGCCATCTTCCTTATGGCTTTCCTTGGGAGTTGATGATGTGTACAGCTCTTGGATTTTTTGCTGTTCTCTCACTTGTCTGGAGAGCTTTTCAGTCGGTTAGTAGCAGGCTTTACGTGGGAAGAGAAAAAAGGCTGGCTCTAAATCTTGCTGGACTTATTGAGGCAAAATGTGGACTTCTTGATAAAGTGAGCCTTGTTGAAAAAGAACATAAAGGCTTAGACTCATCTTTAAAGGATTCCAGGTTTGAGAAGGGTTCAAGGGAAGCACAACAGCTGGAGGCAACCTACGAAAAGCTGCATAGGTCCGAATCCAGCCATGGCGTTGAAATGCTCTTTCTAGAAGAAGAGCTCAAAGCACAGAAGGCTAAACATGGTCAACAGGATGAAACGATGGCGCATCTATCAAGAGGGATACAGTCCCTCCAAGGTGAATCTGAATCCCTCAGATCACAAATAGCTGAAGCCAAAACAAACTGGAGACTCTTTCAAGTGAATGAGGAAGAACTGAAGCTGGCAATCAAAGAGGTTTTGAATGAAGGATCCCTACTTCCGCAAACGCAGAGACCAACAATACAAGGAGAAGCTGAAGCACAGAGGGAACAAGGAGGTGTCCAATATAAAGCAAAAATCATATTAGAGGACTCTAAAGTAGCTGGAGAACAAGTTCTAAGGGACACCGAAAATCACATGGAGTCTCTGAGTGAATGCTTGCTGAAGATCAAGGATAGATCTTCTCCAAGCCTGGGAGCCCAAAGGGATGGTGGTCACCTGGAACTGGGAAAGACGAGTGAACCCGAAATTGGTGCTCACTTGGAGGATGAGTCCAAAGGAGCTTTGAGGAACCTGGTTTATGGTGATAAGCTAAAGGCCTCCTTAGAAATCTTGGAAGGAGGAAGAAATCAAAAATGTACTTTCTCATCTGAAGTGGAGAAAACCACGGAAGACCTTACAGAACACCTTAAAAGTCTGCAGACTGAACAGGCATCCTTGCAGTCAGAAAATGCACAGCTACAAAGTGAGAATGAGACCCTACAGAAGAACTTGAAAGTCATGATGGAACGCTATCAAGAAAATACGATGAAACTGCACAGGAAATTAAGAGTGGAGGAAAACTACCGTGTGGAGCAAGAGGAGGAACTTTCCAAAGTCGAAGAAAAGATGAGCCATACAATAAAAGAGCTGGAGACCTACAGAAAGAGAGCCCAATATCTTGAAGAACAATTGCAGAGTACCATTCATTCCTGTCTGGGGAAGATTATTTCCTCTGAGAAAGAAGCACATGCCAGTGAGTTGGCAGCTCGGATTCCTGAAAGAAACCTCAGCTATTTCAGGAAACAAAATGCACGCAACAGACAAAAATTAACTGAGAAGGAGCTGAGATTTGAACTTGTAGGAAAAGATCCCTATGATGCACTGGATGTTTCCAACTCAGCAATGGGCCATCACCAATAGGTCACCCTTCATCTGAAAGGAGACCTCCTCATTTTGAAAAGAGTGGTCCACTCACACTCTCACCTTTCACTCCAGTGGGAGGAGGAAGAGGGTCAAGGGGCCCTGGAGAATCCTCTGGACCATGCGACTAGCAGTAAAGGAAGAGAATCCAGCTGTCATAAGTTCACTGATTTTCAGAGAGTACCTTCTCAGACTGGGCCCCTCTCTCCTCCAGGGGAACAGGCCAGCAGGCTGATGATCCCTCCGCCAGGCCAACCATATTCTTCTGATGCACGTCTTCCTCTACAAAGGCAAGATAGGTTTTACTCAAATTGTGGTAGAGCATCGCGACCAGCAGAACACAGAATTCCTAATATGCCTCCTTTGGACTCTGATGTGCCTGATTCACCTCTCCATGCTGAAAACCAAGCAACTGGCTCTGGCTCTGTGTTGGCACCTTTCCCTCCAGTCAGAGGTGCCTTGTTTCCAGTTGACCCAAGGAGTCAGTTCCTGAGAAGAGGACCTTTTTTTTCCTCCACCTCTCCCAGGAAACTTGTCTGGGAACCTGGAGATTATTTTCCACCTGACCCGCCACCCACTCCATTTCCAATGTGATGTGTCTATGCAGGGAGGGGGTTTTCCTCACAATCTTCCCCCAACAGCTGGAATTCAGCCCTCTACACCCCCATTCTGAAAGTACAAGTGAGTTCCCTGAAGGGTTCCTTCCACCTGCAAATGAGCCTGTTACTCAACATCCAGAACCAAACAAGAAACCTCACGCTGTTGCTCTCTCTTCAAATGTAATTTGACTTATCTCTCATTTTTAGTTTTTAAGTAACTGCTTTTACTTCAGTGATTGACTATACTTTGGCTCCAATTGAAGCTCAATGAAACAATAATTCTTAAGATAGTATTTTGTGAATAAAGATGGTTTACGTAGGAATCTTCTGAGTAAATTATTCCTATTTTATTTTATTCCAGAGAACAGCATTTAATCTGATGAAGCCACTCTTACATAAACAAGAATGGGAGTTCTAGGTACTTGTAATCTAGCTGATGGAAATATCTTTTAAACTCCCAACAAAGAAGTGTATTTAGTATGACTGTAGCAAATGTAAAGTGACTTTAGGCTTAATGAAGAATTGTCACTGATTTACAGACTGGTTGGGCATTTCAGCTAGTTTTTCCATATCGGAATAACTAGAGCATGGGAGGACTAAAGGAGAGAACACAACTAAACATGTCACGGAAACAGGAGATCTCAACTACAAAGAAAAATGAAGACCTCTTGTTTATATTGGTTGCTTAAAACATTACATAGCTCTTGAGATACCATATTTCCTACATTAGATTCAAGTGAGTTATGAACTCCCATTTTCACCCCATATACAGATTGCACAATCACATTGTTTACACATCCACATTTTTACAAAATGCCATATTTGTACCTGTTGTATTCTGCTACCTTTTCTAGCCTCTACTATCCCCCCTCTCCTGCCCTCCCATCTTCTCTCTCTATCCCATCTGCTGTAATTTAACCCTTGGGAATTGGAAACCACACTTTAAACTCACTCTCCTCCCCTTGTTCCCTTCTGTCAAATTACTCATCATCTTCTTCTATTTCTCCTCCTCCTCCTCCTCCTTATACCTTTAATTCATTCATCGTACACTCATGCATTGGTTCATTCATTCCTTTCACATATGGTGTTGGGGATCCAATCAGGACCTTTGAAAGTGTGAAGCCAGCACTCTAGTGCTGAGCCAAAACCCCAGCACCTGTCTTTTTGATTTTATGACTGTTTATATGAAATTGAGAATCGCATTCTGCTATGGTTTACTGATATGAGGATTGACCTAGTCCTTGTTTTCTGGGAGACTTTTGGAAAATATACATGAATTATTAGGAGATTGAAATGAAGAAACAAAGAGGAAATTCCCCAGTTTCTTATTCTTAGAGTCCATACTCTGACTCTGCCTACCTACTGTAAAAACTTTTAAACCCTTACTCCCCATTTCTATATCATTGCCAACAAGTGAACATTCACTGCCCTACAACAAACCAGAGAACTCACATTGAACAATGTTTCCCCAGTAGAGACCAAGACACAATACTTATTAAAAAAATACCCTAGTTATGAGTTAGCAGGTAAAGCTTTATTTGAGTGTTAAATGTGCTCTAATTATGTGTTTGTGTGTTTGTTGATGTGTGTGGTGTGTGGGTGTGTGTGCTTGTGTGTGAAACAAGCACTGAGGTGTAAAATAAATGCAGGATTGCAACGGCCTTCTTAAAAATAAGAAGCAACTTTATCACATTTGAAGCCCAGTGAAGAATCTGCCTGATACTTAACCTACAATTAATTGAAATGTGAAAAATTCAGGCCTCGAAAAACAAAGCCAACATACATACTGAATCTAATCAGTCTGTCTCACCTGTTTTCTAATCACTCCTTTCAATAAACCTAAATTGCCAGCATAAAACATCAGTTGTTCTAAACGAGTGGACGGATGTCCCCTGTCATGGGCTGTGTAAAATACATGGACGATCCGGCACTGATTGTTATCTAGAATGACTTCTGCCTGAACTACTATTGGAGAATTGTTGCTGATATACTGCGGTTCTTATACCAGTAAACTGGAATGAAGGTAATTTCAGGCTGCAAAGGAATAAATTGATTTTACTAACTGGTTTTTTGGAAAACACTGCCATGAAAAATTATCAATATGTTCATAAAGGCATCTACATGTCTCTTCACAAGGGTTTTACTTAATGGGGGAGGTGGTGAGGTCTGGATATAACTGAACTGTCCATTAGTAGGTAGAACAATATCATGGGGATCAGAGTGCACATTCCGGTTGGACCTCAATCTAGGTAACATGGATTCATCTCTGTGTAATAGGCCTGCTTCTGAAAAACACAATGTCGAGCTCCAAAAGCAGAACGATACTTTCAGAATACCATGTTATGTTTGTAAATACATAGACAGATAGATATACAGAAATCAAAAATCTGAAAACGGTCTGGAAGTGTACATTTCTATAACTTACAATGTCAGTAGTGGGGGATTAATAGCAGATCAAGAAGACTGTATCTGCATGAGAAATGGTTCAATTTTTGAAGGAGTTTTTTAAATGAAAATGGACAAAAGATTTAAAGGGTTACAGTAAGTGTTGAGGAATGACTTGGCAAAAGGAGCACAGAGGTGAGAAAGAATTAAGTAGAGTTCAATAGAACCAGGTATAATTTCTGTACACATGACTCCATGAACAGGAGCAAAGGGGACACTTAAAGAAATCATAGGACTAAAGAGAGATCAGGAGGGTTTGTACTAGTCTAGAAATGCTGACCTGAAAACCAACTAAAGTTTCAACTCCTTCTTTTGAGGAACATTAGCTGTGCCGTGCTTTTCAAAAAGGACTTGTCATAACTGATTGATGCCCATGTTAGCAACTCTTCTGAAATTACGTTGAAAGTAGACTAATGTGAGAGTTTCTCTTTAGAGATAATTCAAATTACTTGCATAGGAAGTGGCAGCAGGTCTGGGGATGTTGTAGCTCAGTGGCAGTGACCTTGCCTAGCTTGGGGCTGGCCTGCCATGGACTTTCACCCCAAACACTTGCAAGAAAAGAAAAGGGAGGGAAGGGAGAGAGAAAGTTGGAAGGGAGGAAGGCAAAGTTGGAGGGATGGATGGAGGTATAAAAGAAGGAAGCAGAAAAGGAGAAAAACCAGGAAGGGGGGAAGGAAGCAAGGAAGGTAGGAAATAGGGAGAGCACAAGGGCAGAAAAAGGACTGAGTCACTCAAACAAAAGGCAAGGGACACAAAGACCAATATAGGCCATAAAAGCTGTTTGAACAGTTTAGTCAGCTTTAGAATCTGAGTGACATCAAACTGAATGTTATTGTGACTGGATGGAATCTTCCTACTAACCCCGCCTTGGCCTGGCCTAAACCAAATCAAGGGGTGGGTGGCAGGGAGAGGAATTCTCTCTGGCTGGAGTGGGAGGGACCTAAACATGTGGCACTTGAGGATGCACTGGGTAGGGAAGGGGACAAGACTCCCCTGATGGGCAGTTGAGACAACAAGGCTCCTGGGAGCCCTTGATCAGGGCTCCCACCGCCATACGCACACCACCCACCATACGCTCAGCCCCTGAAGGGGCTCACAGTGGTCTGCTCCGTTGCCTGGTGCAGGTTGGAGTTCCGGACCAAACACCTGAGTGTCCACAGCCTGTGTTGGCCTGCCTGGGCAGGCTGTGGTTGTGGTGGCAAGAGCCAAAGCTGTCTTGGCGTGATGGAGGAGCCAAGGGCTGCCTCTCAGCCATACTAGTGGGTGGTTCTGGAAGAAGCACCCAGGGTTGTGGCAGCATTGTCCGAAGACATGAAGCCAGGCCATCTTCCTTATGGCTTTCCTTGGGAGTTGATGATGTGTACAGCTCTTGGATTTTTTGCTGTTCTCTCACTTGTCTGGAGAGCTTTTCAGTCGGTTAGTAGCAGGCTTTACGTGGGAAGAGAAAAAAGGCTGGCTCTAAATCTTGCTGGACTTATTGAGGCAAAATGTGGACTTCTTGATAAAGTGAGCCTTGTTGAAAAAGAACATAAAGGCTTAGACTCATCTTTAAAGGATTCCAGGTTTGAGAAGGGTTCAAGGGAAGCACAACAGCTGGAGGCAACCTACGAAAAGCTGCATAGGTCCGAATCCAGCCATGGCGTTGAAATGCTCTTTCTAGAAGAAGAGCTCAAAGCACAGAAGGCTAAACATGGTCAACAGGATGAAACGATGGCGCATCTATCAAGAGGGATACAGTCCCTCCAAGGTGAATCTGAATCCCTCAGATCACAAATAGCTGAAGCCAAAACAAACTGGAGACTCTTTCAAGTGAATGAGGAAGAACTGAAGCTGGCAATCAAAGAGGTTTTGAATGAAGGATCCCTACTTCCGCAAACGCAGAGACCAACAATACAAGGAGAAGCTGAAGCACAGAGGGAACAAGGAGGTGTCCAATATAAAGCAAAAATCATATTAGAGGACTCTAAAGTAGCTGGAGAACAAGTTCTAAGGGACACCGAAAATCACATGGAGTCTCTGAGTGAATGCTTGCTGAAGATCAAGGATAGATCTTCTCCAAGCCTGGGAGCCCAAAGGGATGGTGGTCACCTGGAACTGGGAAAGACGAGTGAACCCGAAATTGGTGCTCACTTGGAGGATGAGTCCAAAGGAGCTTTGAGGAACCTGGTTTATGGTGATAAGCTAAAGGCCTCCTTAGAAATCTTGGAAGGAGGAAGAAATCAAAAATGTACTTTCTCATCTGAAGTGGAGAAAACCACGGAAGACCTTACAGAACACCTTAAAAGTCTGCAGACTGAACAGGCATCCTTGCAGTCAGAAAATGCACAGCTACAAAGTGAGAATGAGACCCTACAGAAGAACTTGAAAGTCATGATGGAACGCTATCAAGAAAATACGATGAAACTGCACAGGAAATTAAGAGTGGAGGAAAACTACCGTGTGGAGCAAGAGGAGGAACTTTCCAAAGTCGAAGAAAAGATGAGCCATACAATAAAAGAGCTGGAGACCTACAGAAAGAGAGCCCAATATCTTGAAGAACAATTGCAGAGTACCATTCATTCCTGTCTGGGGAAGATTATTTCCTCTGAGAAAGAAGCACATGCCAGTGAGTTGGCAGCTCGGATTCCTGAAAGAAACCTCAGCTATTTCAGGAAACAAAATGCACGCAACAGACAAAAATTAACTGAGAAGGAGCTGAGATTTGAACTTGTAGGAAAAGATCCCTATGATGCACTGGATGTTTCCAACTCAGCAATGGGCCATCACCAATAGGTCACCCTTCATCTGAAAGGAGACCTCCTCATTTTGAAAAGAGTGGTCCACTCACACTCTCACCTTTCACTCCAGTGGGAGGAGGAAGAGGGTCAAGGGGCCCTGGAGAATCCTCTGGACCATGCGACTAGCAGTAAAGGAAGAGAATCCAGCTGTCATAAGTTCACTGATTTTCAGAGAGCACCTTCTCAGACTGGGCCCCTCTCTCCTCCAGGGGAACAGGCCAGCAGGCTGATGATCCCTCCGCCAGGCCAACCATATTCTTCTGATGCACGTCTTCCTCTACAAAGGCAAGATAGGTTTTACTCAAATTGTGGTAGAGCATCACGACCAGCAGAACACAGAATTCCTAATATGCCTCCTTTGGACTCTGATGTGCCTGATTCACCTCTCCATGCTGAAAACCAAGCAACTGGCTCTGGCTCTGTGTTGGCACCTTTCCCTCCAGTCAGAGGTGCCTTGTTTCCAGTTGACCCAAGGAGTCAGTTCCTGAGAAGAGGACCTTTTTTTCCTCCACCTCTCCCAGGAAACTTGTCTGGGAACCTGGAGATTATTTTCCACCTGACCCGCCACCCACTCCATTTCCAATGTGATGTGTCTATGCAGGGAGGGGGTTTTCCTCACAATCTTCCCCCAACAGCTGGAATTCAGCCCTCTACACCCCCATTCTGAAAGTACAAGTGAGTTCCCTGAAGGGTTCCTTCCACCTGCAAATGAGCCTGTTACTCAACATCCAGAACCAAACAAGAAACCTCACGCTGTTGCTCTCTCTTCAAATGTAATTTGACTTATCTCTCATTTTTAGTTTTTAAGTAACTGCTTTTACTTCAGTGATTGACTATACTTTGGCTCCAATTGAAGCTCAATGAAACAATAATTCTTAAGATAGTATTTTGTGAATAAAGATGGTTTACGTAGGAATCTTCTGAGTAAATTATTCCTATTTTATTTTATTCCAGAGAACAGCATTTAATCTGATGAAGCCACTCTTACATAAACAAGAATGGGAGTTCTAGGTACTTGTAATCTAGCTGATGGAAATATCTTTTAAACTCCCAACAAAGAAGTGTATTTAGTATGACTGTAGCAAATGTAAAGTGACTTTAGGCTTAATGAAGAATTGTCACTGATTTACAGACTGGTTGGGCATTTCAGCTAGTTTTTCCATATCGGAATAACTAGAGCATGGGAGGACTAAAGGAGAGAACACAACTAAACATGTCACGGAAACAGGAGATCTCAACTACAAAGAAAAATGAAGACCTCTTGTTTATATTGGTTGCTTAAAACATTACATAGCTCTTGAGATACCATATTTCCTACATTAGATTCAAGTGAGTTATGAACTCCCATTTTCACCCCATATACAGATTGCACAATCACATTGTTTACACATCCACATTTTTACAAAATGCCATATTTGTACCTGTTGTATTCTGCTACCTTTTCTAGCCTCTACTATCCCCCCTCTCCTGCCCTCCCATCTTCTCTCTCTATCCCATCTGCTGTAATTTAACCCTTGGGAATTGGAAACCACACTTTAAACTCACTCTCCTCCCCTTGTTCCCTTCTGTCAAATTACTCATCATCTTCTTCTATTTCTCCTCCTCCTCCTCCTCCTTATACCTTTAATTCATTCATCGTACACTCATGCATTGGTTCATTCATTCCTTTCACATATGGTGTTGGGGATCCAATCAGGACCTTTGAAAGTGTGAAGCCAGCACTCTAGTGCTGAGCCAAAACCCCAGCACCTGTCTTTTTGATTTTATGACTGTTTATATGAAATTGAGAATCGCATTCTGCTATGGTTTACTGATATGTGGATTGACCTAGTCCTTGTTTTCTGGGAGACTTTTGGAAAATATACATGAATTATTAGGAGATTGAAATGAAGAAACAAAGAGGAAATTCCCCAGTTTCTTATTCTTAGAGTCCATACTCTGACTCTGCCTACCTACTGTAAAAACTTTTAAACCCTTACTCCCCATTTCTATATCATTGCCAACAAGTGAACATTCACTGCCCTACAACAAACCAGAGAACTCACATTGAACAATGTTTCCCCAGTAGAGACCAAGACACAATACTTATTAAAAAAAATACCCTAGTTATGAGTTAGCCGGTAAAGCTTTATTTGAGTGTTAAATGTGCTCTAATTATGTGTTTGTGTGTTTGTTGATGTGTGTGGTGTGTGGGTGTGTGTGCTTGTGTGTGAAACAAGCACTGAGGTGTAAAATAAATGCAGGATTGCAACGGCCTTCTTAAAAATAAGAAGCAACTTTATCACATTTGAAGCCCAGTGAAGAATCTGCCTGATACTTAACCTACAATTAATTGAAATGTGAAAAATTCAGGCCTCGAAAAACAAAGCCAACATACATACTGAATCTAATCAGTCTGTCTCACCTGTTTTCTAATCACTCCTTTCAATAAACCTAAATTGCCAGCATAAAACATCAGTTGTTCTAAACGAGTGGACGGATGTCCCCTGTCATGGGCTGTGTAAAATACATGGACGATCCGGCACTGATTGTTATCTAGAATGACTTCTGCCTGAACTACTATTGGAGAATTGTTGCTGATATACTGCGGTTCTTATACCAGTAAACTGGAATGAAGGTAATTTCAGGCTGCAAAGGAATAAATTGATTTTACTAACTGGTTTTTTGGAAAACACTGCCATGAAAAATTATCAATATGTTCATAAAGGCATCTACATGTCTCTTCACAAGGGTTTTACTTAATGGGGGAGGTGGTGAGGTCTGGATATAACTGAACTGTCCATTAGTAGGTAGAACAATATCATGGGGATCAGAGTGCACATTCCGGTTGGACCTCAATCTAGGTAACATGGATTCATCTCTGTGTAATAGGCCTGCTTCTGAAAAACACAATGTCGAGCTCCAAAAGCAGAACGATACTTTCAGAATACCATGTTATGTTTGTAAATACATAGACAGATAGATATACAGAAATCAAAAATCTGAAAACGGTCTGGAAGTGTACATTTCTATAACTTACAATGTCAGTAGTGGGGGATTAATAGCAGATCAAGAAGACTGTATCTGCATGAGAAATGGTTCAATTTTTGAAGGAGTTTTTTAAATGAAAATGGACAAAAGATTTAAAGGGTTACAGTAAGTGTTGAGGAATGACTTGGCAAAAGGAGCACAGAGGTGAGAAAGAATTAAGTAGAGTTCAATAGAACCAGGTATAATTTCTGTACACATGACTCCATGAACAGGAGCAAAGGGGACACTTAAAGAAATCATAGGACTAAAGAGAGATCAGGAGGGTTTGTACTAGTCTAGAAATGCTGACCTGAAAACCAACTAAAGTTTCAACTCCTTCTTTTGAGGAACATTAGCTGTGCCGTGCTTTTCAAAAAGGACTTGTCATAACTGATTGATGCCCATGTTAGCAACTCTTCTGAAATTACGTTGAAAGTAGACTAATGTGAGAGTTTCTCTTTAGAGATAATTCAAATTACTTGCATAGGAAGTGGCAGCAGGTCTGGGGATGTTGTAGCTCAGTGGCAGTGACCTTGCCTAGCTTGGGGCTGGCCTGCCATGGACTTTCACCCCAAACACTTGCAAGAAAAGAAAAGGGAGGGAAGGGAGAGAGAAAGTTGGAAGGGAGGAAGGCAAAGTTGGAGGGATGGATGGAGGTATAAAAGAAGGAAGCAGAAAAGGAGAAAAACCAGGAAGGGGGGAAGGAAGCAAGGAAGGTAGGAAATAGGGAGAGCACAAGGGCAGAAAAAGGACTGAGTCACTCAAACAAAAGGCAAGGGACACAAAGACCAATATAGGCCATAAAAGCTGTTTGAACAGTTTAGTCAGCTTTAGAATCTGAGTGACATCAAACTGAATGTTATTGTGACTGGATGGAATCTTCCTACTAACCCCGCCTTGGCCTGGCCTAAACCAAATCAAGGGGTGGGTGGCAGGGAGAGGAATTCTCTCTGGCTGGAGTGGGAGGGACCTAAACATGTGGCACTTGAGGATGCACTGGGTAGGGAAGGGGACAAGACTCCCCTGATGGGCAGTTGAGACAACAAGGCTCCTGGGAGCCCTTGATCAGGGCTCCCACCGCCATACGCACACCACCCACCATACGCTCAGCCCCTGAAGGGGCTCACAGTGGTCTGCTCCGTTGCCTGGTGCAGGTTGGAGTTCCGGACCAAACACCTGAGTGTCCACAGCCTGTGTTGGCCTGCCTGGGCAGGCTGTGGTTGTGGTGGCAAGAGCCAAAGCTGTCTTGGCGTGATGGAGGAGCCAAGGGCTGCCTCTCAGCCATACTAGTGGGTGGTTCTGGAAGAAGCACCCAGGGTTGTGGCAGCATTGTCCGAAGACATGAAGCCAGGCCATCTTCCTTATGGCTTTCCTTGGGAGTTGATGATGTGTACAGCTCTTGGATTTTTTGCTGTTCTCTCACTTGTCTGGAGAGCTTTTCAGTCGGTTAGTAGCAGGCTTTACGTGGGAAGAGAAAAAAGGCTGGCTCTAAATCTTGCTGGACTTATTGAGGCAAAATGTGGACTTCTTGATAAAGTGAGCCTTGTTGAAAAAGAACATAAAGGCTTAGACTCATCTTTAAAGGATTCCAGGTTTGAGAAGGGTTCAAGGGAAGCACAACAGCTGGAGGCAACCTACGAAAAGCTGCATAGGTCCGAATCCAGCCATGGCGTTGAAATGCTCTTTCTAGAAGAAGAGCTCAAAGCACAGAAGGGTAAACATGGTCAACAGGATGAAACGATGGCGCATCTATCAAGAGGGATACAGTCCCTCCAAGGTGAATCTGAATCCCTCAGATCACAAATAGCTGAAGCCAAAACAAACTGGAGACTCTTTCAAGTGAATGAGGAAGAACTGAAGCTGGCAATCAAAGAGGTTTTGAATGAAGGATCCCTACTTCCGCAAACGCAGAGACCAACAATACAAGGAGAAGCTGAAGCACAGAGGGAACAAGGAGGTGTCCAATATAAAGCAAAAATCATATTAGAGGACTCTAAAGTAGCTGGAGAACAAGTTCTAAGGGACACCGAAAATCACATGGAGTCTCTGAGTGAATGCTTGCTGAAGATCAAGGATAGATCTTCTCCAAGCCTGGGAGCCCAAAGGGATGGTGGTCACCTGGAACTGGGAAAGACGAGTGAACCCGAAATTGGTGCTCACTTGGAGGATGAGTCCAAAGGAGCTTTGAGGAACCTGGTTTATGGTGATAAGCTAAAGGCCTCCTTAGAAATCTTGGAAGGAGGAAGAAATCAAAAATGTACTTTCTCATCTGAAGTGGAGAAAACCACGGAAGACCTTACAGAACACCTTAAAAGTCTGCAGACTGAACAGGCATCCTTGCAGTCAGAAAATGCACAGCTACAAAGTGAGAATGAGACCCTACAGAAGAACTTGAAAGTCATGATGGAACGCTATCAAGAAAATACGATGAAACTGCACAGGAAATTAAGAGTGGAGGAAAACTACCGTGTGGAGCAAGAGGAGGAACTTTCCAAAGTCGAAGAAAAGATGAGCCATACAATAAAAGAGCTGGAGACCTACAGAAAGAGAGCCCAATATCTTGAAGAACAATTGCAGAGTACCATTCATTCCTGTCTGGGGAAGATTATTTCCTCTGAGAAAGAAGCACATGCCAGTGAGTTGGCAGCTCGGATTCCTGAAAGAAACCTCAGCTATTTCAGGAAACAAAATGCACGCAACAGACAAAAATTAACTGAGAAGGAGCTGAGATTTGAACTTGTAGGAAAAGATCCCTATGATGCACTGGATGTTTCCAACTCAGCAATGGGCCATCACCAATAGGTCACCCTTCATCTGAAAGGAGACCTCCTCATTTTGAAAAGAGTGGTCCACTCACACTCTCACCTTTCACTCCAGTGGGAGGAGGAAGAGGGTCAAGGGGCCCTGGAGAATCCTCTGGACCATGCGACTAGCAGTAAAGGAAGAGAATCCAGCTGTCATAAGTTCACTGATTTTCAGAGAGCACCTTCTCAGACTGGGCCCCTCTCTCCTCCAGGGGAACAGGCCAGCAGGCTGATGATCCCTCCGCCAGGCCAACCATATTCTTCTGATGCACGTCTTCCTCTACAAAGGCAAGATAGGTTTTACTCAAATTGTGGTAGAGCATCGCGACCAGCAGAACACAGAATTCCTAATATGCCTCCTTTGGACTCTGATGTGCCTGATTCACCTCTCCATGCTGAAAACCAAGCAACTGGCTCTGGCTCTGTGTTGGCACCTTTCCCTCCAGTCAGAGGTGCCTTGTTTCCAGTTGACCCAAGGAGTCAGTTCCTGAGAAGAGGACCTTTTTTTTCCTCCACCTCTCCCAGGAAACTTGTCTGGGAACCTGGAGATTATTTTCCACCTGACCCGCCACCCACTCCATTTCCAATGTGATGTGTCTATGCAGGGAGGGGGTTTTCCTCACAATCTTCCCCCAACAGCTGGAATTCAGCCCTCTACACCCCCATTCTGAAAGTACAAGTGAGTTCCCTGAAGGGTTCCTTCCACCTGCAAATGAGCCTGTTACTCAACATCCAGAACCAAACAAGAAACCTCACGCTGTTGCTCTCTCTTCAAATGTAATTTGACTTATCTCTCATTTTTAGTTTTTAAGTAACTGCTTTTACTTCAGTGATTGACTATACTTTGGCTCCAATTGAAGCTCAATGAAACAATAATTCTTAAGATAGTATTTTGTGAATAAAGATGGTTTACGTAGGAATCTTCTGAGTAAATTATTCCTATTTTATTTTATTCCAGAGAACAGCATTTAATCTGATGAAGCCACTCTTACATAAACAAGAATGGGAGTTCTAGGTACTTGTAATCTAGCTGATGGAAATATCTTTTAAACTCCCAACAAAGAAGTGTATTTAGTATGACTGTAGCAAATGTAAAGTGACTTTAGGCTTAATGAAGAATTGTCACTGATTTACAGACTGGTTGGGCATTTCAGCTAGTTTTTCCATATCGGAATAACTAGAGCATGGGAGGACTAAAGGAGAGAACACAACTAAACATGTCACGGAAACAGGAGATCTCAACTACAAAGAAAAATGAAGACCTCTTGTTTATATTGGTTGCTTAAAACATTACATAGCTCTTGAGATACCATATTTCCTACATTAGATTCAAGTGAGTTATGAACTCCCATTTTCACCCCATATACAGATTGCACAATCACATTGTTTACACATCCACATTTTTACAAAATGCCATATTAGTACCTGTTGTATTCTGCTACCTTTTCTAGCCTCTACTATCCCCCCTCTCCTGCCCTCCCATCTTCTCTCTCTATCCCATCTGCTGTAATTTAACCCTTGGGAATTGGAAACCACACTTTAAACTCACTCTCCTCCCCTTGTTCCCTTCTGTCAAATTACTCATCATCTTCTTCTATTTCTCCTCCTCCTCCTCCTCCTTATACCTTTAATTCATTCATCGTACACTCATGCATTGGTTCATTCATTCCTTTCACATATGGTGTTGGGGATCCAATCAGGACCTTTGAAAGTGTGAAGCCAGCACTCTAGTGCTGAGCCAAAACCCCAGCACCTGTCTTTTTGATTTTATGACTGTTTATATGAAATTGAGAATCGCATTCTGCTATGGTTTACTGATATGTGGATTGACCTAGTCCTTGTTTTCTGGGAGACTTTTGGAAAATCTACAAGAATTATTAGGAGATTGAAATGAAGAAACAAAGAGGAAATTCCCCAATTTCTTATTCTTAGAGTCCATACTCTGACTCTGCCTACCTACTGTAAAAACTTTTAAACCCTTACTCCCCATTTCTATATCATTGCCAACAAGTGAACATTCACTGCCCTACAACAAACCAGAGAACTCACATTGAACAATGTTTCCCCAGTAGAGACCAAGACACAATACTTATTAAAAAAATACCCTAGTTATGAGTTAGCAGGTAAAGCTTTATTTGAGTGTTAAATGTGCTCTAATTATGTGTTTGTGTGTTTGTTGATGTGTGTGGTGTGTGGGTGTGTGTGCTTGTGTGTGAAACAAGCACTGAGGTGTAAAATAAATGCAGGATTGCAACGGCCTTCTTAAAAATAAGAAGCAACTTTATCACATTTGAAGCCCAGTGAAGAATCTGCCTGATACTTAACCTACAATTAATTGAAATGTGAAAAATTCAGGCCTCGAAAAACAAAGCCAACATACATACTGAATCTAATCAGTCTGTCTCACCTGTTTTCTAATCACTCCTTTCAATAAACCTAAATTGCCAGCATAAAACATCAGTTGTTCTAAACGAGTGGACGGATGTCCCCTGTCATGGGCTGTGTAAAATACATGGACGATCCGGCACTGATTGTTATCTAGAATGACTTCTGCCTGAACTACTATTGGAGAATTGTTGCTGATATACTGCGGTTCTTATACCAGTAAACTGGAATGAAGGTAATTTCAGGCTGCAAAGGAATAAATTGATTTTACTAACTGGTTTTTTGGAAAACACTGCCATGAAAAATTATCAATATGTTCATAAAGGCATCTACATGTCTCTTCACAAGGGTTTTACTTAATGGGGGAGGTGGTGAGGTCTGGATATAACTGAACTGTCCATTAGTAGGTAGAACAATATCATGGGGATCAGAGTGCACATTCCGGTTGGACCTCAATCTAGGTAACATGGATTCATCTCTGTGTAATAGGCCTGCTTCTGAAAAACACAATGTCGAGCTCCAAAAGCAGAACGATACTTTCAGAATACCATGTTATGTTTGTAAATACATAGACAGATAGATATACAGAAATCAAAAATCTGAAAACGGTCTGGAAGTGTACATTTCTATAACTTACAATGTCAGTAGTGGGGGATTAATAGCAGATCAAGAAGACTGTATCTGCATGAGAAATGGTTCAATTTTTGAAGGAGTTTTTTAAATGAAAATGGACAAAAGATTTAAAGGGTTACAGTAAGTGTTGAGGAGTGACTTGGCAAAAGGAGCACAGAGGTGAGAAAGAATTAAGTAGAGTTCAATAGAACCAGGTATAATTTCTGTACACATGACTCCATGAACAGGAGCAAAGGGGACACTTAAAGAAATCATAGGACTAAAGAGAGATCAGGAGGGTTTGTACTAGTCTAGAAATGCTGACCTGAAAACCAACTAAAGTTTCAACTCCTTCTTTTGAGGAACATTAGCTGTGCCATGCTTTTCAAAAAGGACTTGTCATAACTGATTGATGCCCATGTTAGCAACTCTTCTGAAATTACGTTGAAAGTAGACTAATGTGAGAGTTTCTCTTTAGAGATAATTCAAATTACTTGCATAGGAAGTGGCAGCAGGTCTGGGGATGTTGTAGCTCAGTGGCAGTGACCTTGCCTAGCTTGGGGCTGGCCTGCCATGGACTTTCACCCCAAACACTTGCAAGAAAAGAAAAGGGAGGGAAGGGAGAGAGAAAGTTGGAAGGGAGGAAGGCAAAGTTGGAGGGATGGATGGAGGTATAAAAGAAGGAAGCAGAAAAGGAGAAAAACCAGGAAGGGGGGAAGGAAGCAAGGAAGGTAGGAAATAGGGAGAGCACAAGGGCAGAAAAAGGACTGAGTCACTCAAACAAAAGGCAAGGGACACAAAGACCAATATAGGCCATAAAAGCTGTTTGAACAGTTTAGTCAGCTTTAGAATCTGAGTGACATCAAACTGAATGTTATTGTGACTGGATGGAATCTTCCTACTAACCCCGCCTTGGCCTGGCCTAAACCAAATCAAGGGGTGGGTGGCAGGGAGAGGAATTCTCTCTGGCTGGAGTGGGAGGGACCTAAACATGTGGCACTTGAGGATGCACTGGGTAGGGAAGGGGACAAGACTCCCCTGATGGGCAGTTGAGACAACAAGGCTCCTGGGAGCCCTTGATCAGGGCTCCCACCGCCATACGCACACCACCCACCATACGCTCAGCCCCTGAAGGGGCTCACAGTGGTCTGCTCCGTTGCCTGGTGCAGGTTGGAGTTCCGGACCAAACACCTGAGTGTCCACAGCCTGTGTTGGCCTGCCTGGGCAGGCTGTGGTTGTGGTGGCAAGAGCCAAAGCTGTCTTGGCGTGATGGAGGAGCCAAGGGCTGCCTCTCAGCCATACTAGTGGGTGGTTCTGGAAGAAGCACCCAGGGTTGTGGCAGCATTGTCCGAAGACATGAAGCCAGGCCATCTTCCTTATGGCTTTCCTTGGGAGTTGATGATGTGTACAGCTCTTGGATTTTTTGCTGTTCTCTCACTTGTCTGGAGAGCTTTTCAGTCGGTTAGTAGCAGGCTTTACGTGGGAAGAGAAAAAAGGCTGGCTCTAAATCTTGCTGGACTTATTGAGGCAAAATGTGGACTTCTTGATAAAGTGAGCCTTGTTGAAAAAGAACATAAAGGCTTAGACTCATCTTTAAAGGATTCCAGGTTTGAGAAGGGTTCAAGGGAAGCACAACAGCTGGAGGCAACCTACGAAAAGCTGCATAGGTCCGAATCCAGCCATGGCGTTGAAATGCTCTTTCTAGAAGAAGAGCTCAAAGCACAGAAGGCTAAACATGGTCAACAGGATGAAACGATGGCGCATCTATCAAGAGGGATACAGTCCCTCCAAGGTGAATCTGAATCCCTCAGATCACAAATAGCTGAAGCCAAAACAAACTGGAGACTCTTTCAAGTGAATGAGGAAGAACTGAAGCTGGCAATCAAAGAGGTTTTGAATGAAGGATCCCTACTTCCGCAAACGCAGAGACCAACAATACAAGGAGAAGCTGAAGCACAGAGGGAACAAGGAGGTGTCCAATATAAAGCAAAAATCATATTAGAGGACTCTAAAGTAGCTGGAGAACAAGTTCTAAGGGACACCGAAAATCACATGGAGTCTCTGAGTGAATGCTTGCTGAAGATCAAGGATAGATCTTCTCCAAGCCTGGGAGCCCAAAGGGATGGTGGTCACCTGGAACTGGGAAAGACGAGTGAACCCGAAATTGGTGCTCACTTGGAGGATGAGTCCAAAGGAGCTTTGAGGAACCTGGTTTATGGTGATAAGCTAAAGGCCTCCTTAGAAATCTTGGAAGGAGGAAGAAATCAAAAATGTACTTTCTCATCTGAAGTGGAGAAAACCACGGAAGACCTTACAGAACACCTTAAAAGTCTGCAGACTGAACAGGCATCCTTGCAGTCAGAAAATGCACAGCTACAAAGTGAGAATGAGACCCTACAGAAGAACTTGAAAGTCATGATGGAACGCTATCAAGAAAATACGATGAAACTGCACAGGAAATTAAGAGTGGAGGAAAACTACCGTGTGGAGCAAGAGGAGGAACTTTCCAAAGTCGAAGAAAAGATGAGCCATACAATAAAAGAGCTGGAGACCTACAGAAAGAGAGCCCAATATCTTGAAGAACAATTGCAGAGTACCATTCATTCCTGTCTGGGGAAGATTATTTCCTCTGAGAAAGAAGCACATGCCAGTGAGTTGGCAGCTCGGATTCCTGAAAGAAACCTCAGCTATTTCAGGAAACAAAATGCACGCAACAGACAAAAATTAACTGAGAAGGAGCTGAGATTTGAACTTGTAGGAAAAGATCCCTATGATGCACTGGATGTTTCCAACTCAGCAATGGGCCATCACCAATAGGTCACCCTTCATCTGAAAGGAGACCTCCTCATTTTGAAAAGAGTGGTCCACTCACACTCTCACCTTTCACTCCAGTGGGAGGAGGAAGAGGGTCAAGGGGCCCTGGAGAATCCTCTGGACCATGCGACTAGCAGTAAAGGAAGAGAATCCAGCTGTCATAAGTTCACTGATTTTCAGAGAGCACCTTCTCAGACTGGGCCCCTCTCTCCTCCAGGGGAACAGGCCAGCAGGCTGATGATCCCTCCGCCAGGCCAACCATATTCTTCTGATGCACGTCTTCCTCTACAAAGGCAAGATAGGTTTTACTCAAATTGTGGTAGAGCATCGCGACCAGCAGAACACAGAATTCCTAATATGCCTCCTTTGGACTCTGATGTGCCTGATTCACCTCTCCATGCTGAAAACCAAGCAACTGGCTCTGGCTCTGTGTTGGCACCTTTCCCTCCAGTCAGAGGTGCCTTGTTTCCAGTTGACCCAAGGAGTCAGTTCCTGAGAAGAGGACCTTTTTTTTCCTCCACCTCTCCCAGGAAACTTGTCTGGGAACCTGGAGATTATTTTCCACCTGACCCGCCACCCACTCCATTTCCAATGTGATGTGTCTATGCAGGGAGGGGGTTTTCCTCACAATCTTCCCCCAACAGCTGGAATTCAGCCCTCTACACCCCCATTCTGAAAGTACAAGTGAGTTCCCTGAAGGGTTCCTTCCACCTGCAAATGAGCCTGTTACTCAACAGCCAGAACCAAACAAGAAACCTCACGCTGTTGCTCTCTCTTCAAATGTAATTTGACTTATCTCTCATTTTTAGTTTTTAAGTAACTGCTTTTACTTCAGTGATTGACTATACTTTGGCTCCAATTGAAGCTCAATGAAACAATAATTCTTAAGATAGTATTTTGTGAATAAAGATGGTTTACGTAGGAATCTTCTGAGTAAATTATTCCTATTTTATTTTATTCCAGAGAACAGCATTTAATCTGATGAAGCCACTCTTACATAAACAAGAATGGGAGTTCTAGGTACTTGTAATCTAGCTGATGGAAATATCTTTTAAACTCCCAACAAAGAAGTGTATTTAGTATGACTGTAGCAAATGTAAAGTGACTTTAGGCTTAATGAAGAATTGTCACTGATTTACAGACTGGTTGGGCATTTCAGCTAGTTTTTCCATATCGGAATAACTAGAGCATGGGAGGACTAAAGGAGAGAACACAACTAAACATGTCACGGAAACAGGAGATCTCAACTACAAAGAAAAATGAAGACCTCTTGTTTATATTGGTTGCTTAAAACATTACATAGCTCTTGAGATACCATATTTCCTACATTAGATTCAAGTGAGTTATGAACTCCCATTTTCACCCCATATACAGATTGCACAATCACATTGTTTACACATCCACATTTTTACAAAATGCCATATTAGTACCTGTTGTATTCTGCTACCTTTTCTAGCCTCTACTATCCCCCCTCTCCTGCCCTCCCATCTTCTCTCTCTATCCCATCTGCTGTAATTTAACCCTTGGGAATTGGAAACCACACTTTAAACTCACTCTCCTCCCCTTGTTCCCTTCTGTCAAATTACTCATCATCTTCTTCTATTTCTCCTCCTCCTCCTCCTCCTTATACCTTTAATTCATTCATCGTACACTCATGCATTGGTTCATTCATTCCTTTCACATATGGTGTTGGGGATCCAATCAGGACCTTTGAAAGTGTGAAGCCAGCACTCTAGTGCTGAGCCAAAACCCCAGCACCTGTCTTTTTGATTTTATGACTGTTTATATGAAATTGAGAATCGCATTCTGCTATGGTTTACTGATATGTGGATTGACCTAGTCCTTGTTTTCTGGGAGACTTTTGGAAAATATACATGAATTATTAGGAGATTGAAATGAAGAAACAAAGAGGAAATTCCCCAGTTTCTTATTCTTAGAGTCCATACTCTGACTCTGCCTACCTACTGTAAAAACTTTTAAACCCTTACTCCCCATTTCTATATCATTGCCAACAAGTGAACATTCACTGCCCTACAACAAACCAGAGAACTCACATTGAACAATGTTTCCCCAGTAGAGACCAAGACACAATACTTATTAAAAAAAATACCCTAGTTATGAGTTAGCCGGTAAAGCTTTATTTGAGTGTTAAATGTGCTCTAATTATGTGTTTGTGTGTTTGTTGATGTGTGTGGTGTGTGGGTGTGTGTGCTTGTGTGTGAAACAAGCACTGAGGTGTAAAATAAATGCAGGATTGCAACGGCCTTCTTAAAAATAAGAAGCAACTTTATCACATTTGAAGCCCAGTGAAGAATCTGCCTGATACTTAACCTACAATTAATTGAAATGTGAAAAATTCAGGCCTCGAAAAACAAAGCCAACATACATACTGAATCTAATCAGTCTGTCTCACCTGTTTTCTAATCACTCCTTTCAATAAACCTAAATTGCCAGCATAAAACATCAGTTGTTCTAAACGAGTGGACGGATGTCCCCTGTCATGGGCTGTGTAAAATACATGGACGATCCGGCACTGATTGTTATCTAGAATGACTTCTGCCTGAACTACTATTGGAGAATTGTTGCTGATATACTGCGGTTCTTATACCAGTAAACTGGAATGAAGGTAATTTCAGGCTGCAAAGGAATAAATTGATTTTACTAACTGGTTTTTGGAAAACACTGCCATGAAAAATTATCAATATGTTCATAAAGGCATCTACATGTCTCTTCACAAGGGTTTTACTTAATGGGGGAGGTGGTGAGGTCTGGATATAACTGAACTGTCCATTAGTAGGTAGAACAATATCATGGGGATCAGAGTGCACATTCCGGTTGGACCTCAATCTAGGTAACATGGATTCATCTCTGTGTAATAGGCCTGCTTCTGAAAAACACAATGTCGAGCTCCAAAAGCAGAACGATACTTTCAGAATACCATGTTATGTTTGTAAATACATAGACAGATAGATATACAGAAATCAAAAATCTGAAAACGGTCTGGAAGTGTACATTTCTATAACTTACAATGTCAGTAGTGGGGGATTAATAGCAGATCAAGAAGACTGTATCTGCATGAGAAATGGTTCAATTTTTGAAGGAGTTTTTTAAATGAAAATGGACAAAAGATTTAAAGGGTTACAGTAAGTGTTGAGGAGTGACTTGGCAAAAGGAGCACAGAGGTGAGAAAGAATTAAGTAGAGTTCAATAGAACCAGGTATAATTTCTGTACACATGACTCCATGAACAGGAGCAAAGGGGACACTTAAAGAAATCATAGGACTAAAGAGAGATCAGGAGGGTTTGTACTAGTCTAGAAATGCTGACCTGAAAACCAACTAAAGTTTCAACTCCTTCTTTTGAGGAACATTAGCTGTGCCGTGCTTTTCAAAAAGGACTTGTCATAACTGATTGATGCCCATGTTAGCAACTCTTCTGAAATTACGTTGAAAGTAGACTAATGTGAGAGTTTCTCTTTAGAGATAATTCAAATTACTTGCATAGGAAGTGGCAGCAGGTCTGGGGATGTTGTAGCTCAGTGGCAGTGACCTTGCCTAGCTTGGGGCTGGCCTGCCATGGACTTTCACCCCAAACACTTGCAAGAAAAGAAAAGGGAGGGAAGGGAGAGAGAAAGTTGGAAGGGAGGAAGGCAAAGTTGGAGGGATGGATGGAGGTATAAAAGAAGGAAGCAGAAAAGGAGAAAAACCAGGAAGGGGGGAAGGAAGCAAGGAAGGTAGGAAATAGGGAGAGCACAAGGGCAGAAAAAGGACTGAGTCACTCAAACAAAAGGCAAGGGACACAAAGACCAATATAGGCCATAAAAGCTGTTTGAACAGTTTAGTCAGCTTTAGAATCTGAGTGACATCAAACTGAATGTTATTGTGACTGGATGGAATCTTCCTACTAACCCCGCCTTGGCCTGGCCTAAACCAAATCAAGGGGTGGGTGGCAGGGAGAGGAATTCTCTCTGGCTGGAGTGGGAGGGACCTAAACATGTGGCACTTGAGGATGCACTGGGTAGGGAAGGGGACAAGACTCCCCTGATGGGCAGTTGAGACAACAAGGCTCCTGGGAGCCCTTGATCAGGGCTCCCACCGCCATACGCACACCACCCACCATACGCTCAGCCCCTGAAGGGGCTCACAGTGGTCTGCTCCGTTGCCTGGTGCAGGTTGGAGTTCCGGACCAAACACCTGAGTGTCCACAGCCTGTGTTGGCCTGCCTGGGCAGGCTGTGGTTGTGGTGGCAAGAGCCAAAGCTGTCTTGGCGTGATGGAGGAGCCAAGGGCTGCCTCTCAGCCATACTAGTGGGTGGTTCTGGAAGAAGCACCCAGGGTTGTGGCAGCATTGTCCGAAGACATGAAGCCAGGCCATCTTCCTTATGGCTTTCCTTGGGAGTTGATGATGTGTACAGCTCTTGGATTTTTTGCTGTTCTCTCACTTGTCTGGAGAGCTTTTCAGTCGGTTAGTAGCAGGCTTTACGTGGGAAGAGAAAAAAGGCTGGCTCTAAATCTTGCTGGACTTATTGAGGCAAAATGTGGACTTCTTGATAAAGTGAGCCTTGTTGAAAAAGAACATAAAGGCTTAGACTCATCTTTAAAGGATTCCAGGTTTGAGAAGGGTTCAAGGGAAGCACAACAGCTGGAGGCAACCTACGAAAAGCTGCATAGGTCCGAATCCAGCCATGGCGTTGAAATGCTCTTTCTAGAAGAAGAGCTCAAAGCACAGAAGGCTAAACATGGTCAACAGGATGAAACGATGGCGCATCTATCAAGAGGGATACAGTCCCTCCAAGGTGAATCTGAATCCCTCAGATCACAAATAGCTGAAGCCAAAACAAACTGGAGACTCTTTCAAGTGAATGAGGAAGAACTGAAGCTGGCAATCAAAGAGGTTTTGAATGAAGGATCCCTACTTCCGCAAACGCAGAGACCAACAATACAAGGAGAAGCTGAAGCACAGAGGGAACAAGGAGGTGTCCAATATAAAGCAAAAATCATATTAGAGGACTCTAAAGTAGCTGGAGAACAAGTTCTAAGGGACACCGAAAATCACATGGAGTCTCTGAGTGAATGCTTGCTGAAGATCAAGGATAGATCTTCTCCAAGCCTGGGAGCCCAAAGGGATGGTGGTCACCTGGAACTGGGAAAGACGAGTGAACCCGAAATTGGTGCTCACTTGGAGGATGAGTCCAAAGGAGCTTTGAGGAACCTGGTTTATGGTGATAAGCTAAAGGCCTCCTTAGAAATCTTGGAAGGAGGAAGAAATCAAAAATGTACTTTCTCATCTGAAGTGGAGAAAACCACGGAAGACCTTACAGAACACCTTAAAAGTCTGCAGACTGAACAGGCATCCTTGCAGTCAGAAAATGCACAGCTACAAAGTGAGAATGAGACCCTACAGAAGAACTTGAAAGTCATGATGGAACGCTATCAAGAAAATACGATGAAACTGCACAGGAAATTAAGAGTGGAGGAAAACTACCGTGTGGAGCAAGAGGAGGAACTTTCCAAAGTCGAAGAAAAGATGAGCCATACAATAAAAGAGCTGGAGACCTACAGAAAGAGAGCCCAATATCTTGAAGAACAATTGCAGAGTACCATTCATTCCTGTCTGGGGAAGATTATTTCCTCTGAGAAAGAAGCACATGCCAGTGAGTTGGCAGCTCGGATTCCTGAAAGAAACCTCAGCTATTTCAGGAAACAAAATGCACGCAACAGACAAAAATTAACTGAGAAGGAGCTGAGATTTGAACTTGTAGGAAAAGATCCCTATGATGCACTGGATGTTTCCAACTCAGCAATGGGCCATCACCAATAGGTCACCCTTCATCTGAAAGGAGACCTCCTCATTTTGAAAAGAGTGGTCCACTCACACTCTCACCTTTCACTCCAGTGGGAGGAGGAAGAGGGTCAAGGGGCCCTGGAGAATCCTCTGGACCATGCGACTAGCAGTAAAGGAAGAGAATCCAGCTGTCATAAGTTCACTGATTTTCAGAGAGCACCTTCTCAGACTGGGCCCCTCTCTCCTCCAGGGGAACAGGCCAGCAGGCTGATGATCCCTCCGCCAGGCCAACCATATTCTTCTGATGCACGTCTTCCTCTACAAAGGCAAGATAGGTTTTACTCAAATTGTGGTAGAGCATCGCGACCAGCAGAACACAGAATTCCTAATATGCCTCCTTTGGACTCTGATGTGCCTGATTCACCTCTCCATGCTGAAAACCAAGCAACTGGCTCTGGCTCTGTGTTGGCACCTTTCCCTCCAGTCAGAGGTGCCTTGTTTCCAGTTGACCCAAGGAGTCAGTTCCTGAGAAGAGGACCTTTTTTTTCCTCCACCTCTCCCAGGAAACTTGTCTGGGAACCTGGAGATTATTTTCCACCTGACCCGCCACCCACTCCATTTCCAATGTGATGTGTCTATGCAGGGAGGGGGTTTTCCTCACAATCTTCCCCCAACAGCTGGAATTCAGCCCTCTACACCCCCATTCTGAAAGTACAAGTGAGTTCCCTGAAGGGTTCCTTCCACCTGCAAATGAGCCTGTTACTCAACATCCAGAACCAAACAAGAAACCTCACGCTGTTGCTCTCTCTTCAAATGTAATTTGACTTATCTCTCATTTTTAGTTTTTAAGTAACTGCTTTTACTTCAGTGATTGACTATACTTTGGCTCCAATTGAAGCTCAATGAAACAATAATTCTTAAGATAGTATTTTGTGAATAAAGATGGTTTACGTAGGAATCTTCTGAGTAAATTATTCCTATTTTATTTTATTCCAGAGAACAGCATTTAATCTGATGAAGCCACTCTTACATAAACAAGAATGGGAGTTCTAGGTACTTGTAATCTAGCTGATGGAAATATCTTTTAAACTCCCAACAAAGAAGTGTATTTAGTATGACTGTAGCAAATGTAAAGTGACTTTAGGCTTAATGAAGAATTGTCACTGATTTACAGACTGGTTGGGCATTTCAGCTAGTTTTTCCATATCGGAATAACTAGAGCATGGGAGGACTAAAGGAGAGAACACAACTAAACATGTCACGGAAACAGGAGATCTCAACTACAAAGAAAAATGAAGACCTCTTGTTTATATTGGTTGCTTAAAACATTACATAGCTCTTGAGATACCATATTTCCTACATTAGATTCAAGTGAGTTATGAACTCCCATTTTCACCCCATATACAGATTGCACAATCACATTGTTTACACATCCACATTTTTACAAAATGCCATATTAGTACCTGTTGTATTCTGCTACCTTTTCTAGCCTCTACTATCCCCCCTCTCCTGCCCTCCCATCTTCTCTCTCTATCCCATCTGCTGTAATTTAACCCTTGGGAATTGGAAACCACACTTTAAACTCACTCTCCTCCCCTTGTTCCCTTCTGTCAAATTACTCATCATCTTCTTCTATTTCTCCTCCTCCTCCTCCTCCTTATACCTTTAATTCATTCATCGTACACTCATGCATTGGTTCATTCATTCCTTTCACATATGGTGTTGGGGATCCAATCAGGACCTTTGAAAGTGTGAAGCCAGCACTCTAGTGCTGAGCCAAAACCCCAGCACCTGTCTTTTTGATTTTATGACTGTTTATATGAAATTGAGAATCGCATTCTGCTATGGTTTACTGATATGTGGATTGACCTAGTCCTTGTTTTCTGGGAGACTTTTGGAAAATATACATGAATTATTAGGAGATTGAAATGAAGAAACAAAGAGGAAATTCCCCAGTTTCTTATTCTTAGAGTCCATACTCTGACTCTGCCTACCTACTGTAAAAACTTTTAAACCCTTACTCCCCATTTCTATATCATTGCCAACAAGTGAACATTCACTGCCCTACAACAAACCAGAGAACTCACATTGAACAATGTTTCCCCAGTAGAGACCAAGACACAATACTTATTAAAAAAAATACCCTAGTTATGAGTTAGCCGGTAAAGCTTTATTTGAGTGTTAAATGTGCTCTAATTATGTGTTTGTGTGTTTGTTGATGTGTGTGGTGTGTGGGTGTGTGTGCTTGTGTGTGAAACAAGCACTGAGGTGTAAAATAAATGCAGGATTGCAACGGCCTTCTTAAAAATAAGAAGCAACTTTATCACATTTGAAGCCCAGTGAAGAATCTGCCTGATACTTAACCTACAATTAATTGAAATGTGAAAAATTCAGGCCTCGAAAAACAAAGCCAACATACATACTGAATCTAATCAGTCTGTCTCACCTGTTTTCTAATCACTCCTTTCAATAAACCTAAATTGCCAGCATAAAACATCAGTTGTTCTAAACGAGTGGACGGATGTCCCCTGTCATGGGCTGTGTAAAATACATGGACGATCCGGCACTGATTGTTATCTAGAATGACTTCTGCCTGAACTACTATTGGAGAATTGTTGCTGATATACTGCGGTTCTTATACCAGTAAACTGGAATGAAGGTAATTTCAGGCTGCAAAGGAATAAATTGATTTTACTAACTGGTTTTTGGAAAACACTGCCATGAAAAATTATCAATATGTTCATAAAGGCATCTACATGTCTCTTCACAAGGGTTTTACTTAATGGGGGAGGTGGTGAGGTCTGGATATAACTGAACTGTCCATTAGTAGGTAGAACAATATCATGGGGATCAGAGTGCACATTCCGGTTGGACCTCAATCTAGGTAACATGGATTCATCTCTGTGTAATAGGCCTGCTTCTGAAAAACACAATGTCGAGCTCCAAAAGCAGAACGATACTTTCAGAATACCATGTTATGTTTGTAAATACATAGACAGATAGATATACAGAAATCAAAAATCTGAAAACGGTCTGGAAGTGTACATTTCTATAACTTACAATGTCAGTAGTGGGGGATTAATAGCAGATCAAGAAGACTGTATCTGCATGAGAAATGGTTCAATTTTTGAAGGAGTTTTTTAAATGAAAATGGACAAAAGATTTAAAGGGTTACAGTAAGTGTTGAGGAGTGACTTGGCAAAAGGAGCACAGAGGTGAGAAAGAATTAAGTAGAGTTCAATAGAACCAGGTATAATTTCTGTACACATGACTCCATGAACAGGAGCAAAGGGGACACTTAAAGAAATCATAGGACTAAAGAGAGATCAGGAGGGTTTGTACTAGTCTAGAAATGCTGACCTGAAAACCAACTAAAGTTTCAACTCCTTCTTTTGAGGAACATTAGCTGTGCCGTGCTTTTCAAAAAGGACTTGTCATAACTGATTGATGCCCATGTTAGCAACTCTTCTGAAATTACGTTGAAAGTAGACTAATGTGAGAGTTTCTCTTTAGAGATAATTCAAATTACTTGCATAGGAAGTGGCAGCAGGTCTGGGGATGTTGTAGCTCAGTGGCAGTGACCTTGCCTAGCTTGGGGCTGGCCTGCCATGGACTTTCACCCCAAACACTTGCAAGAAAAGAAAAGGGAGGGAAGGGAGAGAGAAAGTTGGAAGGGAGGAAGGCAAAGTTGGAGGGATGGTTGGAGGTATAAAAGAAGGAAGCAGAAAAGGAGAAAAACCAGGAAGGGGGGAAGGAAGCAAGGAAGGTAGGAAATAGGGAGAGCACAAGGGCAGAAAAAGGACTGAGTCACTCAAACAAAAGGCAAGGGACACAAAGACCAATATAGGCCATAAAAGCTGTTTGAACAGTTTAGTCAGCTTTAGAATCTGAGTGACATCAAACTGAATGTTATTGTGACTGGATGGAATCTTCCTACTAACCCCGCCTTGGCCTGGCCTAAACCAAATCAAGGGGTGGGTGGCAGGGAGAGGAATTCTCTCTGGCTGGAGTGGGAGGGACCTAAACATGTGGCACTTGAGGATGCACTGGGTAGGGAAGGGGACAAGACTCCCCTGATGGGCAGTTGAGACAACAAGGCTCCTGGGAGCCCTTGATCAGGGCTCCCACCGCCATACGCACACCACCCACCATACGCTCAGCCCCTGAAGGGGCTCACAGTGGTCTGCTCCGTTGCCTGGTGCAGGTTGGAGTTCCGGACCAAACACCTGAGTGTCCACAGCCTGTGTTGGCCTGCCTGGGCAGGCTGTGGTTGTGGTGGCAAGAGCCAAAGCTGTCTTGGCGTGATGGAGGAGCCAAGGGCTGCCTCTCAGCCATACTAGTGGGTGGTTCTGGAAGAAGCACCCAGGGTTGTGGCAGCATTGTCCGAAGACATGAAGCCAGGCCATCTTCCTTATGGCTTTCCTTGGGAGTTGATGATGTGTACAGCTCTTGGATTTTTTGCTGTTCTCTCACTTGTCTGGAGAGCTTTTCAGTCGGTTAGTAGCAGGCTTTACGTGGGAAGAGAAAAAAGGCTGGCTCTAAATCTTGCTGGACTTATTGAGGCAAAATGTGGACTTCTTGATAAAGTGAGCCTTGTTGAAAAAGAACATAAAGGCTTAGACTCATCTTTAAAGGATTCCAGGTTTGAGAAGGGTTCAAGGGAAGCACAACAGCTGGAGGCAACCTACGAAAAGCTGCATAGGTCCGAATCCAGCCATGGCGTTGAAATGCTCTTTCTAGAAGAAGAGCTCAAAGCACAGAAGGCTAAACATGGTCAACAGGATGAAACGATGGCGCATCTATCAAGAGGGATACAGTCCCTCCAAGGTGAATCTGAATCCCTCAGATCACAAATAGCTGAAGCCAAAACAAACTGGAGACTCTTTCAAGTGAATGAGGAAGAACTGAAGCTGGCAATCAAAGAGGTTTTGAATGAAGGATCCCTACTTCCGCAAACGCAGAGACCAACAATACAAGGAGAAGCTGAAGCACAGAGGGAACAAGGAGGTGTCCAATATAAAGCAAAAATCATATTAGAGGACTCTAAAGTAGCTGGAGAACAAGTTCTAAGGGACACCGAAAATCACATGGAGTCTCTGAGTGAATGCTTGCTGAAGATCAAGGATAGATCTTCTCCAAGCCTGGGAGCCCAAAGGGATGGTGGTCACCTGGAACTGGGAAAGACGAGTGAACCCGAAATTGGTGCTCACTTGGAGGATGAGTCCAAAGGAGCTTTGAGGAACCTGGTTTATGGTGATAAGCTAAAGGCCTCCTTAGAAATCTTGGAAGGAGGAAGAAATCAAAAATGTACTTTCTCATCTGAAGTGGAGAAAACCACGGAAGACCTTACAGAACACCTTAAAAGTCTGCAGACTGAACAGGCATCCTTGCAGTCAGAAAATGCACAGCTACAAAGTGAGAATGAGACCCTACAGAAGAACTTGAAAGTCATGATGGAACGCTATCAAGAAAATACGATGAAACTGCACAGGAAATTAAGAGTGGAGGAAAACTACCGTGTGGAGCAAGAGGAGGAACTTTCCAAAGTCGAAGAAAAGATGAGCCATACAATAAAAGAGCTGGAGACCTACAGAAAGAGAGCCCAATATCTTGAAGAACAATTGCAGAGTACCATTCATTCCTGTCTGGGGAAGATTATTTCCTCTGAGAAAGAAGCACATGCCAGTGAGTTGGCAGCTCGGATTCCTGAAAGAAACCTCAGCTATTTCAGGAAACAAAATGCACGCAACAGACAAAAATTAACTGAGAAGGAGCTGAGATTTGAACTTGTAGGAAAAGATCCCTATGATGCACTGGATGTTTCCAACTCAGCAATGGGCCATCACCAATAGGTCACCCTTCATCTGAAAGGAGACCTCCTCATTTTGAAAAGAGTGGTCCACTCACACTCTCACCTTTCACTCCAGTGGGAGGAGGAAGAGGGTCAAGGGGCCCTGGAGAATCCTCTGGACCATGCGACTAGCAGTAAAGGAAGAGAATCCAGCTGTCATAAGTTCACTGATTTTCAGAGAGCACCTTCTCAGACTGGGCCCCTCTCTCCTCCAGGGGAACAGGCCAGCAGGCTGATGATCCCTCCGCCAGGCCAACCATATTCTTCTGATGCACGTCTTCCTCTACAAAGGCAAGATAGGTTTTACTCAAATTGTGGTAGAGCATCGCGACCAGCAGAACACAGAATTCCTAATATGCCTCCTTTGGACTCTGATGTGCCTGATTCACCTCTCCATGCTGAAAACCAAGCAACTGGCTCTGGCTCTGTGTTGGCACCTTTCCCTCCAGTCAGAGGTGCCTTGTTTCCAGTTGACCCAAGGAGTCAGTTCCTGAGAAGAGGACCTTTTTTTTCCTCCACCTCTCCCAGGAAACTTGTCTGGGAACCTGGAGATTATTTTCCACCTGACCCGCCACCCACTCCATTTCCAATGTGATGTGTCTATGCAGGGAGGGGGTTTTCCTCACAATCTTCCCCCAACAGCTGGAATTCAGCCCTCTACACCCCCATTCTGAAAGTACAAGTGAGTTCCCTGAAGGGTTCCTTCCACCTGCAAATGAGCCTGTTACTCAACATCCAGAACCAAACAAGAAACCTCACGCTGTTGCTCTCTCTTCAAATGTAATTTGACTTATCTCTCATTTTTAGTTTTTAAGTAACTGCTTTTACTTCAGTGATTGACTATACTTTGGCTCCAATTGAAGCTCAATGAAACAATAATTCTTAAGATAGTATTTTGTGAATAAAGATGGTTTACGTAGGAATCTTCTGAGTAAATTATTCCTATTTTATTTTATTCCAGAGAACAGCATTTAATCTGATGAAGCCACTCTTACATAAACAAGAATGGGAGTTCTAGGTACTTGTAATCTAGCTGATGGAAATATCTTTTAAACTCCCAACAAAGAAGTGTATTTAGTATGACTGTAGCAAATGTAAAGTGACTTTAGGCTTAATGAAGAATTGTCACTGATTTACAGACTGGTTGGGCATTTCAGCTAGTTTTTCCATATCGGAATAACTAGAGCATGGGAGGACTAAAGGAGAGAACACAACTAAACATGTCACGGAAACAGGAGATCTCAACTACAAAGAAAAATGAAGACCTCTTGTTTATATTGGTTGCTTAAAACATTACATAGCTCTTGAGATACCATATTTCCTACATTAGATTCAAGTGAGTTATGAACTCCCATTTTCACCCCATATACAGATTGCACAATCACATTGTTTACACATCCACATTTTTACAAAATGCCATATTAGTACCTGTTGTATTCTGCTACCTTTTCTAGCCTCTACTATCCCCCCTCTCCTGCCCTCCCATCTTCTCTCTCTATCCCATCTGCTGTAATTTAACCCTTGGGAATTGGAAACCACACTTTAAACTCACTCTCCTCCCCTTGTTCCCTTCTGTCAAATTACTCATCATCTTCTTCTATTTCTCCTCCTCCTCCTCCTCCTTATACCTTTAATTCATTCATCGTACACTCATGCATTGGTTCATTCATTCCTTTCACATATGGTGTTGGGGATCCAATCAGGACCTTTGAAAGTGTGAAGCCAGCACTCTAGTGCTGAGCCAAAACCCCAGCACCTGTCTTTTTGATTTTATGACTGTTTATATGAAATTGAGAATCGCATTCTGCTATGGTTTACTGATATGTGGATTGACCTAGTCCTTGTTTTCTGGGAGACTTTTGGAAAATATACATGAATTATTAGGAGATTGAAATGAAGAAACAAAGAGGAAATTCCCCAGTTTCTTATTCTTAGAGTCCATACTCTGACTCTGCCTACCTACTGTAAAAACTTTTAAACCCTTACTCCCCATTTCTATATCATTGCCAACAAGTGAACATTCACTGCCCTACAACAAACCAGAGAACTCACATTGAACAATGTTTCCCCAGTAGAGACCAAGACACAATACTTATTAAAAAAAATACCCTAGTTATGAGTTAGCCGGTAAAGCTTTATTTGAGTGTTAAATGTGCTCTAATTATGTGTTTGTGTGTTTGTTGATGTGTGTGGTGTGTGGGTGTGTGTGCTTGTGTGTGAAACAAGCACTGAGGTGTAAAATAAATGCAGGATTGCAACGGCCTTCTTAAAAATAAGAAGCAACTTTATCACATTTGAAGCCCAGTGAAGAATCTGCCTGATACTTAACCTACAATTAATTGAAATGTGAAAAATTCAGGCCTCGAAAAAACAAAGCCAACATACATACTGAATCTAATCAGTCTGTCTCACCTGTTTTCTAATCACTCCTTTCAATAAACCTAAATTGCCAGCATAAAACATCAGTTGTTCTAAACGAGTGGACGGATGTCCCCTGTCATGGGCTGTGTAAAATACATGGACGATCCGGCACTGATTGTTATCTAGAATGACTTCTGCCTGAACTACTATTGGAGAAATTGTTGCTGATATACTGCGGTTCTTATACCAGTAAACTGGAATGAAGGTAAATTTCAGGCTGCAAAGGAAATAAATTGATTTTACTAACTGGTTTTTGGAAAACACTGCCATGAAAAATTATCAATATGTTCATAAAGGCATCTACATGTCTCTTCACAAGGGTTTTACTTAATGGGGAGGTGGTGAGGTCTGGATATAACTGAACTGTCCATTAGTAGGTAGAACAATATCATGGGGATCAGAGTGCACATTCCGGTTGGACCTCAATCTAGGTAACATGGATTCATCTCTGTGTAATAGGCCTGCTTCTGAAAAACACAATGTCGAGCTCCAAAAGCAGAACGATACTTTCAGAATACCATGTTATGTTTGTAAATACATAGACAGATAGATATACAGAAATCAAAAATCTGAAAACGGTCTGGAAGTGTACATTTCTATAACTTACAATGTCAGTAGTGGGGGATTAATAGCAGATCAAGAAGACTGTATCTGCATGAGAAATGGTTCAATTTTTGAAGGAGTTTTTTTAAATGAAAATGGACAAAAGATTTAAAGGGTTACAGTAAGTGTTGAGGAGTGACTTGGCAAAAGGAGCACAGAGGTGAGAAGAATTAAGTAGAGTTCAATAGAACCAGGTTATAATTTCTGTACACATGACTCCATGAACAGGAGCAAAGGGGACACTTAAAGAAATCATAGGACTAAAGAGAGATCAGGAGGGTTTGTACTAGTCTAGAAATGCTGACCTGAAAACCAACTAAAGTTTCAACTCCTTCTTTTGAGGAACATTAGCTGTGCCGTGCTTTTCAAAAAGGACTTGTCATAACTGATTGATGCCCATGTTAGCAACTCTTCTGAAATTACGTTGAAAGTAGACTAATGTGAGAGTTTCTCTTTAGAGATAATTCAAATTACTTGCATAGGAAGTGGCAGCAGGTCTGGGGATGTTGTAGCTCAGTGGCAGTGACCTTGCCTAGCTTGGGGCTGGCCTGCCATGGACTTTCACCCCAAACACTTGCAAGAAAAGAAAAGGGAGGGAAGGGAGAGAGAAGTTGGAAGGGAGGAAGGCAAAGTTGGAGGGATGGTTGGAGGTATAAAAGAAGGAAGCAGAAAGGAGAAAAACCAGGAAGGGGGGAAGGAAGCAAGGAAGGTAGGAAATAGGGAGAGCACAAGGGCAGAAAAAGGACTGAGTCACTCAAACAAAAGGCAAGGGACACAAGACCAATATAGGCCATAAAAGCTGTTTGAACAGTTTAGTCAGCTTTAGAATCTGAGTGACATCAAACTGAATGTTATTGTGACTGGATGGAATCTTCCTACTAACCCCGCCTTGGCCTGGCCTAAACCAAATCAAGGGGTGGGTGGCAGGGAGAGGAATTCTCTCTGGCTGGAGTGGGAGGGACCTAAACATGTGGCACTTGAGGATGCACTGGGTAGGGAAGGGGACAAGACTCCCCTGATGGGCAGTTGAGACAACAAGGCTCCTGGGAGCCCTTGATCAGGGCTCCCACCGCCATACGCACACCACCCACCATACGCTCAGCCCCTGAAGGGGCTCACAGTGGTCTGCTCCGTTGCCTGGTGCAGGTTGGAGTTCCGGACCAAACACCTGAGTGTCCACAGCCTGTGTTGGCCTGCCTGGGCAGGCTGTGGTTGTGGTGGCAAGAGCCAAAGCTGTCTTGGCGTGATGGAGGAGCCAAGGGCTGCCTCTCAGCCATACTAGTGGGTGGTTCTGGAAGAAGCACCCAGGGTTGTGGCAGCATTGTCCGAAGACATGAAGCCAGGCCATCTTCCTTATGGCTTTCCTTGGGAGTTGATGATGTGTACAGCTCTTGGATTTTTTGCTGTTCTCTCACTTGTCTGGAGAGCTTTTCAGTCGGTTAGTAGCAGGCTTTACGTGGGAAGAGAAAAAAGGCTGGCTCTAAATCTTGCTGGACTTATTGAGGCAAAATGTGGACTTCTTGATAAAGTGAGCCTTGTTGAAAAAGAACATAAAGGCTTAGACTCATCTTTAAAGGATTCCAGGTTTGAGAAGGGTTCAAGGGAAGCACAACAGCTGGAGGCAACCTACGAAAAGCTGCATAGGTCCGAATCCAGCCATGGCGTTGAAATGCTCTTTCTAGAAGAAGAGCTCAAAGCACAGAAGGCTAAACATGGTCAACAGGATGAAACGATGGCGCATCTATCAAGAGGGATACAGTCCCTCCAAGGTGAATCTGAATCCCTCAGATCACAAATAGCTGAAGCCAAAACAAACTGGAGACTCTTTCAAGTGAATGAGGAAGAACTGAAGCTGGCAATCAAAGAGGTTTTGAATGAAGGATCCCTACTTCCGCAAACGCAGAGACCAACAATACAAGGAGAAGCTGAAGCACAGAGGGAACAAGGAGGTGTCCAATATAAAGCAAAAATCATATTAGAGGACTCTAAAGTAGCTGGAGAACAAGTTCTAAGGGACACCGAAAATCACATGGAGTCTCTGAGTGAATGCTTGCTGAAGATCAAGGATAGATCTTCTCCAAGCCTGGGAGCCCAAAGGGATGGTGGTCACCTGGAACTGGGAAAGACGAGTGAACCCGAAATTGGTGCTCACTTGGAGGATGAGTCCAAAGGAGCTTTGAGGAACCTGGTTTATGGTGATAAGCTAAAGGCCTCCTTAGAAATCTTGGAAGGAGGAAGAAATCAAAAATGTACTTTCTCATCTGAAGTGGAGAAAACCACGGAAGACCTTACAGAACACCTTAAAAGTCTGCAGACTGAACAGGCATCCTTGCAGTCAGAAAATGCACAGCTACAAAGTGAGAATGAGACCCTACAGAAGAACTTGAAAGTCATGATGGAACGCTATCAAGAAAATACGATGAAACTGCACAGGAAATTAAGAGTGGAGGAAAACTACCGTGTGGAGCAAGAGGAGGAACTTTCCAAAGTCGAAGAAAAGATGAGCCATACAATAAAAGAGCTGGAGACCTACAGAAAGAGAGCCCAATATCTTGAAGAACAATTGCAGAGTACCATTCATTCCTGTCTGGGGAAGATTATTTCCTCTGAGAAAGAAGCACATGCCAGTGAGTTGGCAGCTCGGATTCCTGAAAGAAACCTCAGCTATTTCAGGAAACAAAATGCACGCAACAGACAAAAATTAACTGAGAAGGAGCTGAGATTTGAACTTGTAGGAAAAGATCCCTATGATGCACTGGATGTTTCCAACTCAGCAATGGGCCATCACCAATAGGTCACCCTTCATCTGAAAGGAGACCTCCTCATTTTGAAAAGAGTGGTCCACTCACACTCTCACCTTTCACTCCAGTGGGAGGAGGAAGAGGGTCAAGGGGCCCTGGAGAATCCTCTGGACCATGCGACTAGCAGTAAAGGAAGAGAATCCAGCTGTCATAAGTTCACTGATTTTCAGAGAGCACCTTCTCAGACTGGGCCCCTCTCTCCTCCAGGGGAACAGGCCAGCAGGCTGATGATCCCTCCGCCAGGCCAACCATATTCTTCTGATGCACGTCTTCCTCTACAAAGGCAAGATAGTTTTACTCAAATTGTGGTAGAGCATCGCGACCAGCAGAACACAGAATTCCTAATATGCCTCCTTTGGACTCTGATGTGCCTGATTCACCTCTCCATGCTGAAAACCAAGCAACTGGCTCTGGCTCTGTGTTGGCACCTTTCCCTCCAGTCAGAGGTGCCTTGTTTCCAGTTGACCCAAGGAGTCAGTTCCTGAGAAGAGGACCTTTTTTTTCCTCCACCTCTCCCAGGGAAACTTGTCTGGGAACCTGGAGATTATTTTCCACCTGACCCGCCACCCACTCCATTTCCAATGTGATGTGTCTATGCAGGGAGGGGGTTTTCCTCACAATCTTCCCCCAACAGCTGGAATTCAGCCCTCTACACCCCCATTCTGAAAGTACAAGTGAGTTCCCTGAAGGGTTCCTTCCACCTGCAAATGAGCCTGTTACTCAACATCCAGAACCAAACAAGAAACCTCACGCTGTTGCTCTCTCTTCAAATGTAATTTGACTTATCTCTCATTTTTAGTTTTTAAGTAACTGCTTTTACTTCAGTGATTGACTATACTTTGGCTCCAATTGAAGCTCAATGAAACAATAATTCTTAAGATAGTATTTTGTGAATAAAGATGGTTTACGTAGGAATCTTCTGAGTAAATTATTCCTATTTTATTTTATTCCAGAGAACAGCATTTAATCTGATGAAGCCACTCTTACATAAACAAGAATGGGAGTTCTAGGTACTTGTAATCTAGCTGATGGAAATATCTTTTAAACTCCCAACAAAGAAGTGTATTTAGTATGACTGTAGCAAATGTAAAGTGACTTTAGGCTTAATGAAGAATTGTCACTGATTTACAGACTGGTTGGGCATTTCAGCTAGTTTTTCCATATCGGAATAACTAGAGCATGGGAGGACTAAAGGAGAGAACACAACTAAACATGTCACGGAAACAGGAGATCTCAACTACAAAGAAAAATGAAGACCTCTTGTTTATATTGGTTGCTTAAAACATTACATAGCTCTTGAGATACCATATTTCCTACATTAGATTCAAGTGAGTTATGAACTCCCATTTTCACCCCATATACAGATTGCACAATCACATTGTTTACACATCCACATTTTTACAAAATGCCATATTAGTACCTGTTGTATTCTGCTACCTTTTCTAGCCTCTACTATCCCCCCTCTCCTGCCCTCCCATCTTCTCTCTCTATCCCATCTGCTGTAATTTAACCCTTGGGAATTGGAAACCACACTTTAAACTCACTCTCCTCCCCTTGTTCCCTTCTGTCAAATTACTCATCATCTTCTTCTATTTCTCCTCCTCCTCCTCCTCCTTATACCTTTAATTCATTCATCGTACACTCATGCATTGGTTCATTCATTCCTTTCACATATGGTGTTGGGGATCCAATCAGGACCTTTGAAAGTGTGAAGCCAGCACTCTAGTGCTGAGCCAAAACCCCAGCACCTGTCTTTTTGATTTTATGACTGTTTATATGAAATTGAGAATCGCATTCTGCTATGGTTTACTGATATGTGGATTGACCTAGTCCTTGTTTTCTGGGAGACTTTTGGAAAATATACATGAATTATTAGGAGATTGAAATGAAGAAACAAAGAGGAAATTCCCCAGTTTCTTATTCTTAGAGTCCATACTCTGACTCTGCCTACCTACTGTAAAAACTTTTAAACCCTTACTCCCCATTTCTATATCATTGCCAACAAGTGAACATTCACTGCCCTACAACAAACCAGAGAACTCACATTGAACAATGTTTCCCCAGTAGAGACCAAGACACAATACTTATTAAAAAAAATACCCTAGTTATGAGTTAGCCGGTAAAGCTTTATTTGAGTGTTAAATGTGCTCTAATTATGTGTTTGTGTGTTTGTTGATGTGTGTGGTGTGTGGGTGTGTGTGCTTGTGTGTGAAACAAGCACTGAGGTGTAAAATAAATGCAGGATTGCAACGGCCTTCTTAAAAATAAGAAGCAACTTTATCACATTTGAAGCCCAGTGAAGAATCTGCCTGATACTTAACCTACAATTAATTGAAATGTGAAAAATTCAGGCCTCGAAAAACAAAGCCAACATACATACTGAATCTAATCAGTCTGTCTCACCTGTTTTCTAATCACTCCTTTCAATAAACCTAAATTGCCAGCATAAAACATCAGTTGTTCTAAACGAGTGGACGGATGTCCCCTGTCATGGGCTGTGTAAAATACATGGACGATCCGGCACTGATTGTTATCTAGAATGACTTCTGCCTGAACTACTATTGGAGAATTGTTGCTGATATACTGCGGTTCTTATACCAGTAAACTGGAATGAAGGTAATTTCAGGCTGCAAAGGAATAAATTGATTTTACTAACTGGTTTTTGGAAAACACTGCCATGAAAAATTATCAATATGTTCATAAAGGCATCTACATGTCTCTTCACAAGGGTTTTACTTAATGGGGGAGGTGGTGAGGTCTGGATATAACTGAACTGTCCATTAGTAGGTAGAACAATATCATGGGGATCAGAGTGCACATTCCGGTTGGACCTCAATCTAGGTAACATGGATTCATCTCTGTGTAATAGGCCTGCTTCTGAAAAACACAATGTCGAGCTCCAAAAGCAGAACGATACTTTCAGAATACCATGTTATGTTTGTAAATACATAGACAGATAGATATACAGAAATCAAAAATCTGAAAACGGTCTGGAAGTGTACATTTCTATAACTTACAATGTCAGTAGTGGGGGATTAATAGCAGATCAAGAAGACTGTATCTGCATGAGAAATGGTTCAATTTTTGAAGGAGTTTTTTAAATGAAAATGGACAAAAGATTTAAAGGGTTACAGTAAGTGTTGAGGAGTGACTTGGCAAAAGGAGCACAGAGGTGAGAAAGAATTAAGTAGAGTTCAATAGAACCAGGTATAATTTCTGTACACATGACTCCATGAACAGGAGCAAAGGGGACACTTAAAGAAATCATAGGACTAAAGAGAGATCAGGAGGGTTTGTACTAGTCTAGAAATGCTGACCTGAAAACCAACTAAAGTTTCAACTCCTTCTTTTGAGGAACATTAGCTGTGCCGTGCTTTTCAAAAAGGACTTGTCATAACTGATTGATGCCCATGTTAGCAACTCTTCTGAAATTACGTTGAAAGTAGACTAATGTGAGAGTTTCTCTTTAGAGATAATTCAAATTACTTGCATAGGAAGTGGCAGCAGGTCTGGGGATGTTGTAGCTCAGTGGCAGTGACCTTGCCTAGCTTGGGGCTGGCCTGCCATGGACTTTCACCCCAAACACTTGCAAGAAAAGAAAAGGGAGGGAAGGGAGAGAGAAAGTTGGAAGGGAGGAAGGCAAAGTTGGAGGGATGGATGGAGGTATAAAAGAAGGAAGCAGAAAAGGAGAAAAACCAGGAAGGGGGGAAGGAAGCAAGGAAGGTAGGAAATAGGGAGAGCACAAGGGCAGAAAAAGGACTGAGTCACTCAAACAAAAGGCAAGGGACACAAAGACCAATATAGGCCATAAAAGCTGTTTGAACAGTTTAGTCAGCTTTAGAATCTGAGTGACATCAAACTGAATGTTATTGTGACTGGATGGAATCTTCCTACTAACCCCGCCTTGGCCTGGCCTAAACCAAATCAAGGGGTGGGTGGCAGGGAGAGGAATTCTCTCTGGCTGGAGTGGGAGGGACCTAAACATGTGGCACTTGAGGATGCACTGGGTAGGGAAGGGGACAAGACTCCCCTGATGGGCAGTTGAGACAACAAGGCTCCTGGGAGCCCTTGATCAGGGCTCCCACCGCCATACGCACACCACCCACCATACGCTCAGCCCCTGAAGGGGCTCACAGTGGTCTGCTCCGTTGCCTGGTGCAGGTTGGAGTTCCGGACCAAACACCTGAGTGTCCACAGCCTGTGTTGGCCTGCCTGGGCAGGCTGTGGTTGTGGTGGCAAGAGCCAAAGCTGTCTTGGCGTGATGGAGGAGCCAAGGGCTGCCTCTCAGCCATACTAGTGGGTGGTTCTGGAAGAAGCACCCAGGGTTGTGGCAGCATTGTCCGAAGACATGAAGCCAGGCCATCTTCCTTATGGCTTTCCTTGGGAGTTGATGATGTGTACAGCTCTTGGATTTTTTGCTGTTCTCTCACTTGTCTGGAGAGCTTTTCAGTCGGTTAGTAGCAGGCTTTACGTGGGAAGAGAAAAAAGGCTGGCTCTAAATCTTGCTGGACTTATTGAGGCAAAATGTGGACTTCTTGATAAAGTGAGCCTTGTTGAAAAAGAACATAAAGGCTTAGACTCATCTTTAAAGGATTCCAGGTTTGAGAAGGGTTCAAGGGAAGCACAACAGCTGGAGGCAACCTACGAAAAGCTGCATAGGTCCGAATCCAGCCATGGCGTTGAAATGCTCTTTCTAGAAGAAGAGCTCAAAGCACAGAAGGCTAAACATGGTCAACAGGATGAAACGATGGCGCATCTATCAAGAGGGATACAGTCCCTCCAAGGTGAATCTGAATCCCTCAGATCACAAATAGCTGAAGCCAAAACAAACTGGAGACTCTTTCAAGTGAATGAGGAAGAACTGAAGCTGGCAATCAAAGAGGTTTTGAATGAAGGATCCCTACTTCCGCAAACGCAGAGACCAACAATACAAGGAGAAGCTGAAGCACAGAGGGAACAAGGAGGTGTCCAATATAAAGCAAAAATCATATTAGAGGACTCTAAAGTAGCTGGAGAACAAGTTCTAAGGGACACCGAAAATCACATGGAGTCTCTGAGTGAATGCTTGCTGAAGATCAAGGATAGATCTTCTCCAAGCCTGGGAGCCCAAAGGGATGGTGGTCACCTGGAACTGGGAAAGACGAGTGAACCCGAAATTGGTGCTCACTTGGAGGATGAGTCCAAAGGAGCTTTGAGGAACCTGGTTTATGGTGATAAGCTAAAGGCCTCCTTAGAAATCTTGGAAGGAGGAAGAAATCAAAAATGTACTTTCTCATCTGAAGTGGAGAAAACCACGGAAGACCTTACAGAACACCTTAAAAGTCTGCAGACTGAACAGGCATCCTTGCAGTCAGAAAATGCACAGCTACAAAGTGAGAATGAGACCCTACAGAAGAACTTGAAAGTCATGATGGAACGCTATCAAGAAAATACGATGAAACTGCACAGGAAATTAAGAGTGGAGGAAAACTACCGTGTGGAGCAAGAGGAGGAACTTTCCAAAGTCGAAGAAAAGATGAGCCA